>NC_064626.1:1030622824-1030935012 GCF_023864275.1 Schistocerca cancellata | reverse complement strand
CATCCTTTACTTAGTGGTTTTTCACCAACTCCTCTCCACCTAGTCTCAGCAAGTCCCAAGATGTCCAATTTCCTCCTTTCCATCATTTCTACAATTTCTTCTAACTTCCCAGTTAGAGTCCTTACGTTTAAGGTGCCCAGTCGTAAACCATCTCGTAATCCTTTTCCATTGCTTGGTCGGTTTCCTTTAGATCCGTTCCGTGATCCGAGGCATGTTCCCTTTTTAAAAGCAGTTGATTTATCCACTACTGGCTTGCTAGGCCTATCGCAGCTTCACCAGAGCCCCGTTAGCCGTCACGTTTCAGGGTTCCCATAGAGCCTTCTCAGCTACCGTAGCGGTCCTGGGGCACACGAAGTCCCCGCTGTACATCGCCCCTATAGGCAGTCCCCTACTTTGTGCCGTTGCCCATCTCCCACGACTTGGACGAGGGGTTGGACTTATGGGAGACTAAAAGAATCTTAATACTAACTAAATTTAGTGGAAAGGGGTTCAAGGCTTTCCTATTTTTAGTTAGCTGGTAAAATAACGTCGAAAAAGCAGTTAAGTTTACCATTGGAAATTTTATTCTACTCACAAAACATTGTTTATAAATTTCACTATTGATAAAAGGAAATGTTTTAATACAGGATGGTAAGAACCAACTGCGTGCAACAAAAATGTGAACGAATATTCCCTGAGTGGGTTTCGAAGTTCTACAATGGATCGAAGGATGACCTATGCCATATCACATCTATAATCTAGGTTTAAATTAAGTTTCACAAATGAGAACACTATCAAAATGGTCTACAGTGACCCTCAATTATCTTTAATTACTTATCTAACTTGTCGTAAATTACAGTGGCTGATGTGGCTTCTCAATAAATATATAACAGAAAAATCATCACGTTTCAAATTTTTACTTCAAGTGGCAAATGTGAAGACCATGAGCTTTAATTGACGATCGACACTAGTATTATGCAAAAAGGGGGTGTAACGGATGAGACTTCGGCAGTTCTGAGTGAAGCCTTATGCGCTCAAAAATACGGCATCGCGTGCGTTCATTACCTTGTCGGTGTTTAGGCAGCGTCAGGGCGGCGCAGCTCCTCACATCTTGCCGTCTCGGAAGCAACTCCCTTCTAACTTCTCCTTACTACAATTTACCGAAGTTGGTTTAAAAAAATACCTTCTGGCAGTGTTTTCATCTGACCAATCAGGGTCTCAATGCTAACCTTAAGCTCCGCCTACAAAAATTCTGTCTATCCAATGAGAAACGTTATACTTTTCGTGGTGGGGCAGTGTTTTTAAAGTTTGCAACGTAACAGAGAAGCGAAAAAGTCTCACGCTAAAACTTGCGGTTGGGGTGGCCCTTTTTGTGTTATCGTAAGATCTATACTGTTCTTCTGGAGGGCTCTAGCTTTTAACATGGACTGGGGGGTGGTCCTCGCGGTTAGCAGGCGACGTGGGTGTCCGTCCCTTATCGTAGGGCCTTGTAGCTTAACACGGTTCTGCTCTCGGCTTCTGTTCTCGTTTCTCCCCTCGGAACTGCTTCTGTCTCACGGTGGGAAGGTATGACATGCATTTAGGCCTTTTTGTGTTAGTCTGTGGTATTCCATTTGCTCACTCATTACTCGTATTACTTTGGCTAATTTAATGTCACGATTTATTTGGAGCTATGTGCCATACTGCAGGATTTGCTTATCATGTCAGGGTTTTCATGGAAGGTGTTGGATTTGCCTGACTCCTTACATATCACCACTCTTCGAACTTAATTTTTGCACTGAAGTTAGGCAATGATTGAATCGTTGTCTAAGTCAGTCAAAAATTATTCCGTTACCTAAATTTTGTTGCCTACTGTTCAGCCACATTATTTTGTTCTATGCTAATTTGTATTACTAATTTATATTTTTATATTCTTCCACATTAGTATCAAAAATATTTTTATATTGACAACGGAAGGATATTTTTTTCTGTTATAATGATTATTTTTTAATTATTTTCTTTCTTTATTTAATTGTGAAGTTTGTTTTTTAAGAAGTTTGTTATCGAAAGTGAGGAGTCTTTCACATCGATTTTCTTAGAAATATTGTTTTTATAAATGTAGTAATTAAGTAAAATCTATCCTAATACATTTTAGAAATATCATGTACAAGTAAAATGTTTTTGTTTCTAGACACTCATTTCAACATTGTTACACTAACAAATTAGAATTATTTCCAAGAATTGTTTTTACAAAGAAATATACTTACACAAGTACTGAGATATTGTCCTAACAAATGGTACAAATGTTAAAAAAAGGGAAAACATCCAACAAGATAATTTTTTATTCTTTGTTTGTATAAGGAGAAAATAAGTAAAATATAGTTATTCTTTTATTTTTATGAGGAGAAAATAAGTGGCATATAGTTTTAGTGTTTATTATGCCTTACTTTTGTTCTTTATATACTGTCCATTTCAGAACTAATGACTTATTTTTATCGATAGTCTATTTTTTACTTAAGTCCATAGTCAATGACTGTTATTTTGTAGTTTATTAGCTGTCTGGTGTGCTCAACGTATTTAGTTTTTCCACACGTTTCTTTTGCACAATTCCTACATCACATAATTTGATTTCACACATTCACACAATCCTATGAATGTTTAAGCATGAGGTTGGCGCATGTTTTTGCACGAAGGTGATGGACTTGAGAGAGATGGATGTGGGCAAGTATTTGATGTACAGCTTCGTTTGTCGTTCCTTGTTGGCTTTGCAAGTGTGTGTTGCTGTTGTGGAGGTCCCATAATGGAATGGAGTTGTGAGTGCAGAATCTCATGGTTTACTGGCTTTGTATTCGTGAAAGTCATCGTTACGTGTCGCTGAAAGCGGTCGTTTTTCGTTGTAATACTTCGCAGACGACTAGTTTACAATAGGATAGGGATTTGGGAAGATATGTCGTCTATTCTTCACCCATCTTCTTTCTTGGTCTCAATCTTGCGACTCTTCAACTTCTGTTCTTCCTGCTTTTTCTCTGCTTCTTACTTGCTTCTTGGTTCTTCTCTGGGCGGGATATGGAAATATTTATTGGTAACTAGTCGCTTTGAAATTCTCCTCCTAGTAACAGTTTGATAAATAGTTTGGGCATATCATTTCTACTTTGTGGACGTTTTCTTCAGTTTCGTGCTTCATCGTGCTTTTTAATAGCGGTAGTGTGACTTTTACACATATTTTTTGCCAGTGGTGGCTTGCCCAAGCTGTCTTCTCATCGGGCCGTTTTTTGCTCACTCCGCTTAGTCAGGGCGTCCTGGGGTTTACGAGCGGTGAAAGTCCGGTGTTTGCTTGTCAGTCCCTGCACCGGTTCCTTCCGTGTTCCGCCACTCTGTGGTTCCGTCTTCTGTCCCAGCAGGGTTCCGCCACCCTGTGGTTCAGCAGAATTACTGCCCACTTCAGCTACCCTCTGTTGGTCTCGCTGTCCTTTCCCTTCTCTCAACGCTTCTGCCTTGTGGGAATTGTGTCTTGCTAATTATGTCCTTTTCTTTCTTGATACTTCTCGCATTGCAACTTGTGGGTCGTTGCATCTGGTCTTTGTTGGAGTTTTTACAATGGTTCTTACAAAAAGTTTTACTTATAATCATCTAACATATGTCTAGTACCTACATTGTTTTACGCCTTCTTAAAAAGCTGTACAAATTTTGGCGCCCTTTCCATATTACAATTCTAAGATATTTTGAGTCTTAACTTATACAAGAAACCTCAAATTCGTTTTCTATTTTTGTGTAGTGTCGTGGTGTATAGCATTTTAGTATTTCATGCTGTTAGACTATCTATGCTTTATCCATTCACCTCAATCTATGGTACTATTGGTGTTATTTTTTTTTAACTACTTTCTTTTTTCCACCTTCCTCTCTCTTCATTCTTCTTTCTCCTGACGCTCTTAGCTGCAACATAATCTTGAAATATTGTGCTGATTATTTACCAGTAATAAAATTAATGTTCAAACTTTTTGATATGGCTCACATGGTGAAGTCCTAAGGTTTTGCCTGTTTTTGGGTTCATTAGTTCCACAGCATTATCATGAGCAATTCGACTAATTATGACAGGTCCTTTGTATGCAGCGTGAAACTTATGTATTTTGTGTTTCTGCTTGCTGGAGAGATGGTGTGTTTTTACAAATACTTTCTGGCCTACTGAGAATGTTCTTTTAATTGCTGTTCTATCTCCTCTTTCTTTTCTTTTAATGGCTGCCTTTCTGATGTTGGAGAGTGCTGTTGCTATGACTTGTTTGTGCTGTCTACATGGTACAATAGGAAATCTAACATTTTCTCTGGTTATGTTTGGGGGGTTCAATATTTTTAAGTACAGTAAGTGGAGGTAGTAGTGTAGTGCTATATGTGGCATTTCATTTATTACTTCATGAAAATCTTTAAGGTATATATCCCAAGTGTTGTGTCTTTTGCCTGCATATAATCGGCATAAAGTGCCTATGTCCTTCGTAGATCGTTCTGCTAGATTTATGCTAGGTTTGTACTTAGATATGTAGATGGGTTTTATTTTGTGCTGTTTTAATGTGTTCTGCCATTGCACTGATTTGTATTGTGGGCCATTATCTGAAATTATTCGTTCCACTCGACCTACTTCTCTGAGAAAATCTTGTCTAAATGCTTTACTTATAGTAAGACCTGTTGCCCGTTTTAATGGTGTCAAGGTAACATATTTAGAAGTAAGTTCCAAAACGAAAAATATGAAAATATATCCAATTTTTGTGCGTGGGAGGGGCCCCATCAAATCTGTTGCAGCTATTTGTTTTAATCTTTTAGGGATTATTGGAAACATAGGTGGTTTGGTTTGGAAAGTGACGTGTTTAGCCCTGTGGACATCGTGATAAAGCATCTGCTAATACATTCGCTGGTCCTGGTATGTGTGTAATAGTGAAGTCAAATTCTTGTAGTATTAACATCCATCAACTAATACTGTTCTAATTCGTCTTTCCATATTAGGAAAATGGCTTGTTTGTTTTATTTTTAAAAGGCATTTCTTTGGTCCAAAGTAGCCATTACTTAAATGTGTATACCATATGTACTTATTAATTAGTTCATCTGGGATATAAATTAACCATTCATTCGTTGCAACATTTCGTCTAAAAAATAAAACATTGTTTTTTACGAGATAGTGCTGTCGAATGTCTGGAAAATCCTTACTTCTCCACTTGTGTTGGATTCCTAGTATTTCGGGATCCTTGTCTTGTTCTTTGGCTATGTTTTTCAATGCTGTCGTAATGTAGTTTTCGAAAGGTACTTGTTTCATATAGTACATTGTAAAATGGTCTTCTGCTGCTTCCAAATCTATGTTATTGGATGCACCCTGTGGACATCGTGATAAAGCATCTGCTAATACATTCGCTGGTCCTGGTATGTGTGTAATAGTGAAGTCAAATTCTTGTAGTATTAACATCCATCTGGCTAACCTCCCATGAGTTAGTTTGGCGGATAACAGAAATTCTAATGCTTTGTGGTCAGTGTATACTTTTGTTTTTCTTCCATATAGGAAGTATCAGAAACATTGGAAGCCCCATACAATGGCCAGTGCTTCCAGCTCCGTGACTGAATAGCTTTTCTCGCTTTTTGTGAGTACCCGACTGGCAAATGCAATTGTTCTATATGATCTTAGCCCTGCCTGTTCGTATTCTTGGAATAAAACAACTCCTAAATCTGTTTTCGCGCTATCAGTGGCCATACAAAAATTTTGTGTTAGATCAGGATGTGGTAAAATCGGTGCTGTTGTTTGTGCGTTTCTCACTTTTAAAAATTCTTCATTGGCTTGTTGATCCCATACCCATGGCGTGTGTTTTTGGACTTCTAACATGAGTTGAGGCGATTCCCCCTTTTGTGCATACCATTCTAATTCTTCATCCTCTTTATCTCGTGTCATTCTTAACTGTTTGTTTATGTTTTCTATGCCTTGACGTACATTATCCTCGTTATGGTGCGTTATATGTCCTATTTCTCGCGATATTGCATCGTCTGTTGTACTGTTCTTTATTCTCTGCCCGTCTGGTATTACTTCTAATTTTAGCTTTTGCTCAAAGAGAAGTGTGACATTCCCGAATGTTACGCTACCATTCCCCATATCTATTATCGCTCGTCTCTCATTTAAAAAATCTGCACCTATAATCAAATCAACAGTTAGTTTAGGTATAATCACGAAGTTGGCTTCTATCTTCTGACCTTGACACGAGAGAGTTAACCTTGTTTGTCTCGTAACTTCCGCAGCATTGTTTCTAATAGGACCTCTTACTTTAATCTTACGTGTTTTCAGAACTGGCAATTCCTCATTGGCATTACATTGCATGAATAAATTTTCTGAGATTGCAGTCAGTTCACTTCCGCTACCAATTACAATATTGACTGGGATATGCTTTACCATGGCCTTCACAATTGGTTGAATTTGAAAGGGTTGGTTCTGTTCTTCTTCTTCTTGCATCAACGAATCCTCCACTGAATCATGTTGTTGTTGTGGTCTTCAGTCCTGAGACTGGTTTGATGCAGCTCTCCATGCTACTCTATCCTGCGCAAACATCTTCATCCCCAGTACCTACTGCAACTTACATCCTTCTGAAACTGCTTAGTGTATTCATCTCTTGGTCTCCCTCTACGATTTTTACCCTCCACGCTGCCCTGCAGTACTAAATTGGTGATCCCTTGATGCCTCAGAATATGTCCTACCAACGGATCCCTTCTTCTGGTCAAGTTGTGCCACAAACTTCTCTTCTCCGCAATCCTATTCAATACTTCCTCATTAGTTATGTGATCTACCCATCTAATCTTCAACATTCTTCTGTAGCACCACATTTCAAAGCTTCTATTCTCTTCTTGTCCAAACTATTTATCGTACACGTTTCACTTCCATACATGGCTACACTCCATACAAATACTTTCAGAAATGACTTCCTGACACTTAAATCTATACTCGATGTTAACAAATTTCTCTTCTTCAGAAACACTTTCTTTGCCATTGCCAGTCTACATTGTATATCCTCTCCACTTCGACCATCATCAGTTATTTTGCTCCCCAAATAGCAAAACTCCTTTACTACTTTAAGTGTCTCATTTCCTAATCTAATTCCCTCAGCATCACCCGACTTAATTCGACTACATTCCATTATCCTCGTTTTGCTTTTGCTGATGTTCATCTTACATCCTCCTTCCAAGACACTATCCGTTCCATTCAACTCCTCTTCCAGTTACTTTGCTGTCTCTGACAGAATTACAATGTCATCGGCGAACCTCAAAGTTTTTATCTCTTCTCCATGGATTTTAATACCTGCTCCGAATTTTTCTTTTGTTTCCTTTACTGCCTGCTCAATATACAGATTGAATAACATCGGGGAGAGGCTCCCTGTATTTTACCCCTGCCACCTTTAGAATTTGAAAGAGAGTATTCCAGTCAACATTGTCAAAAGCTTTCTCTAAGTTTACAAATGCTAGAAACGTAGGTTTGCCTTTCCTTAATCTTTTTTCTAAGATAAGTCGTAAGGTCAGTATTGCCTCACGTGTTACAGTGTTTCTACGGAATCCAAACTGATCTTCCCCGAGGTCGGCTTCTACTAGTTTTTCCATTCGTCTGTAAAGAATTCGTGTTAGTATTTTGCAACTGTGGCTTATTAAACTGATTGTTCGGTAATTTTCACATCTGTCAACACCTGCTGAATCATACATGAGTCTTTTCAGGAATTTCGTTTGTGAATTCGAACTTTCTGTAGGATAAGCTTCGACTGCTACTTCTCTCTCTTTTATTTCCTCTTCTCTATTTCTTCCTTCATTTACGCTTTCTTCAAAATCCTCTACTTTCTCCTCATCCTCGTCTATCTTCTCCTTCTTCGTCGCTACTTCCACATAATCGCATCTAAATGCTCTAATTATCGCTTCATAACTTCATTCATCATATACGTTGGTTTGTGGGCCCACTCGTAACTTATTTTCAACTTCTGTCGACTGCGCATTATCCTCATTGAATTCGCTTTCCCTGGTTTCCATCTCAAATAGCTCTGCAATACTCATTTCTTCGTCCTTTCCTCGTACATTCGTTGTGCATGCCTCAGGTAATTCACCTTCCTCGTCAGTATTCTCCCAATTAATTTCGTCCCAACACAATGTTTTTATTTTCTTGTCTTCGTTTTCATGTGGTCCCTGTGGATTTGTTTCTTCCTACTTCTCTTCTCGTGACAAGATTTTAACTTTTCTGTTCAAGGTACTGCAATTGTCCTGGGTCGGTGCGTCATTCTCTTTGGCATGGGCACTTAGCTGTCAATTCGAACGTTTATCGGGGTTTGGTGGTCTTACCTCCACCTGTACCTGTATTCTCTTTTCTTGTTCAGCTTGTTGATAGTGGTTTCTTTGTTGATAATTTGTCGGTCTATTGGTTCTCCAGTACCCGTTCCGGTTGTCGTTATTCCCTCTGTAATAGTTGTTGCCGTTCCTGGGTGAATTATAGTTATTGCCATATTCTCTTCTAAATCCATAACCGGTTCTTTGTTGAAATCTATTGTCGTCCCTTGGTGCGAAGTTATCACATGGTTCGTAATTATTGTTTCTTCGTACTGTGTCTTGTGGATGCCACTGATTTTTGCTTTCGTTTTCACGTGCGCTTCGTCTTTTTCTTGCGTCATCTTCCGAAAATATGAACTCTAGTTCCCTTAGAATACCTTTAAATGCTTCGACGTCATTGCCTCCGCGACCTACTAATGATTGCTGGTATTTCAATGATAACTTCATCGCGCATAATTTAATCAGCTCTCCGTCACTGTATGGTACATCTAAGCATTGATTTTTCTTTGCCATTAATTCGAAAAATTTCACGGGACTCTTCTCTCCTGAATTTTCAAAATATGGGTTTTGTAATAATTCGTACTTCACTCTGTTCTGTGCTTCGCTGGACCAATATCGTGAGAGAAACTTCTCTCTGAAATCTTCGTACGATCGGCATGTCGCTGCAACATTCTGCATGGTTTCTGCGACTGTTCCTGACATGTGTGCACATATAAAGTCTAATTTGTGTGCTAGCGTCCAGTGTTCTGGTAATCCTACTCGGAATTGATCAATAAAAGTTCGTGGATGTAGTGAGTTTCCTTCTAGAAAGTGTTGAAATTTTCTGACTGTGAGGAAATGATCGTTATCGTACTTCGTCATAGTTCCACATGAAATTCGCGATTCTTCGCCACTTTTGTTTCTGATCGTTTCTCCCGTCGTTCTTTCCGGTTGTGGTAGAGCCATTGGATATTGTCCACTGTAACTTTCGCCTACCCTTGCGTAGTATCGTTGGAGTGGTACGCAATAATTTTCTTCCATCGGTTGTGAACGTGTAGCTGAATGCATTGCGTTGTACTCTTCGCGACCTGGCTTTCCATTGTCAGGTATTTGTTCGGTATCTTGTCTGGCTAACCTTGCTGCTTGATTGCACGATCCAAACTGTCTTGAAACATACATTTGTGGTTCCGCATACGTTTGTGATGACGTTTGTTCATCAAGAATTTCGAAACGTGTTTGTTGCTGTGCAGGCTGTCTGTTACTTTCCACCTGTGATTGGAATCGCAAATTCGTAATGTCTTCGTTAATTGCTTGTTTTCCCCGTGCTGTTACATATACGGATGTGGTTGCAGACTCTGTGCTTGTTCGATCCTGTTCACTACGCTCTTCAATGGTTTGCAACAACTATGTTCGCAATTTCTGAAATTGTCACTTCGTTTGCGCTTCTATTTTGACTATGCGGTTATCATATCTTTTCAGCGCTGCTTTTGTGATATGTTTGTGTAACACACTGTTTTCAACAACTTCACGCGCTGTACCTGCTGCTTGTCTATTAATTTCGTTTATCTGTTTCTCTAGTTTCTTGACTTCTGCCTGGGTGTTGTTACGTAATGTTTTGATCTCGTCCTGAGTGTCATTACGCAATGTTTGTACGTCCGCTTGTACCTTGTCAATGTCTGTTCTCAATTGATTGTGACCTACTATTAAGTTTCCTATCACTTCTCGAGATTCTTTTTCCTCGTCTTCAATATGACTTAGGTGTAACTGAATTTTTTCGTTTTGTTCTTTAATCTCATGCATTTGTCTTGTGATTTCTGCATTCTGAATTTGAATTTGGTTCGCCATGTCTTTATTTTGCCTTGTCATGGTTTCCGTAATTTGTTGTAATAATTCTGCCATATTGGTGGGTCCTGTTGCGTTTTCTTCCGACGTCCTACGCTCTGTGTTTTCGCCCAAGTGTTGGTTCGCAACCGATTGCATTGAACTGTGCTGTGACACGTTTCTGCTCGCATTCCTTGTACTCTGTGGTGAGAGAGCTCTGATTACTTCTACTACGGGTTCTACGTATTCAAGACGCAAGTTAGAATCCTCATCGACTTTCTCTCTACTTTCCTGCTCCTCTGTCGTATGCTGACTTATGTTTTCTATGCCTTGACGTACATTATCCTCGTTATGGTGCGTTATATGTCCTATTTCTCGCGATACTGCATCGTCTGTTGTACTGTTCTTTATTCTCTGCCCGTCTTCATGTTGGGTCTCCACCTCAATTCGGTCAAGGTCTCGATCTGCCATTGCTAATCTTTCCGAATCTCTTATTTTCTGCTTTAAAAGCAATTCACGCGCCCTACTTCGCGTCAACATGCGCTCATACGACTCACGCGTTTCATAAACTTTTTCTCCACACGACTTGACAATCCATTCACTTACTTGTTGGGTCAGAACCAACTTGTCAACGATGTATCCGCCACCTGTGCGCTTGCATTGAAGAGAAAACTTAATTCTAACAATTTTTAAAATTCATAACTTAATTATGCTATTGTCTCTGCTAGAATGTCTCACTATCGCTGCAGTTACTTCAACTTTTTATGCCTTTCAAAAAAATTTTTTTTATTACGAAAAATTTTTAACAGGATATTTTTCTGACCTAGTTAGGCATGTGGTCGACCTTCAATCATGGTATTTTACCATCCAGGCAGGGTCGCCATTTTCTAACATTCTGGGTGGTGTCTGTTTGTTCTATATCGTGTCTCCCTGCCACTTTCGCGCAACGACGCTCTGAGCGTGTTTTTTAGGGAATTGGCTAGTTTGAACCTGGGACCTGTTGCTGGTAAGGAGACGCCAGACCACACATGACATGTAGAGTTCAGAAGAGTTCAGTGAGACTAGCGATGATATAACCAAATGCTTAGTGATTTCAGCGTCAGTTCCACTGCGCTCCCTGTAAAAGAATCTTAATACTAACTAAATTTAGTGGAAAGGGGTTCAAGGCTTTCCTATTTTTAGTTAGCTGGTAAAATAACGTCGAAAAAGCAGTTAAGTTTACCATTGGAAATTTTATTCTGCTCGCAAAACATTGTTTGTAAATTGCACTATTGATAAAAGGAAATGTTTTAATACAGGATGGTAAGAACCAACTGCGTGCAACAAAAATGTGAACGAATATTCCCTGAGTGGGTTTCGAAGTTCTACAATGGATCGAAGGATGACCTATGCCATATCACATCTATAATCTAGGTTTAAATTAAGTTTCACAAATGAGAACACTATCAAAATGGTCTACAGTGACCCTCAATTATCTTTAATTACTTATCTAACTTGTCGTAAATTACAGTGGCTGATGTGGCTTCTCAATAAATATATAACAGAAAAATCATCACGTTTCAAATTTTTACTTCAAGTGGCAAATGTGAAGACCATGAGCTTTAATTGACGATCGACACTAGTATTATGCAAAAAGGGGGTGTAACGGATGAGACTTCGGCAGTTCTGAGTGAAGCCTTATGCGCTCAAAAATACGGCATCGCGTGCGTTCATTACCTTGTCGGTGTTTAGGCAGCGTCAGGGCGGCGCAGCTCCTCACATCTTGCCGTCTCGGAAGCAACTCCCTTCTAACTTCTCCTTACTACAATTTACCGAAGTTGATTTAAAAAAATACCTTCTGGCAGTGTTTTCATCTGACCAATCAGGGTCTCAATGCTAACCTTAAGCTCCGCCTACAAAAATTCTGTCTATCCAATAAGGAACGTTATACTTTTCGTGGTGGGGCAGTGTTTTTAAAGTTTGCAACGTAACAGAGACGCGAAAAAGTCTCACGCTAAAACTTGCAGCTGGTGTTGTCCTTTTAGTGTTATCGTAAGATCTATACTGGTCATCTGGAGGGCTCTATCTTTTGACATGGGCGGGGGGGTGGTTCTGGCGTAACAGAGACGCGAAAAAGTCTCACGCTAAAACTTGCGGTTGGGGTGGCCCTTTTTGTGTTATCGTAAGATCTATACTGTTCTTCTGGAGGGCTCTAGCTTTTAACATGGGCTGGGGGGTGGTCCTAGCGGTTAGCTGGCGACGTGGGTGTCCGTCCCTTATCGTAGGGCCTTCCAGCTTAACACGGTTCTGCTCTCGGCTTCTGTTCTCGTTTCTCCCCTCGGAACTGCGTCTGTCTCACGGTGGGAAGGTATGACATGTATTTAGGCCTTTTTGTGTTAGTCTGTGGTATTCCATTTGCTCACTCGTTACTCGTATTACTTTGGATAATTTAATGTCACGATTTATTTGGAGCTATGTGACATACTGCAGGATTTGCTTATCATGTCAGGGTTTTCATGGAAGGTGTTGGATTTGCCTGTCACCTTACACAGTGATGAATGGGATTTGGTCTTATATCCTTTGGAGGTAACGATGTCCCTTGTGTTGAAATCTGTTGAACTTTATTGGATCTGTGTTAGCTGGTCTACCACGCTTTACAGCTGCAGGACCAATCTGGCAAATTGATTGAGCAACTTCATTTCCATACTTCTATTGTTTCATTGTGAAATATGCTATTTTTTTTTCAATGATTACCTGTCCGGACAGAATCTAGGAATTTATTACAAATACATCAGTCAGGTGGAAAAACAAACGTAAAAACCATCGTTTGGATCTAATCTATGTATAACCACTGCCAATGTTGCTATCCGATAAACCTAAATTTCTCATATGTGAATTCCAAACAGAAACATTAGGACATAGTGCCATTCAGTATTCTCTCTTCATCTACATCTACATCTACATCTACATGACTACTCAGCAATTCACATTTAAGTGCTTGGCAGAGGGTTCATCGAACCACAATCATACTATCTCTCTACCATTCCACACCCGAACAGCGCGCGGGAAAAACGAATACCTAAACCTTTCTGTTCGAGCTCTGATTTATCTTATTTTATTTTGATGATCATTCCTACCTATGTAGGTTGGACTCAATAAAATATTTTCGCATTCGGAAGATAAAGTTGGTGACTGAAATTTCGTAAATAGATCTCGCCGCGACGAAAAACGTCTTTGCTTTAATGACTTCCATCCCAACTCGCGTATCATATCTGCCACACTCTCTCCCCTATTACGTGATAATACAAAACGAGCTGCCATTTTTTTGCACCCTTTCGATATCCTCTGTCAGTCCCACCTGGTAAGGATCGCATACCGCGCAGCAATATTGTAACAGAGGACGAGCGAGTGTAGTGTAAGCTGTCTGTTTAGTGGACTTGTTGCATCCTCTAAGTGTCCTGCCAATGAAACGCAACCTTTGGCTCGCCTTTCCCACAATACTATCTATGTGGTCTTTCCAACTGAAGTTGTTCGTAATTTTAACACACAGGTACTTAGTTGAATTGACAGCCTTGAGAATTGTACTATTTATCGAGTAATCGAATTCCAACGGATTTCTTTTGGAACTCATGTGGATCACCTCACACTTTTCGTTATTTAGCGTCAGCTGCCACCTGCCACACCATACAGCAATCTTTTCTAAATCGCTTTGCAACTGATACTGGTCTTCGGATGACCTTACTAGACGGTAAATTACAGCATCATCTGCGAACAACCTAAGAGAACTGCTCAGATTGTCACCCAGGTCATTTATATAGATCAGGAACAGCAGAGGTACCAGGACGCTTCCCTGGGGAACACCTGATATCACTTCAGTTTTACTCGATGATTTGCCGTCTATTACTACGAACTGCTACCTTCCTGACAGGAAATCACGAATCCAGTCGCACAACTGAGACGATACCCCATAGGCCCGCAGCTTGATTAGAAGTCGCTTGTGAGGAACGGTGTCAAAAGCTTTCCGGAAATCTAGAAATACGGAATCAACTTGAGATCCCCTGTCGATAGCGGTCATTACTTCGTGCGAATAAAGAGCTAGCTGCGTTGCACAAGAACGATGTTTTCTGAAACCATGCTGATTACGTATCAATAGATCGTTCCCTTCGAGTCGATTCATGATGTTTGAATACAGTATATGCTCCAAAACCGTACTACAAACCGACGTCAATGATATAGGTCCGTAGTTCGATGGATTACTCCTACTACCCTTCTTAAACACTGGCGCGCCCTGCGCAATTTTCCAATCTGTAGTTACAGATCTATCGGTGAGCGAGCGGTTGTATATGATTGCTAAGTAGGGAGCTATTGTATCAGCGTAACCTGAAAGGAACCTAATCGGTATACAATCTGGACCTGAAGACTTGCCCGTATCAAGCCATTTGAGTTGCTTCGCAACCCCTAAGTTATCTACTTCTAAGAAACTCATGCTAGCAGCTGTTCGTGTTTCAAATTCTGGAATATTCCGTTCGTCTTCCCTGGTGAAGGAATTTCGGAAAACTGCGTTCAATAATTCCGCTTTAGCGGCACAGTCGTCGGTAACAGTACCATCGGCACTGCGCAGCGAAGGTGTTGACTGCGTCTTGCCGCTTGTGTACATTAATTAAGATCAGAATTTCTTCGGATTTTCTACCAAATTTTGAGACAATGTTTCGTTGTGGAACCTATTAAAGGCATCTCGCATTGAAGTCCGTGCCAAATTTCGCGCGTCTGTAAATTTTAGCCAATCTTCGGGATTTCGCGTTCTTCTGAACTTCGCATGCTTTTTCCGTTGCCTCTGAAACAGCGTTCGGACCGTTTCTTGTGTACCATGTGGGATCAGTTCCATCTCTTATCAATTTATGAGGTATGAATCTCTCAATTTGCTACTATATCTTTGAATTTGGGCCACATCTCGTCTACACTTGCATTGTCAGTTCGGAAGGAATGGAGATTGTCTCTTAGGAAGGCTTCTAGTGACACTTTATCCGCTTTTTTAAATAAAATTATTTTGCGTTTGTTTCTGGTGGATTTGGAAGAAACGATATTGAGCCTAGCTACAACGACCTTGTGATCACTAATCCCTGTATCAGTCATGATGCTCTCTATTAGCTCTGGATTGTTTGTGGCCAAGAGGTCAAGTGTGTTTTCGCAACCATTTACAATTCGCGAGGGTTCGTGAACTAACAGCTCGAAATAATTTTCGGAGAAAGCATTTAGGACAATCTCGGAATGTCTGTCAAAAGCTTTCACTTCAGATTTTGACAACTTCACGACAAAAGTAGACAGGAAACAGTCAACATTGTTGTTTCTATACAAAATCGAGGGAATATCCACTTTATCAATGCCAGTAATGAGTTGCTCAGAATACCCACGTACTTCTTCCTTCAGCTCCTTTTCATTTTGAAATTTACAGATTGGTTGTCTATATCTTTGGCTCGTTCTTACACAATGAATCCCTAGCTTGAATACGTGTACAACTAAACCACCATCTCTGTAAAAATAGATCTTTAGTTATGGTCCCTTGGAATTTCCCTCACGAGACGGATCACAACGTTTCCAGACGCTCCAATATGTGGATCATTATCTAGTTTTGCGTGTAATCCCCATTTCTTCGCATCAAATGTAAAGTTATACTCTTACATACGAGGTTGGTCTTTCATATACATATTTATGTGGTGCCTGCTTTGGCTGCGGAAATTTGTTCATCAACTGACAAACACTTTTTATTGTAGTTGAAAGATTTTTTTCTATTCATCTGATCAGTTATGTACCTAAGTTTCTACCAATTGTCATGATCTCGACTCTCAGGGTCAGGTTGCTCCCTATCGTCCTTGAAACGCAAAATGGTCATTAGTACCTTAAATAATATCTGAGACTTGCCTGTTTCACCTGCTCAGTAGCAATAACGTCATTCCAGAGATCCCTTAGGAGGAGCCAAGGAGAATAACGCTTATGCTTATAAATTTATAAATGTCATGAATATTACATTAAAATGTTTTGTTTTGGTTCTCATGTGTGCCACAAAAATCATTTCCATCTTCAATTTTTGTGATTAATTTACCAGCAAGAAAAGTTTTTAAAAACTGATACAGCGTAGCCCACTATGCCATTCATTGATTGTGGCAGTATTTCCTTTGAATCTAGAAACGTAATTTACAAATGAGCCACTCTGCTTTTTTCCAAATGATTCAATTTTCTATACCTTTGGGTATTTTCCAGAAGGTTGTAGTACCAGTATGTCATCAAGAAGTTTATTATTACCTTCCTCCAACAAACTATTTGAATTATGTGTAGTCTCTGTAGTAATTTGAGGGTCGCTATCACTATCTGAAGATTCCTGATCATTTGCAGTTAAGAAAGCATCTTCATCCGAATCGTCACAATCTAACACATTTCCACTGTCGGATGGACAATCGAGGTTCATGAATTCATCATAAGGCATCACTTTACGTCTTCCATTTGTGGGGCAGAGGGTTAATAATAAATAATTAATATGTCAATCACAAATAGTAGTAAATTGGAATATTGTTGTTCGCTGTCTTTTACCAGAGCCTGGAAACTATTTCTGTGGTCAGGCAGAAAGCGATGGAGAACAAACTGACCATAGTTCCCAGTCTGCAAGCCCACATTCTTGTCCAGCCCACTGAAAGAAATTTTTCTATTCTCTGTTTGCTGAGCAGGATCAGGACTATGATTATAAATGAAGATTTTGAGTTATAATTCACAGATACATTTGGTAAAGCATCACATGCACAGTATTGTAATATTCACTATGTTAATACTAATAATAAATCTCTCTATCCTAAACAGCACTATGAGGAGTTCAGAGGCGACAGCTAAAATAAGTTCCTATCAAGTTGTCTTTCGTCCTGACTTCTGAAAATCAAAATAATTGCTCGCCACAACAGTGGAAAATAAATGTCACCACTTACCACGCGGATTTGTTAACATCACGGCGGCAAACTAAAAGTTACTTCTGCGAAATCTAAGCGATCCAGGACAGTGTACAGTCTTTGCGATTTCACTTCCTATTTGTACCGAAAACATGAGTTTAGTTGCAGTCTGGGTGAGACGTCATCCGAGGCATCGCGTACTCCGCCATTTGACTGACACGGATAGTATGGTGGCTGGGTGCGAAGTGAAGACCAGTCTTGCCTCTCGGGCTGTATTTATATGTGGACGCAGCGGACGGCCAAGGGAACACCTGCTGTCATCTGCCCTATGTCCGCGGCAGTAGCCTCTAAACAGCCGCTTTCTCGAACACATAATATTTTATAACACTATTGTGCATTAATTTAGAATCTTCGTAATTTTGTATCAATGTAGTTAAGTTGGATAAAATCACAGGTAAAGTTTTAGCTCGCCTGTGTTTGAGCTTTGCTGTCAAGAATTTCTAGAACAAAACTGACAGTAGAACATGACCTCTGAAGTACAACTTTTAGCGACATTGTACTTGTTATTATTTACATCTCGGCCTTGAAACTTGTAATAGCTCTAGTATTTAATAGGTTTCATCACGGGCTTTAACCAAAACTTTCTAGCATTAATATAACAGATACTTAATCTACTACAACTAAGGACGTTTTTGTTCAGAAAATTACTTGAAAACTATTAGAGGTAGCTCAGTGGAGTTACGTAATCAATGTTTTTATAGAAACTGAAGCTTCATGCAAATTTTCATATCTCCAAGTCTAATATTCAGCGCATTCAATTTTTCTTAAAAACGTGGATTCTGACCAAAATATTGCTTTAACTACGTTGAGACTTGTTCTAGTTAATTTTGACATACATCTGCACATTGTGACCAAGTTTTGGATTCTTAGATTTATTATTTAGCGCCACTTATTTTTTCATAAAACGATGTATTTAGGGATAAATACTGATCTGATCAGTCTGAGATTTTACAGTTTAAACATTGGTGTAAAAAAGCACATGCTGACAAAGTTAGGAAAAGCGGCTTAAACTTTTAATTCCATTGTTAAATTATGGTGCAGTACTCGGGTGATACCCACAGACACGTTGTGGCGATGTGGAGCTACTATTAGTGAACTGGGATAAGTCGCTACACACTCGCTCGCTTCTGTGTCTCTCAAATGATACAGCGCTTGTTTCGCCACACATTCTCAAAATATGAGAATAATTCCATTATAACAGACGAACTAGCACAAGAGACTAGAGGAAAGCAGAATAAAGGTAACACTAAATTGTTATCGTTCGAACATTGGTAGGAGCATTACTACACACTATTGCACGTATGCAAACATAATTGATTTATGTGGTACTTACGCACCTATTAGCGCTTCAGTCTGGAACCGCGCGACCGCTGCGGTCGCAGGTTCGAATCCTTCCTCGGGCATGGAGGTGTGTGATGTCCTTAGGTTAGTTCGGTTTAAGTAGTTCTAAGGTCTAGGGGACTAACGACCTCAGATGTTAAATCCCATAGTGCTCAGAGCCATTTGTACCATTTCTCTCTAGTGTATCAACCATATTTGGTCAAAAAGCACTTCAGAGCTGAAGTGAGTCGCAACAGAGCGAGCCAGAGGCAAGAGTGTTATGCGTTGAGAAGCAAAACGCGGCCGACAGGCATCGCTAAGCAGAGCCAGCTGGATGAAGTACAGCAACAGGCGATGCTGTAAGACACTACTGGAAGGACGGGAGCGTTGCCTCACATGCTACCATAGAAGTGTTTGAAGTATGTGGCTAAAACCCTAAACAGGCATAGTATAGGGCATATAAGTACTTAAATAAGTACTAAAATATTCTCAACTCACTATTTCAGCCTACACCACAAGCCTATGACGCCTGGAGAGGCTTCCTGGAATGAAGTATGGGGTCCGATGTTCGATCACAGGACAGGGTAGCCTGTCCTGAGTCGCGAAAGCAGCCACCGCTGGAGCAGAAAGCCGCCCACTTCCTGGAGGGAGGTCACAGCCGCCGCCGCGGGACTATCACCTATGACGCCACACCGCCATCATGGCCGCATGCAGAGCTGTCGCTGACAGCAGCATACAGATGATGCCTCGCCCGGCCCCGCTCTTTGCGCCATCACAAATGCCGGAAGGCTATTTTTGCAAGTGAGAGGCAACTGCACACCTCCATCAAGCTGTTCCTGGAGTACAAAGGTCAAGGGTAGAACAAAGATATTAATTAAACAAGTCCACTGTCGTCCTGACATCTCGTTTCACTTTACATAGGTGACAATCAATGCATCATCTAACAGTGTTGTCAGATCATTAACGTCGCCTTCTTAAAGCAATGTCTTAACCAGGCCGCGGAAGAAAGGATTGTCGGTTATGCGCTTTGTAAAGTAGATTTCATTGCGAGTAGAGATCCAGTGGATTTGTCTAGTTTTGGAGGTAATGAAAGTCACGACTGATCAGTGCACCTTAGATGTGCACACGGCCACTAACCACCACGTATAGAATCAGTTCCAGTAAAATGTTATACATGTAATCGTTGGGGGCATATGGCTAGGCAAAGCCGTAAGTCGAGATGGGTCATGGTTGGACGTATGAATAAAGTTAATACACTACTGGCCATTAAAATTGCTACATCACGAAGATGACGTACTACAGACGTGAAATTTAACCGACAGGAAGAACATGCTTTGATATGCAAAAGATTAGCTTTTCAGAGCATTCATACAAGGTTGGCGCCGGTGGCGACACCTACAACGTGCTGACAATAGGAAAGTTTCCAACCGATTTATCATACACAAACAGCAGTTGACCGGCGTTGCCTGGTGAAACGTTGTTTTGATGCCTCGTGTAAGGAGGAGAAATGCGTGCCATCACGTTTCCGACTTTGATAAAGGTCGGATTGTAGCCTATCGCGATTGCGGTTTAACCTATCGCGAAACTACTGCTCTCGTTGGTCGAGATCCAATGACTGTTAGCAGAATATGGAATCGGTGGGTTCAGGAGGGTAATACGGAACGCCGTGCTGGATCCCAACGGCCTCGTATTACTAGCAGTCGAGATGACAGGCATCTTATCCGCATGGCTGTAATGGATCGTGCAGCCACGTCTCGATCCCTGAGTCAACAGATGGGGACGTTTGCAAGAGAACAATCATCTGCACGAACAGTTCGACGACGTTTGCAGCAGCATGGACTATCAGCTCGGAGACCATGGCTACGGCTACACTTGACGGTGCATCACAGACAGGAGCGCCTGCGATGGTGTACTCAACGATGAACCTTGGTGCACGAATGGCAAAACGTCATTTTTTCGGAAGAATCCAGGTTCTGTTTAAAGCATCATCATGGTCGCACCCGTATTTGGCGACATCGCGGTGAACGCACATTGAAAGCGTGTATTCGTCATCACCATATTGGCGTATCACCCGGCGTGACGGTATGGGGTGCCATTGGTTACACGTTTCGGTGACCTCTTGTTCGCACTGACGGCACATTGAACAGTGGACGTTACATTTCAGATGTGTTACGACCCGTGGCTCTACCCTTCATTCGATCCTTGCGAAATGCTACATTTCAGCAGGATAATGCACGACCGCATGTACAGGTCCTGTACGGGCCTTTCTGGATACAGAAAATGTTCGACTGCTGCCCTGGCCAGCACATTCTCCAGATCTCTCACCAATTGAAAACGTCTGATCAATGGTGGCCGAGCAACTGGCTCCTCACAATACGCCAGTCACTACTCTTGATGATCTGTAGTATCGTGTTGAAGCTGCATGGGCAGCTGTACCTGTACACGACATCGAAGCTCTGTTTGACTCAAAGTCCAGGCGTATCAAGGGCGTTATTACGGCCAGAGGTGGTTGTTCTGGGTACTGATTTCTCAGGATCTATGCACCAAAATTGCGTGAAAATGTAATCACATTTCAGTTCTAGTATAATATATTTGTCCAATGAATACCCGTTTATCATCTGCATTTCTTCTTTGCGTAGCAATTTTAATGGCAGTAGATTTTGGTTTCTTGTATTGTGAGTGTTATCAAGGACAAAGTTTCGACAGAATGAGAGATACAAGTTGTTTCAGAGCCAGAAGCAATACGCATTTTGTTAGAAAAGGTAGCACAATTAACAGTGGATAAAACAGAACTCTGTGTGGGTTGACAGACTCGCAATCGCCCAACAGGTTGTAGATTTGTCAGATGCATTCTAATGAATGCCCTTACTACTTAAATCGATTTTGCTGAAAGTCTTAAGTTACATGAAATCAGCCTATTAAAATCTCTGGTGGAGCCCTTCTTCTTAATATTCAGTGGCTGGCTTGCTAGAAAAGATCTTCACATACGTTATTATTATTAAGCGCTGCATTCAGTTGGGAAAAAAATCGATCGTTTTGAACACTTCGTTCAGTTTACGACAGATCTAAAATTTCAGATGTGGACGAAGCCTTTTTGGACGATTTCAATAAAACTCAGAGATTGCAGGCTCTCTTCGTCACAGCTGAAACTTCCCAATTAATTACAGGCCCCAGACAATCATCAACAATTCAGACAGAGAACGCATTCGTCATTCCTTCTAAAATGAAATGGTCACAAACCTTATTTCTGAGGAAAATTGTATATTGAATCCATTTCCGTACATGTTCCGTTTCCGTGGATTTTTAGTCTCATGAAATTTACTTTTACAAGTCCTTCTTTCTCTTTCTATCTACCCCGCTAGCGGCACAAACTTTCCTGCCTCGCTTTATCGCGAAGAAGAGTAAATAAATCTCCTTTTGCAATACGAAAATCTTCCAACCGATACTTTCCGAAGCTGTTCCTTTCTCTCTCTTTCTATCTCTCTTTCCATAACTAACACTATCATGACCACGGAGCATACATCTGTGTACCTCTGTTATTCCAAAGAATAAACGTACTCGAAAAATACCTTGGCGTCGACGAGCTGTCGGCGCATATATTACTAGAAAATCTGCTCAGATACTTTTCATACGTAAATAAATGTGGATGATTTGATTGACCATTATTAATTATTGCGTGGTAGAGGGTAATTTTCCGTGGGGAGATTACAATGCCCCTCGCAGCGAGCGAAGTTTGTGAGGTCAATGTTTATTCACCGAACACACTTCGCGAGCTATCTATTAGCGCGGATAACCCGGAAGTTATGATTGTCAGTCCTGCGACTGAAAAAGAATATTGTGTTTGAACTAGACGAAGAAAAGAAATGTTGAAGACAGAAGAAATGAAGAGACCGGTACCGCGGCTGTATTACTTTTACGTGCATCTAGGTGTTATGTTTGCTGTGCACAACCAAGGAAGATGATCTTTCATGAACGTATGTCAGGGTCTACCCATTCGGGAACTTTCTTAAGCAGGGAAACCTTGGAAAACCTCTTAAGCTTAGACCCCCAGCCTACGGTACATAGAAGATAGGAAAGCCTATAGAAGAACAAAAATAATTTTGAAATTTATCTCTAAAGGAAAGATAGGGCCTAATTAGCACCACGATTTGGAGAAGAGTAGTTTGTGCCTCTAGCAAAAAAAACGTTTTACAATAAATAACGTGAATTTGCGTTTTACAATCTTGCTTCTAGGACAATATATCTTGCGGTGCTAAACTCCCCCGGGTCTTGCATGTCCCCGACGTCCACAGTTGTAGTCGGTCTTCTATGCGGCCCCCTCTGTCGTTGATCTTCTACGCGGCCCACAATGGGAAGAGTAGAAGGGACAGGGATACTCGAATTCACATGCAACATTCATTCCAAAAGGATTAGCAATGACCAAAAGGGAAACTCTTCCTGTAAGAGAACTGATTAGGTAGCACCGTCCAAGATTCTCCTTTTTGAAAGCAAAATCCTTGTGGCTTCATGGATCCTTTTTGTTACGACGTACTTCAAGGAATTCAACTCTTAATTAATGATGTTGCCAAAAGCATCATCCGATTTACTCTCGTTTGAATACTCCTTTTGACTTTGCCTCCCCACTTGTGCTTATAAGTCCAAAAGTTTTAACAGATTTTCTGTGACTGATTTGTTCTTCGTAATTTAAAGGATTCATGTAACTGACTATAGATTTTGGATTCAAATTATCGAATAATGGAAAGTGTAGTTCATTTTATTTTAAGACATCATCCATATTTCTTTGATAAGTCATATAATTTAGCTATACTCAAAAAAAACTTTTTATTCTAAATACATATATTTCTACACTTGAGTGCTGAAATGTAGAAGTTATTAGCATTGAAGAATGCGGATTCACTTCTTTCATTTACTCTCTGATTCATACGGCGTTCATCCATGCTCATATATGGAAACGGATTTTTCACACAAAATTCCCAAATGAACACGAACCATTAAATTACTAGTGAATCTATGAATACTACTTTCTTTAATCATTCAATAAAAAATTAAAACTCTTAGCTTCTAATTATACCCCCTATTCCTTTTAAAGTTCAACATGAATCAATTTATCCTCGCGTTTGGTGCGAGTCTCTTACAAAGAATATCTGTATCGTCTATATCGATTTTAATTCTCGCGCTGACGTCAACTGTTTTGCGCGGGAAATAATCGTTGCGGCGTTAACCGTCACTCACGATTCACTACCACAATTCACATATTTACACATTTAAGCGTTCACATGAGATTATATACGAATCTTCACTCGAACCTCTTTAGATTATTCAGCGTCATTTGCAGGGAAACATTTTATTCTTCTTGAAGGTCAGTCAGATCTTTTATACATCTTGATAACATTAGCAATGCTAAAGTTCTATGTTCACCCAAACCACAGGTGAAGCCTATCTCCACTATCCTTTTTTACAACCCTCAATAGTACTAATTAGTCATTATTTCTATACTCTATGTCACTAACTAACTATTTCAATTTAAAGGCTTTTAACATTACACACACACAGTTTATTGTTATATTTTTTACGAGCGTTCATCTCTGTCACTCGGAACACCATTCCTCCCTATCTTCTAATCTTCATTATATCTTTTTAAGTCGTTATGAGGAAATAACCCTTTTATTTTGTTCGATCCCGGGTATGCTAACAGATAAGCTCCAGGATTCGGAATTTGTAGGATAATGTATGGTCCAGTATATAGTAACTCCCACTTCTTTATACTTTTCTTTATTACGGATGATTTGGTATGTCGTTTGACTAGTACCTTCTCGCCGACATGGTATGTCTGTACCCTCTTGATCAATTTGTCATATCGTTGTTTTCTTTGATCAGCCTTTTTCGTCATATTTATGATAGCTTGTCTTATTTTTTCTTCCCAAGGCATCTCGGTTTCCTGAGTTTTGGGGATATGGTGAGTCCAGAAGTTTTCCTCCTTCTCTTCGAACATCAATTCACGAGGTGTATATCCAGTTGAGGAGTGTGGCATGTTATTGTATATTTGCTCAAACTCTTCCACATAATTTGCCCACGCAGTTTGCTTATTATGGCAATACGTCCTCATAAATCGATTGAATTCTCTAAAAATCCTCTCCACCAAATTACCTTGTGGGTGGTAAAATGATGTTAGTACGTGTTTCACACCTACTTGAGACAACGTCTGCTTCCACCGGAGTCCCGTAAATATTTTAGCATTGTCAGTTATGATCGCCTTTGGTATACCCACATGTGGAAGATAATCTCTTATTAATCTTAATACAATTACTTTTGCTGTAGCCGTCTTTATCGGGTATAGCTTTACGTATTTCGTGCACACATCCAGAAATGCTAACACATATTTAACACCACCTCTTGAAGTAGGTAACGGTCCACACAGATCGCACGAAATTAATCCTTTTGGTTCTTGTACTACTATAGAGCATAATGGGTGCTTAGTCCCTTTTGAATCGGGCTTTGTTTTTTGGCAGATTATGCACCTCTTTAAGACCTCGTGCACTCTGCGCTTTATGTTGGGGAAATAACAGTACCCACTTATCTTGTCTGCACATTTTGTCGCACCGAAATGTCCCCAGGTCAAATGAGTGAACCAGACAAGTTTCTCTATTTGTGCCTCAGGTATACAAACACACCAACGGACTTTGTTTGGCCTTCCACAGCGGAAAAATAATACGCCATTTACTAGCTTGTAATAATTTGCAATCTGATCCGAAGGTTGCTGTTGTAACCTTTGAATGACACTTCCCCATTGAGCATCCTTTTTCTGTAACTGGGCCATATGCACACACAAATTGATGTAGTACGTCTTATATGGATTTTCCTGCAGCAGCAATATCGGGAATTCTGAGGAATTATTTACTTCAATCTCTTTGGTTAAACCCTGCGGTGACCTTGATAGAGCGTCCGCAATAATGTTTTGCTGCCCTGAGACATGTACGATCTGAAACTGGTATTGTTGCAGAGCGAGAGTCCATCTAGCCAGTCTGGGGTGTAACAGTTTACACGTTTGTAAAAACGTTAATGATTGGTGATCGCAATATACGATAGTCTTCGACCCATATAAGTAATAGTGAAATTTTTTAAATCCCCAGACGACCGCAAGAGCCTCCAATTCTGTCGTCGTGTACGTTCGTTCACAGTTGGACAAAACACGACTAGCAAACGCAATCGGACAAAAGTTAAGCTGTCCATTTATCTTGCGTACTTGGAAAAGGCACGCTCCAAGACCCACATTTGACGAATCTGTTGACAAATAGAATTCCTCTTGCATGTCCGGATGCTACAAAAGCGGTGCATTTACTAATTGCTTCTTTATCTCTTCGAATGCTTCTTGACACTCTAATGTCCAGAGCCAGGGCACGTCCTTCTTCAGCAAACTATTCAGTGCTGCTGCATTCATGGCCTGATTCGTGATAAATCTTCTAAAAAATGATGCAAGACCCAAAAACCCTTTTAATTGCCTCCTATTTGTTGGTGTTGGAAACTTACTAATCGCCATTAGCTTCTCCTTGGTCGGTAAAATTCCCTTTGCGTCAATTATATGCCCCAGGAACTTGATTCTATTTAGTGCAAAATGTGATTTCTGTAGGTTAGCAGTTATTCCCATGGTTTTGAAAACGTCCAACACCAGCCTCAGTAAAGTAATATGCTCTTCCCAGGTCTTCGATGCAATAAGCATATCATCAACAAATACTGTTATCCTGCTTCTTAGTTCTGGGCCTAATGCGTAATCTAGCGCTGCTATAAAAATTCCAGCACTAATGTTGAGTCCGAAAGGAACTACAGTAAATTGGTAACTTCTTCCTGCATAAATGAAAGCTGTATATTTCCTCGATACCTCATCCAGCTTGACTTGCCAATAAGAACTCCGCAAATCGATGCTCGTCAAATATTGGACATCCTGGAACCGTTGTATCAGTTCGTCTATGTTTTCCGGGTGTGTCCTCACTGGAATTATAATTTTATTTATTTCCCTGGCGTCGAGTACCAGTCTCACAGTTCCATTTGCTTTTGGCACAACCAACAATGGGGAGCAGTATGGGCTTGTAGAGGGTTCGATCAAACCCCATTTCAACATGCGATCTATTTCCTTTTGAACTTGAGCCTTTAACCTCCAGGGAACAGGATAGAAAGTTCTACAATACGTTTCGTGCGGCTTAACGTAGAGATGGCATATGTATCCTTTAATCACTCCTGGCCTTTCATCAAACACGTTTTCATACGCTGATAATAACCCTTTGAGCTGCTTCTTCTGATCTTCAGTGATGCAGTCGGATTCATTTAACTTCTCATCCACTAATTGACCGAAATCTCCTTTGACTTTGAACTCATTATTCCCGTGCTGTTTAGAATGTCGTGCAGTCCTGATTACTTGCACACTGATCCCACTATTACATTTTCTGGTAAGGCTTTCTTTTTTCAACAAGTCCAATTCAATTTCTTGTTTATTTACATCTAACAAGATTTTTCCTGTTTTAAAATCTATTCTGCATCCGTATTGACGCAGGCTGTCGACTCCGATAATGCAGTCTACCACCAAATTTTTCACCACAAGGAATGTGCTTAATATTGCTACATTTCCTACTTCTACACAAAGTAGTGACTGCACTTTTACATTCGCCGATCGAGCCCCAACGGCGCCTATTATTTGCAATTTTGAACTGGAAAAATTGGTACTCGTCTTATATTTCTGATCTTGTTGAATAGAGCCTCCGAAATAACATTTGTGGTTGCAGCTGTGTCTAAAACCGCCACTATAGGTACAGTTTCCAAAATGACTTGCACTTAGGCTACTGCCACCTGTTCCCTATTCTCATCTTGGGGTTCTAAGTCCTCGGTCAATTCATCTGCCAGTAATCGTCCATCATTATACGTTAGCATGGGTATACATATCCTGTTGCCCCTCAACCTATTGTTGACCGCTCCTCCGGGGCACGAGTGGGTCCTTACAAGTTTGTTGGATTTTGATTCACCTGGTGGTTGACCTCATCCGTCACTTCGGTAGTTACCGGTTGATTCGCGGATGTCCGTCCCCACTGATGTTGGTTATTTGAGTTTGTTCCCCCCGGTTGGTTCCACTTTCTATTACTGTTATTGTTCCAAGCTTGTGGTCTGAAATTCCTTTCGTTCCCCCATACGGGATTATATCGTTTCCCATTCCTGTTGTTCCTTGGATAGCCCCTCGCAAGACTATTGCCGGTATTATTATTGAGATTTTGAGGGGTTTCTCCACTATTTATCGATCTCTGTGCGTTCCCTTGCCTACCATTTGGCGGAGGTTCTATCTCCCGATATTGGAATCTGTTGTTACGGGCTTTCTGGTTGTTCTCTTCTATAATATCTATATGATCTAACGTCGAGAGGAACGACTCCAGGTCTTTATCGTTGCCGTAAATTAATTGATTCCGGATGCTCGTTGGTAATCTTGCTTTAAGTATGTTTATTATGTCTGGCAAAGGCATAGGTCTGTCCCAATATCTAGTTGTATTTATATATTTTTCAAAATACTTCCTAAGGCTTCCTTTCGAAAAGGAGAAAGGCTCTGGGTAGAGCACCTCC
Organism: Schistocerca cancellata; assembly: GCF_023864275.1. NCBI lineage: Eukaryota > Metazoa > Arthropoda > Insecta > Orthoptera > Acrididae > Schistocerca > Schistocerca cancellata. The sequence continues at coordinate 1,030,907,047 of NC_064626.1, read as the reverse complement.
TGCCTTAGGCGTTCCTGTACTCCTTCTGACCAGAACTTTGCTAAAAACGCTTTCTCAAAATCGTCATAGGTCGAGCAAACAGAAGTCATATCCGAGGCCCATATCGCCCCCGAACCTTGTATATACCCAGTAACGAAACTGATCTTCTGCCACTCCGACCAATTTCTGGGTAGAACTCCTCTAAAACTTCGAATAAAAACAATCGGATGGACCCCCCTTTTGTCAGTATTAAAAATCTGAAATTGCCGATGCTTTATCATTTTTTCTTCGGCATGGCAAAGGCTTTCGTAATCTCCGTCAGACAAAACTTCACGCGAACAACTAGCTCGTGGCAATTTAATATTTGAGTTACTCACACAAGTCGGTATTGTGTGCGAATGTGCAGTAACTGGCTCTATAGTCGCTGGCAACTTCTGCTGCTGGCCGGTATTCATTTGTTCTGAGCCTTGTGAAACGCGTATCGACTCTGCTATCGTTTGTTTCCAATGCTCGAGATCAGCACCTAACTGCTGTCGCACTTCCTCTAGTCCTTTGGCAAACAAATTCTCTTCCTGTTTGCCGCACAGACTCTGGAATGCTTCTTTAACATTATGCTCAACGTTTTCACACATTAGCCTTTTGTTTTCTAATGTGATTTCGGATAATTTACCCGTTAATACATTAATCTGGTGGTCTATAACGTCTTGACGTTCTGTCAGATGTTCCACACTTTCCTTTATGTTCGTCTGCGTACGTGCCAATTCAGGAAGTTGCGCAATTGCACACGACATGGCATCTTGCTTTTGTACTAATTGCGGAACCATTTCCACCTGTTCGCGTACGGTATCTATCTTAATAGCCACGTACTCCTTCATTTCTACACGTACGCGGTGAGTAGATTCCTCACATTGAGCTTTAACCAATTCGATTTGTGCAGTTAATTTTCGTTCCGTCTCTTCGGCCTGATCTTTAAGTTCCTTTGTCTTCGCCTCTATCCGTTATTCTAATTCGGAAAAACTGTCGTGTAATTGCTGCTTAATCTCAGCTTTCAGCTTTTCCTGCCCTTCCGTAACTGATGCTAACTTCGTATTCAAATCATTTTGCCCCTCAGTAACTGAGGCTAACTTCGCATTCAGATCATTTTGCCCTTCATTCACTGCGGCGAACTTCGCGTTAATGTCGGTTTTCAAATTTTCTTGCCCTTCAGTAACTGAGGCTAATTTTGTATTCATATTATTCACGGTCTCCGTTAACCTCTGCATCTGCCTCATGATAATGACCAATGGGTCTAATCCATGTTGCGTACTGGCTGATACATCTCCCGCCGTGTCTACCGGGCGTTCTATTGCGCGATCTGTAGCGATCGGTTCTACAACACTCCTTACTACATCATTATCATCAGTGCTCACAGCTGAAGGCTGTTGCGTATTGCTCTGCTCTGCTTGACTCATCTTAAACATTGCCCTCGTTAAAACCATATAAATGTTCTACCGTCAAGATATATATAAATATATATCTCCCTTCACACGAATACTTACGTGGCTACTTTGTTATGGTACTTATGCAGGTAAATGCAACTAGGGCAAGTGAATCAAACTATTTCTGTTATGAACACAATTAGAAAATGTTCAAATCTACGACTACTTCCTCAATACCATCAAGTTTACAAAAAAATTATAGATCTGGCCCATTTTCTGCGTCCAGCGTGCTGATTTTATTTGTCGATGAAATAATGCGCCTGCGAGTATTTCTTCTCTTTTCCACGTTAAGTTGTCTCGTCGTAGTTCACATGAAATAAAGAACAAAATTATTTTAACAACGTCCAAAAACGTGTCCTGTCACGGATTGGCCATTCTAATGAATGCCCTTACTACTTAAATCGATTTTGCTGAAAGTCTTAAGTTACATGAAATCAGCCTATTAAAATCTCTGGTGGAGCCCTTCTTTTTAATATTCAGCGGCTGGCTTGCTAGAAAAGATCTTCACATACGTTATTATTATTAAGCGCTGCATTCAGTTGGGAAAAAAATCGATCGTTTTGAACACTTCGTTCAGTTTACGACAGATCTAAAATTTCAGATGTGGACGAAGCCTTTTTGGACGATTTCAATAAAACTCAGAGATTGCAGGCTCTCTTCGTCACAGCTGAAACTTCCCAATTAATTACAGGCCCCAGACAATCATCAACAATTCAGACAGAGAACGCATTCGTCATTCCCTCTAAAATGAAATGGTCACAAACCTTATTTCTGAGGAAAATTGTATATTGAATCCATTTCCGTACATGTTCCGTTTCCGTGGATTTTTAGTCTCATGAAATTTACTTTTACAAGTCCTTCTTTCTCTTTCTATCTACCCCGCTAGCGGCACAAACTTTCCTGCCTCGCTTTATCGCGAAGAAGAGTAAATAAATCTCCTTTTGCAATACGAAAATCTTCCAACCGATACTTTCCGAAGCTGTTCCTTTCTCTCTCTTTCTATCTCTCTTTCCATAACTAACACTATCATGACCATGGAGCATACATCTGTGTACCTCTGTTATTCCAAAGAATAAACGTACTCGAAAAATACCTTGGCGTCGACGAGCTGTCGGCGCATATATTACTAGAAAATCTGCTCAGATACTTTTCATACGTAAATAAATGTGGATGATTTGATTGACCATTATTAATTATTGCGTGGTAGAGGGTAATTTTCCGTGGGGAGATTACAGCATGTTTTATTTCTTCTTTCCCTGGTAAGACAACAGAGGCTGTGCAGGCCTTTGTGGGAGACCTTGGAAATCTGGCTGAAATGGCAGGCTGGTCTGATACAAAATCACTGAGTACTGCAAAACTGAAAGTAACAGGGGAAGCTAAGACATGTAGGGTACACAGAAGATCTTCAGGGAACCATAACATTCGAAGAATGTAAAGAAGGGTTAATTCAACGAAACGTAATAGTGGCAGACACTATATGTAACAATTAGGGGTAATAACTTAGAGAAATACGGAAACTGTGGAACAATTCTGGACATGATAAGGAAAATTAATAGATGTACCTATGAATTAGGATAGCATGCTGCAGTCAATTAAATTACTTTGCAGGAAGCTGAGCAGAGGGAGCTCGATGCTTTTTAAGAGGGTTGCATGTGGAACTGCCAAGAGTTGTGTGAACAAGAGGTCCGATTGATTTGCGGACAGACGTGCGGTTATCTGTAGTGTATGAGGAGATCGATTTTTACACGGGTATGCAGGGTAAAGTATTGGCAGCTAGTATAAAATGTTTCTGGGCATGTAAGAAGACAGTGTCACTGGCCTCAGGGTGATGTGAATAAAGTAAGAGGAAGTAATAGTTTTAGTTGTAGAGGACCATGGAACAGTAAGGCGTTAAACGCTAGCAGGAACCCCAGGTTCACCTACGGTGATTCCTAGTAAGGTTGGATGTTACGAAATCATACGCAGAGGTGGACTGGAATAGTCAGGAATAGTAGGGAAAAGTGGTTGCAGGATATTATTGGACATAGCGATGAATGTCGGTCACCAGTAATTTTATCTAGTGCCCCGCGGCGCTTGTAAAACTAGAGCGCCGCACGGGGCCCCAGAAGCCTAACACGTGCATAGTACACTAGTATATAGAAGATATATATCATAGTAACAATCAGTAAAAGACGTACCATATGGCTCCGTTCCCCCCTCTGAGGTGTCAGTGTGTTTGTGAATCAGTATCTGGATGATTTGGGATGGGTCATTTACCATGACCCAATAGGTTTCATTTTGCTGTTTGTGTAACCTATTAACATTTTTAATTTTTTAAAAGTTAAAAGTCAAGTTTATTGCCTATAATACGGCATAAAGTCTCCTACAATCTTTATTTTACAATTATTATCTCCTATTTCAGCCCAAGTAAACAAGTTCTCGTCACAGTCCAGCTTCTTCTTTCTTCTAGTAGACAAAATAAACGGTTTATCTGGAACCAAGGTACCATACGGGACATTAACTAGTAGTTCTGAGATCTCCGATGCACTCCAAGTCTTCCAAGCCAAAATATTTGCATCAGGGAAAGCTTCAAGCCCACCGTAATCGGCGTGCAAGAAGCTGAGCAGAGGGAGCTCGATGCTTTTTTAAGAGGGTTACATGTGGAACTGTCAAGACGTGTGTGGACAAGGGATCCGACTGATTTGCGCACAGCCGTGAGGTTAGCTATAGTTTGTGAGGAGATCGATTTTTCCACGGGAATGCAGGGTAAACGAACAGTATTTGTAGCTAGTATAAAATGTTTCTGGGCTTGTAAGGAGGCAGTATCACCAGAATCAGGGTGATGTGAATAAAGTAAGAGGAAATAACAGTTTTAGAAGTAGAGGACCGCGAATGAATAAGTTGTTAAACGCCACCAGGAACCCCAGGTTCACCTACGGTGACTCCCTGTAAGATTGGACGTTACGAAATCATTTGCAGAGGTGGACTGTGCGATAATAGGAATAGAAGAAAAAGTGTGTGAATGATATTATTGGACATAGAGGTGCATGTGTCAGTCGCCAGTAGTGACCTGCTCAAATGTAATTAATGGGACCACCACAGTACAGATTGCGTGGAGTGGGGAATAAAGATGTCACACCATTAGGATCAGTGGACATAGACTTTTTCCTGGATACAAATAAATTTAACCAATGTGTAGGTATTGTGCTACACTTGTGTGACGGCTACGACGTGATTCTAGGATTAGATTTCTTACGTCAGCATTGTGTCATAATCGATCTTCAGCATGATAGGGTGGAACTTGACGGAACAATGTTTCAGTTATGTGAAGCGATGTCAACAGGGGAGTCTGACGCAAAAAATGAACCTATTAAACTGTGAACGATCACACTAAGACTTGATTCACACGATTGTATTTCTTTGGGTAGTGAGAAATCACTTTGCGTCAGTGTTGAGTCTACCTTGTCGGTAGGAATTTTGTGTATGGTGGAACCGTTACAAGAGAATGGAGAATTAGATCAGGTGGGTTACTCGTTTAAAAGAGGTATTGTAAGTGTACAAGAAATAAAAGTTGAAAAGAAGGTACCTGTTTATATAGATAATGCTAGCGCAAAGGACATAGAATTAACAAAGCAGTTGTCAATCGCTAATATGGATATCTTGCAGACGAAGAAGGATGGGACACAAGGGGTGTCAGCCACGGACAGTCGCCGGACGCCATTGAAATTGCATTACGAGGAAACGTGAAGCACCTATAGAGGAGCAGCAGGGAACAGACGTAAAAATTACTTTGGAAATTGAAGGATTTACGTTTTCCAAAATGACCTTTACCAGCTGCTGATATTACACAGCGCCACATACCATCGAGAAAAGAATCACCATTCTATCGGAAACCATATGGAATACATAGGTACTTGCAGCCAGTTTTGGGAGGAATCCATCGATAAAGAGCTAAAAAAGGAATAATTGAAGAAAGCAATATTGCATATGGGGCAGGAATAGTCGTCACGCCAAAAAAATGTATGGCTGGAACACGAAAATATAGGTATTGTTGTGATTACAGATGTCTAAATCCAATCCTATAACGGTCTCCTATCTTTTGCCAAACATCTCAGAAACCTTGGATCATTTAGGGCAATGCAAATATTTTTCAACAATGGATTTGAAGAATGGTTACCACAAAACAGAGGTTGCAGCAGAGGATCGATAGAAAAGAGCGTTTTCGGCACAATGGGGACACTGCTAATTCAGAAGAATGCCATTCGGATTAAAAGATGCACCTGCAACGCTTCAGAGTACTCAGAGGCTTAAAACCACGGCAATGCTTAGTGAATCTCGATGATGTAGTCACCTATGGGAGTGATAGGAACAGCATATGCAGCGGTTAAGACAAGTATTTCTAAGGTTAAGAAAAGCGAAGTAAACATTGAGTACAGAAAAGTGTTTTGTGATGGAAGAATTAGCCACCCAAGATTTTATCATAAGTAAAGATGGAATTAAGACAGACCCAACAATAATTAGAGCTGTACGTGAATTTTCTGTTCCAGTATACGTAAAGTAGTTGCAGTTGTTCTTAGGAGTAGCGAACTATTATCGCTCGTTTGTAAAAGGAATTGCTGATATTGTCAGAATGTTGACACAATTGTTAAAAAAGGGTACTAAATTTTTGTAGTCAGAAGAGTGACAGCATGATTTTGAGGAGCTAAAAGAAGCTTTAACACCGAGTCTGATATTGGTATTTCTGGATTTTAACAGAGAATTTATTTTATCATGTGAAGCATCAAACCATACACATAGCAGTGTGTTGTTGTAAGAGGTGGAAGGCGTAGAACATCTGGTACTTCAGGCATCAAGACAACTTAATCCTGCAGAGAGAAAATATTACACAATGGAGAAAGAGATGTTGAGCCTTATTTATGGAATCACATGTTTCAAATATTATCTGTACGATAATACTATGTAAGTAGGCTGTTTAGGTTTTTATGTTGGTAACGCCACGTAGCGCTCTATATGAAAATCACTGACCGTGCTGTGTGAAATCTGTGGCTGGTTTGCATTGTTGGAATATTTGCTATTGTTGTGTTGGGCAGTTGGATGTGAACAGCGCGTAGCGTTGCACAGTTGGAGGTGGGCCTCCAGCAGCGGTGGATGTGGGAAGAGAGATGGCAGAGTTTTTAGAGCGGACGAACTGGACGTGTGTCCGTCAGAAAAACGAAATTTGTAAGAGTGGATGTCATGACTTGTGAACATTATTAAGGTAAAAAGATTGTTTGTTCTCTATCAAAATCTTTCATTTGCTACCCATGCCTATCAGTGGTTAGTGCCTTCAGTAGTTAGAATCCTTTATTTAGCTGGCAGTATTGACGCTCGCTGTATTGCAGTAGTTCGAGTAACGAAGATTTTTGTGAGGTAAGTGACTCATGAAAGGTATAGGTTATTGTTAGTCACGGCCATTCTTTTGTAGGGATTATTGAAAGTCAGATTGCGTTGCGCAAAAAATATTGTGTGTCAGTTTAGTGATGATCAGAATAAGTAAAGAGATAAATGTCTGAGTACGTTCTGTTTTGCTCAGTTGTTTGAAAATCAAATGACGTAAGGGGTTTATCAGCACTGTAATTCATTAATCATTCTAAGGGGATGTTTCAGCTGTAAGTGTAGACTTACAAACAGAGCATGCGGCATTAAAATGGTTGTTGCGTTCAAGAATCATTCTATTAGGGTGACGCGATGGGCAGTAAGAGTGAGTGTATTTGATTTCAGAGTCACCTAAAAACCTGTGAAGAAGAACGGAAATACGAATTACCTAAGTAGAAACGTAGCAGCATTATACACTCCTGGAAATGGAAAAAAGAACACATTGACACCGGTGTGTCAGACCCACCATACTTGCTCCGGACACTGCGAGAGGGCTGTACAAGCAATGATCACACGCACGGCACAGCGGACACACCAGGAACCGCGGTGTTGGCCGTCGAATGGTGCTAGCTGCGCAGTATTTGTGCACCGCCGCCGTCAGTGTCAGCCAGTTTGCCGTGGCATACGGAGCTCCATCGCTGTCTTTAACACTGGTAGCATGCCGCGACAGCGTGGACGTGAACCGTATGTGCAGTTGACGGACTTTGAGCGAGGGCGTATAGTGGGCATGCGGGAGGCCGGGTGGACGTACCGCCGAATTGCTCAACACGTGGGGCGTGAGGTCTCCACAGTACATCGATGTTGTCGCCAGTGGTCGGCGGAAGGTGCACGTGCCCGTCGACCTGGGACCGGACCGCAGCGACGCACGGATGCACGCCAAGACCGTAGGATCCTACGCAGTGCCGTAGGGGACCGCACCGCCACTTCCCAGCAAATTAGGGACACTGTTGCTCCTGGGGTATCGGCGAGGACCATTCGCAACCGTCTCCATGAAGCTGGGCTACGGTCCCGCACACCGTTAGGCCGTCTTCCGCTCACGCCCCAACATCGTGCAGCCCACCTCCAGTGGTGTCGCGACAGGCGTGAATGGAGGGACGAATGGAGACGTGTCGTCTTCAGCGATGAGAGTCGCTTCTGCCTTGGTGCCTATGATGGTCGTATGCGTGTTTGGCGCCGTGCAGGTGAGTGCCACAATCAGGACTGCATACGACCGAGGCACACAGGGCCAACACCCGGCATCATGGTGTGGGGAGCGATCTCCTACACTGGCCGTACACCACTGGTGATCGTCGAGGGGACACTGAATAGTGCACGGTACATCCAAACCGTCATCGAACCCATCGTTCTACCATTCCTAGACCGGGAAGGGAACTTGCTGTTCCAACAGGACAATGCACGTCCGCATGTATCCCGTGCCACCCAACGTGCTCTAGAAGGTGTAAGTCAACTACCCTGGCCAGCAAGATCTCCGGATCTGTCCCCCATTGAGCATGTTTGGGACTGGATGAAGCGTCGTCTCACGCGGTCTGCACGTCCAGCACGAACGCTGGTCCAACTGAGGCGCCAGGTGGAAATGGCATAGCAAGCCGTTCCACAGGACTACATCCAGCATCTCTACGATCGTCTCCATGGGAGAATAGCAGCCTGCATTGCTGCGAAAGGTGGATATACACTGTACTAGTGCCGACATTGTGCATGCTCTGTTGCCTGTGTCTATGTGCCTGTGGTTCTGTCAGTGTGATCATGTGATGTATCTGACCCCAGGAATGTGTCAATAAAGTTTCCCCTTCCTGGGACAATGAACTCACGGTGTTCTTATTTCAATTTCCAGGAGTGTATATTGAGGTGCTGAGCATAAGGAATGGCAAACTGCACAAAGAGCGGATGGTGGATATGACCAGTATTTAAGCATGCACGATTTTATATGGAGGATGGGGTTTCTATGAAGAGAAACCACTCTAGGCGAGCGATGTTATACTGGAGGAAGCCATTCACAAGATGTGCACGATGGGGGCGCGGATTGTCGTCCATGAATTCGAATGCCTCGCCAATATGCTGCTGATATGGTTGCACTACCAGTCGGAGGACGGCATCGTATCGTAAAGCTGTTACGGTGCCTTCCATGACAACCAGTGGCGTACGTCGGTCCAACAGAATGCCACCCCAAAACAGCAGATAACTTCCACCTTGCTGCACTCGCTGGACAGTGTGTCTAAGGCGTTCAGCCTGACCGGGTTGCCTCCAAACACGTCTACAACGATTGTCTGGTTGAAGGTATATGCGGCACTGATCGGTGAAGAGAACGTAATGCCAATCCTCAGCGGTCCATTTGGCATGTTGTTGAGCCCATCTGTACTGCGCTGCAAGGTATCGTAATTGCAAAGATAAACCTCGCCATAGACGTCGGGAGTGAAGTTGCGCGTGATGCAGCCTATTGAACACAGTTTGAGTCGTAACACGACGTTCTGTGGTTGCACAAAAGCATTATTCAACATGGTGGCGTTGCTGTCAGGGTTCCTCCGAGCCATAATCCGTAGGTAGCGGTCATCCACTGCAGTAGTATCCCTTGGATGGCCTGAGCGAGGCATGTCATCGACAGTTCCTGTCTCTCTGTATCTCCTCCATGTCCGAGCAACATGGCTTTGGTTCACCCCTAGATGTCTGGACACTTCCCTTGTTGATAGACCTTGCTGGCACAAAGTAACAAAGCGGACGCTATCGAACTGCGGTATTGACAGTCTAGCCATGGTTGAACTACAGACAACACGAGCCGTGTACTTCCTTCCTGGTGGAATGACTGGACCTGATAGGCTGTCGGACTCCCTCCGTCTAATAGGAGCTGCTTATGCATGGTTGTCTACATCTTTGGGCGGGTTTGGTGAGATCTCTGAACAATCAAAGGGACTGTGTCTGTGGTAGAATATCCACAGCCAACGTTTATCTTCAGAGTTCTGGGAACCGGACCGATGAAAAACTTTTTTGACGTGTTTATATAGCATTATTCCAGTGGCGGTTGTTGTTTACTCTCCTACAAGAATCAACTAGTATCATTCACAATGAATCGTCCCCTTAGAAAAATTATGAATGACTGTGCTAATAAACTTCTACGTTATTTGATACAAAGACAGTTGAGTAAAACTGAACGTACTCAGACAGTTCTCTCTTTATTTATTCCTCATCACTAAACTGACACACAAATTTTTAGACAACGCCATCTGACTTTCAAAAATCCCTACAAAAGAATGGCCCTGACTAACAATAACCTATAACTTTCATGAATCATTTACCTCACAAAAATCGTTACTCGAACTACTGCAGTACAGCGAGCACCAATACTGCCAGCTAAATAAAAGATTCTAACTACTGAAGGCAGTAACTACGGATAGACATAGTTACCAAATGAAACATTTTGACAGAGAACAAACAATGTATTTACCTTAACAGTGTTCAGAAGTCATCATACATATATTTATCAACTCATGACATCCATCTTTGCAAATTTCCTTTTTCTAGCGGATACACGTCCATATCGTCCTCTTATAGCAACCTCTCAAAACTCTCGCATCTCTCTCTCTCTCTCCACATCCACCACTGCTGGCGGCTCACTTCCAACGGCGCAACGCTACGCGCTGTTCACATCCAACCGCCCAACACTACACAAGCGAATATCTCAACAATGAGTCCAACCAGCCACAGACAGCACACAGCGCAGTCAGTGTTTTTCATACACAACGCTACGTGGCGTCACCAACATAAAAACCTAAAGAGCCTGCTTACAACAAGTCAAAGTGTGGTGCACTATTGACTATTTTTTCCAACATTCGCTGATTTAAATTGAGTCAGGTAACTGTGTCGCTTTGTTTTCGAGTAACTTCGTTGCAATGTCAGGTAATGCTACAAAAATACTTGCAGAATACACGAAACATTAGGTAAATGAAAATCACTACGCAACACTGACAACAAACATTTACAATACACTTCCAGGTAGAAGCACACAATGAAAAGGCTGAAGTAGGCTCGACCAATTCAGGTTAAAAAATCGGGAAGTTTGTTGTGGGAGATCGCGGAATATTCCCAGTCCTATAATTTTATGAAGTACCGACAGATGGCGGCGCTACATGCAGCCTTCACACTGGCGTCTGTGACGGAGATGCGTTCCAACCAGAGAGCCTTCATTGAGTTTCTTTTGATGGAAAACCAGAGCACTGTAGATGTTCATAGGCGATTGCGGAATGTCTACGGAGACCTGGTAGGCAGTGGATGAGCAGTCTGTCATCAACACAATGAGGTCTCACAAACCTACCCGACCAGTCACTCGACGGCCGGCAGCACACAGCTGTGATTCCTGCTATGTTGAACTTCAGCATGTTCTTCGCCATCAAAATGCAAACGAACTTCCCCTTCTCCACGACAACACAAGATCTCGCACAGGTCCACGCACCGGATAGGAGCTCACAAAACTTCATTGGACTGTTCTTCCCCAACCACCCCATAGCCCAGATGTAGCATCTTCCGAGTTCCATCTCTTTGGTCCAATGAAGGAGGCACTGCGCGGGAAGCCGTACGTGGCTGATGTGGAGGTTAGTGATGCTGCAAAACGTTGGCTCCGACGTGCACCTGTTGATTGGTACCATGCAGGCATACAGAACTTCCAGTAAGGTGGCGTAAGCCCGCCGCATTGAACGAAGATTACGTTGACAAACAGGGTTTTGTAGCCCGAAGAGTAGAAAATAACGTGATGTACTTGAATCCTGAATAAAACCAACCTGCTTTCAGAAAAAAAGTGCTGAATTACTTATTGAAAGCCCCTTGTAGTACTGCAGCTACTGCTTCTGGTTTCTGCCCACACCAAGAACTAGAGCACTACGCTACACTACACTACGATGACAGCTAGCGCTAAACTAAAATACACAAAGAGGAAAAAAGTAATGAATACAGGTAGATACATACTGTTCACTTCTTCACAAAAGCACGTAAGATAGCAACTGAACTAAACGCCGAATACACACAGGGTAAAGCTGTTCTTGGTAGCTTCTCGCTGGTCTACGACTGCCAACACCCCTGCAAAATACATAACACGCTCCGAAGTTAAGGAATATTGTATGAACATTCTCCTCATAAATCAGTGTCTGACAAACGTTCCAGTTGCATGAACACAGTTTGGATATGGATTTTGGTGACAAACGTGTGAAAGTTGGTGGATATTAGAGGCCACTAGAAATTATGCTACATTTGCCTGTGGGTAAAATGGGTTAGGAACAGATTTTTGCTACAAAAAATGCTATATTTGATAAACTATACTCGAAACTTAAGAATTTTTCGTGAACAGTGGAATTCGTGGATTTTGTAGTTCTGTCCATGTAAGTTTTATTATTACTTCATAACAGACTATGTGATTATTAATATACTCTCATTAAGTAAGGGAGTACTGGCCTGTCTCTTTACAGACTGACGTGGCCAGTGTTGGAGCTTTCCCATAACAAGCCCAACATCGCTCAGTGGTAAACCTACGGAAACTGCTAGCGAGGATCCTTGTGAGCAGAAGACACCAGGTCACAGAACATTTCAACTAAACAAGATTTTTCATTTATCTGACTTCACAACTAATAGCAAAAACAGTTAAACTTTAATCATTCACACAAGTTAAACCAACTACACCAATCTGTATCGAAAACTTGAAGTCAATAAGAGTAACAGGAAAGATGTTAGTGTGAATTTTTGCAAAATGTTGAGTTTTACAATTATAAAAGACTTTCGTCAAATGGCTCAAATGGCTCTGAGCACTATGCGACTTAACTTCTGAGGCCATCAGTCGCCTAGAACTCAGAACTAATTAAACCTAACTAACCTAAGGACATCACACACATCCATGCCCGAGGCAGGATTCGAACCTGCGACCGCAGCGGTCGCTCGGCTCCAGACTGTAGCGCTTAGAACCGCACGGTCACCCCGGCCGGCGACTTTCGTAATAGCAGTTCGTCAGCCAGTTCAGTCTTTGCCCCCGCTCATGGGTACAACTGAACAAATTGTTAGATACAGTTCGATAAAACAACAGAACAGAGAAAAGTTTTTCAAATGAGTATGAAATCTTATGGGAATTAACTGCTAAGGTGATCAGTCCGTAAGCTTACACACTACATAACCTAAATTATCCTAAGGACAAACACACACACCCTTGCCCGAGGGAGGACTCGAACCTCCACCGGGATCAGCCGCACAGTCCATGACTGCAGCGCCTTAGACCGCTCGGCTAATCCCGCGCTGCGAGAAAAGTTTACACTGTAAAATAGTCACAAGATACAACTTATTAATGCAAGGGAACTTGGAGCAAAAATACTCATGACAATAAACTAACCAGTTGGAGGTAGAGCTATTACCCATGCAGAAATGTGTATCCTTTAATCAGCATGTGACTAACTATAAGCCTTTAAACCGATAGCTTAAAACATGAAAGTAATAAAAGCATTCTAGTTCTGTAACAGAAATGTTAAATGCATTTAAAATTAGACTAAAAAATGTTCAAATGTGTGTGAAATCTTATGGGACTTAACTGCTGAGGTCATCAGCCTCTAAGCTACTTAACCTAAATTATCCTAAGGACGAACACTCACACCCATGCCCGAGGGAGGACTCGAACCACCGCCGGGACCAGCCGCACAGACCATGACTGCAGCGCCTTAGAGCGCTCGGCTAATCCCGCGCGGATAAAATTAGACTACTAAAATTTAAACTTATTAGCCAATGCAATAGTACAGCGTACAGAACAGTTTTATGAATTTTTTCTTCTCTGATTAGCACAAAAAGTCCACTGACTGTGCAATACATGCTTTAAATAAAACTTGATTCCTTATAACTCATTGAAAGAGAAATCATGAACATATGATTGATAAATTTTTAAAAAAGGTAACCATTTTTTAAGAAAAGCTTAAAACAATAGTATCTGGATAGACTAAACAATTAATCTTTAGTTATACTATTAATACGCCGAGGCATCGAACTCATGTAATGCTGATCTTTATGAGTGCAGATGAATGACTTCTCCAACATGTTTACATTAATTCCAACACCTGTCCCAGTCACGCACGGCCGACGTTCTGCAGACTGCAAATGGCTTCAAATCGCTGGTCGCGTAGCCTGTCCTTAGTTCACTCTTCTAGACCTCAGATTTATCACATAAATCATGAAATGATTTTGTTCATAGCTGTGGTTCAACAGTTGAAAAATTTTTCAACAAAAGTGAATAGACGTCCACTGCGCAACAAAACCTTTATTTAGTTCACTTTACCGGTTTCGACACGTTAAACTGACATCAACTCACAACGAAAAATAATTTGTTTTTTAATTGTATAGCTTCTCTGTTAAGTGATTTACAGTGACCTACTTCATGTCCAGCTCTTGTTGTGTCTGATTACCAGTCGAGGATTTTAAAGTAATTTTATTTTATCGTTTCTGTCCAGTATGTACTAATGGCTTTTATATAATTTAGAAATTTTACATTTTGACAATGTCTTCTGGGTATAACCACTAAAGGATACTTATTTTTAACGTGCAATGTCACACACTGACTTTCTAAAACGCCTACCAAGGCTTATTAGCTTCCCACACTAATTAGCTCCTACATACGCTACAGTCACGTTTACACACAGCAAGTGAACTTGTAAACACGCACTGGGGCCCCTCGCAAGCCTTCGACTGTATGATGTCGATGATTTTGGTTTGTAGAGCGTTCAACGACGTAGTCATCAGCGTCCATACAGATTCCCAATATTTTCACTTCGCACTCTCGCGATTTTCGTGACTGTTGATGGAATGATGAGGACAACACAGACAGATACACAGTCCCTGGGTGGAGAAAATCCCCAACCCGGCCGTGAATCGAACCCGGGACCCCCAGACCCACAGGCAGCAACCCGGACCACTAAACCACGAGCTGCGTCCACTCCCTGCTACCGAAGCCGGACTACAGCTCACTTACCTGATTCCTGCTAACGCGCGTCCAGCGGGCGGCCTCGTCTCAAGGATACTGAACAGTTCCACATATCGCTATTGCAGTGGCACATAGCGTCACGATAAGCTGATAATAAAATCTGAAGAGTTTACCTTTCTTCGTTTACCTCACTTTACATAGTAATGGTATTATTTTCATATGTCTGTTTGCTTAACACTTGGTCTATGGTTTACCCTCTTTTGTTAATCATTGTACATGGCTTTATGAGGTTGAATGCGTATTTGCCCTTCAACTGTTTCAGAAATCTTATAGTTGGTATGTACACCAGAGCTCCAACTTAAAAGTTTCAGGGCAAATATCTGTGGAACAACAACAGACATTGGCCCGCATCTCGTGGTCGTGCGGTAGCGTTCTCGCTTCCCACGCCCGGGTTCCCGGGTTCGATTCCCGGCGGGGTCAGGGATTTTCTCTGCCTCGTGATGGCTGGGTGTTGTGTGCTGTCCTTAGGTTAGTTAGGTTTAAGTAGTTCTAAGTTCTAGGGGACTTATGACCACAGCAGTTGAGTCCCATAGTGCTCAGAGCCAACAGACATTGAAAAATAACTTCCATGGGTATGAATGTAAGGCGCGGGCTCCTGAAAATAAATGCTGTGAGACATTGTAAAACGTATGCAAATATTATTTTCAACACAAAATTATGTTTGTTTTTATGGAACCCCATATTATTTTTTACGCATTCAGTAACTAGGGAAAGCAGAAAACAAGGGAGTTGGTTTCATCGCAATACGTCAATTACATCCCGAGAAATTGCTAAGCGGAGTTTGACGCTTGAAATAAACGAAACGCGCAGCAAAAGTAGCTGTTCTGGCAGCCACTGCAGTAAACCCTCACGCCACTTCTCGGGAACTGGAGAGACCGGTGGGAATCTCTCGGACAAGGATTCTGCGTATTCTTTTCAGGCACAAATACCGCCAGTACCACGTGTAGCTACATTAAGGGCTAGATGGCAAGACTTTCAAATTTGCCTGCAATACTGTCAGTGCGTTCTGCTGCGAGGGTATGATTTCATGCAAAGGGTACTGTCTACCAATGAAGCCAAGGTTAGAAACCATGGGATCTTCAACGTACACGATATGCACTGCTGGTCACCGGAAAACGCACAGTGGCATTGTCAGGTAGAACGTCAGAGGAGTGCCAATGTATGGTGTGGTATTGTAGGACAACACATCATCGGACTGTACGTTATTGAAGGCACTCTTAGTGGGTGACAGTAAGAGCGGTTATTGAGATGTACTTTACCTCGACTGATGGAAGTCCTACCTCGATATTTGCGTTAAATAATGTGGTATCGTCGTGATGGATGCCCTGCACACCAACAGCTACTAAATCGATGGATTTCCAGCAATCTCACCGGACTTCACCCCTCTTCAGAAACTATAGCAAGGATCAATAAAGCACGAACGAGTAAACACTTTCCTTATTTTTCATTGTGCGTAACTAGACATTTGTATTATTCTCAGTCCACTTAATGGTAGTGTAAATAGCAATGAGTACAACGTAGTACGTCAATCACTTGCGATTACGATCAAAGTTGGGTTCACGCTTGCATCTCGAGATGTGCAACAGCGGCGCGCTTCGTTTATTTCGAGCGTCACCTTCACTTTGCTACTTGTCTGCAGGTGGACGTAATTGACGTATTGCAATGCAACCAAAGCCATTCTTTTTGTAATTTTTCATGTTATTGATTGATTCCATTTAAGAAGCAGAAGTTTGTGTTGTAACTAATTCTTGCTCACGTTTTAGAAAGTCATATTATTTACTTTGATGAGCCCCTGCCTTACATTCATACCCGTGTAAGTCTTTTTCCAATATCTATTGATGTTCCAGATATATTTGTGCTGAAACGCTTTAGAGGGTCAGACTATATAGGAGTGTTCAATGTCGTTCACATCATCATTATGTTGGTTGACTTCCGTCGCACATACTACATACGACGTGAGACATAAAAGTTAACTGTTTGCTACTCATCGAACGAATCATATATTTCCTGCGACGTCACTCTGTTTCATTGATTCTGTTGCAAAGGTATGTTGTGGTTCTTATTTTACATCTGTGTTAACAAACCTGTTCTATGTATATTGCCAATCCTTTGTAGGATACAGCCACCCGATTCTTATCTTGACGTTGGTTTACCAATGATTAGAGTCTGTTTCACTTCTTATAATGACAACATTCCATTAGAATTACTGGGTTGGGTTGGGTTGTTTGGGGAAGGAGACCAGACAGCGAGGTCATCGGTCTCATCGGATTAGGGAAGGATGGGGGAGGAAGTCGGCCGTGCCCTCTCAGAGGAACCATCCCGGCATTTGCCCGGAGTGATTTAGGGAAATCACGGAAAACCTAAATCAGGATGGCTGGAAGCGGGATTAAACCGGCGTCCTCCCGTTAGAACTACTGACAGCCTTGGGAGGGCCAGGCCTAACAAAACTCAGATGTATGAGACATGCCAAATACCCTCAGACTCCAAGAAGAATATCATAATTCCAATACCAAAGAAAGCAGGTGTTGAAAGATGTGAAAAATACCGAATTATCACTTTAATAAGCCACGGCTGCAAAATACTAACACGAATTCTTTACAGACGAATGGAAAAACTGGTAGAAGCCGACCACGGGGAAGATCAGTTTGGATTCCGTAGAAATGTTAGAACACGTGAGGCAATACTGACGCTACGACTTATTTTAGAAAATACTAATCTTAGAAAATAGATTAAGGAAAGGCGAACCTACGTTTCTAGCCTTGACAATGTAGACCTTTGACAATGTATAGTGGAATACTCTCTTTCAAATTCTGAAGGTTGCAGGGGTAAAGTACAGGAACCGAAAGGCTATTTACAATTTGTACAGAAACCAGATGGCAGTCTGAGGGGCATGAAAGGGAAGCAGTGCCTGGAAAGGGAGTGAGACAGGGTGGTAGCGTCTCCCCGATGTTATTCAATCCGTATATTGAGCAAGCAGTAAACGAAACAAAAGAAAAATCGGAGCAGGAATTAAAATCCATGGAGAAGAAATAAAAACTTTGAGGTTCGCCGACGACATTGTAATTCTGTCAGAGACGGCGAAGGAACTGGAAGAGCTGCTGAACGGAATGGACAGTGTCCTGAAAGGAGGATATAAGATGAAAATCAATAAAAGCAAAACGAGAATAATGAAATGTAGTCGAATTAAATCGGGTGATGCTGAGATTAGGAAATGACACCCTTAAAGTAGTAAAGGAGTTTTGCTATTTGGGGAGCAAAATAACTTATGAAGGTCGAAGTAGAGAGGATATAAAATGTAGACTGCCAATGGCAAGGAAAGCGTTTCTGAAGAAGAGAAATTTGTTAACATCGAGTATTGATTTAAGTGTCAGGAAGTCGTTTCTGAAAGTATTTGTATGGAGTGTAGCCATGTATGTAAGTGAAACATGGACGATAAATATTTTAGACAAGAAGAGAATAGAAGCTTTCGAAATGTGGTGCTACAGAAGAATGCTGAAGATTAGATGGTTAGATCACATAACTAATGAGGAGGTATTGAATAGAATTGGGGAGAAGGGAAGTTTGTGGCATAACTTGACTAGAGGAAGGGATCGGTTGGTAGGACATGTTCTGAGCCATCAAAGGATCACCGATTTAGTACTGGAGGGTAGCGTGGAGGGTAGAAATCGTAGAGGGAGACCAAGAGATGAATACACTAAGCAGATTCAGAAGGATGTGGGCTGCTGTAGGTACTGGGAGATGAAGAAGCTTGCACAGGATAGAGTAGCATGGAGAGCTGCATCAAACCAGTCTCAGGACTGAAGACCACAACAACAACAAACTCCTTAAAAGTGCTTAGTCGGTTCTGCTGCACCCTGTGTTATTCGACAGATGGAGTACCAAAAGTGATAATTGAGGGTCATACATTCCCGAAAGCTACGAAACTAATTAGATGCACTTCTGGTATGGAGCCATTTCAGAATGCTTAAGTGTGCTAATAAACTATAAACTTACTGCTACTTCCCCAACTTGAGGGGGAAGGTAGAGAGAATAATCACATCATGCACCAAATAAAAGAGGGAGCATGGGATTACTCCATTCAACTATACCAGAAAAGCCATGAGTTTTGGTATCCGCTGATGTATGCGGGCCGTTATCAAGAACAAGAGGTGGATGCAGATTTATCACAGGTTTCCTAGACTTATTTACAAAATATATAATGTTATATCCATTAAAACAATCACGAGTAAAACCATTCTTCGGAAGTTAGTACAATAGTATGCACCTCAAGTCGGGAAGCCACAAGAGATTTTGTCAGATACTGCCAACAAGTTTACCTCTTATACTTTGAGGAAAACGTTAGCCCAAAACGAAATTATGTCAATATTAACATCAATATACCACCGTCAGGCATGTCCAATAGTGAGGATATTTCGGGAGCTCAATAGATTTATGAGGGCATGCAGATTTTGAGGTAATTGTGAATATTCTACCCCATCCGTCAGCAAGAATTACACCTGTGGAACTATTGTTTGGGAAAGAGGAAAACTATGAATGGGTCAATAGCTTACCCAAATTACAGAATGGGAAACCGAGATGGGAATAAAAAATGCAAATTGCCTTACTTAACATGGCTACAGAGGCTAGGAAGAGGAGACTAAAGCACAACAGTAGTTTGAGAAGAGGCAAACCTTTATTGTGTGGGATAGGGTGCTCATAACGAATCACCCACAGGCACCACTGTAACAGAAACGCGGTTAGAAATGGCAGATGCTGTTTGTAGGTCCTTTTGAGATAAAAGAATTCCACATCCTGGTGCTTACGTATTAGCATACCCAGGAACTAAGAAAGTGAAGGGACTCTGCCCTCACCAAGACATAAAGAAGTATTATACAAAGAAACAGAGAAAGATCTTGATTCATTACTTATGTTAGATGTTTTAAAGACTTTTTCCAGAATGTAGAACTAATGTAAATTAAGTTTAAGTAGTAAGAATTACAGAATTATAGAATTATAAGATAGTTATGCTAGTTAATTTTATTGCTGGCTGAAAATAAGTACTGAAGTAATAACTTTTTCGTAATGCGGGGCCACAGTCATAACATATTTCTTTAACGTCAGTACCGCCATTAGGTTGTTGTTTATTTACAGTGTCACATTTACGCTTACACATTGATGACTTTGCCTTCAAAGTGCCATTGTCAACTCTCTTAAGTGTTATAAATTGCCTAAGATGGTATACTGTCGTATTAAAATACATTATTAGACACATTGTCTAAGAGTCAATATTTCTGTTAGAAATGTCAGGTCAGGATGTAATTCTTGTGGTATTGGCCACTAACTAAGACCATGGATGTGCATGTCATACTCTTGTGACTGGCTTCCCTTTTAATAGGCGGATATGCAGGTTCAAAAGGATTATTGAACGTGTAGTTGCAGATTACTTTAACGAAACGACTTTGCCAGAAGCCCGCGAAGTAATTTCTATTGTAATAATAAAAAATGCACAACCAGAATAAGTACATGTAAACGTAACATTTCCTGAAAAGTTGATTACGGATTGAAGTGTATTTTGTAAGTGCCCGAGGACAATCTATAACTGTTGAGAGGGCATGGGCAATACGAATTAGTGAAGAGAAATTTTGCTGTAGTTAAGCCGTGTTGAGATAAATAAAAATGGATATTAGTCATTGGAAACGGAATCCAAGGGAAAGCAGTTTGGGACGTAAAATAAGTGTTCCATGAGTGACACAAACCTAACAGGTGATATGAAGCGAAATTCGATCTGAATCTATCATGTCAGTGCAGATACGTGTTACCACAACAATCCACTAACCCCATTTATTTAAGAGACTAGAAGAATAATGTGTAAGGGGTCGAAATGCTTATACTTCTCATTTTTTTCATGCCCACCACACCATATTCCTGATAACGATGCGAGTACATGACCACCTGGTCCAATACTCGGGCCAACCCAATCCTCATCTGTCAACGACGCTCTCCAGGTGGCAGTGCTGAGGGGAACAGACATCTGTCGACACCGCCCAGTCGTTGCATCACCCAGCTTCTCCGTGAGGATAACATCTATTTTCAAAAGATTCAAACCACTGTAACAATTGCAATGAGGCATTACGAGCTACACTGAGCTGTAATAGTCAAGGGTGATATTTGGTAAAATCTAATAACCACTAAGAACGATCAATCATTGGTGAAGGGTGAACGGAACTCAGGTTGGATGACCTTACTCCAGGTTTATTATGGTTTTCCTCGGAGTCAGGGGAAGGTCATGGAAATACCAATCGCCAGTTGCAAAACGTGTTTGGTATTCACAACCTGAGAAGAGAAGCAGCGCAGAACTTGCTACTACATATTAAATAAGATGCCGGCTTTTTTTGACGAGGGCACATTACTACTGCAAATTTCCTTAAATTACTGTTCACAATAAATGTTGCGCCAAGTTTCACAATAAACGATGCAGCTAATGAAGAATAGGTTCGTGGAAACTTGTTCACAATATTTACCCTCCCATGAGGCGCCATATGATATTCAGGCCATATCTGCGCTAGCCCGAGATATTTCACTTGTTTATCAATTTACCCTCCCATGAGGCGCCATATGATATTCAGGCCATATCTGCGCTAGTCCGAGATATTTCACTTATCATTGGTATTAACAGCTGGCGAGCCACTGAATAGCTAAAATTGATAAAATACATCGAGTCAGGGTATTTGGCCTGCGGGAAAAGCGCGTTTACTGCGAGAAATAGAGTTGCTCCGTGGCATGCGGTCGCCTATAGTAAGATTTTTGCGATCGGAAAAAGACTGGCTATACAGAAGTGTTGATGTATGGATCTATGGGATTCAGAAGCGCATAACTGCCGATTGCTGAGCACCATTTTGTAAGAAATAATCTGGTTCAGGGTTGAATAAAGAAAGAGAGAAGGATCTGAGATTTTATCATTGTTAACCTACGAAGGTGAGTCAAATGATAACCTTAAATTTGTAATAACAAATCAAAATTTCGCGCCGTCATCCTGTAAGTTGGTGCGCGTGCTACAAAATGGCAATGGCCTGTGGGTGGCAGCATAGTGCAGATGCACACATACCGTCGCAATGTCAGTATAAAGATGGCCGTCCCACTTGCGACTTGCACCAGGGAAGAACAGCATTATGTTATTCGGTTTTTGCATAGTGAAGGTGTGAAACCTGTCGAAATTTATCGACGAATGAAGGTTCAGTTCGTTGATGCATGTTTGTCACAGCAGCAAGTCTACGAATGGAGTAGGAAGTTCGCAAATGGTGTGACTTCAGTGGAAGATTCTCCTCGTCCAGGTCAGGCACAACGAGTTGTGACTCCACAGAACAATGCAGCACTTGAAGCCATAGTGAAGAAAAATCGCCGAGTGACATTGAATGACATTGCACCATGTTTACAGATTAGTCATGGGTGTAGTGTCTGCAAGATGGCTGCCACGGCAGCTGACTCCTGAAATGAGAGAACGACGTGTTGATGCTTGTGAAGAACTTCTTCGGCCCTTTGAACGAAAAGGTGATGGCTTCCTTGCAAGAATCATTACTGGAGACGAGACCTGGGTTCACTTCCACAAACCGGAAACGAAGAGAGCGGGCAAGGAATGGCGCCATTCCTCATCACCAAAACCGAAGAAGTTTCGAACAGAACCGTCAGCAGGGAAGGTTATGCTGACTCTCTCTTAGAACGGAAAAAGCGTCATTTTAGAGCATTACATGCCCAGAGGGACCAATGTCACCAGTGCATCATACACAGGTCTCCTAAAAATCATCTGCGGCCTGCAATCAAATCAAAGTGACGTGGATTGCTGTCAGCAGATGTCCTTTTGCAACATGACAATGCAAGGCCCCACACTGCCCGTAGAACAGTTGCAACAACCACAGACCTGCATTTTGAGTGTCTTCCTCATCCACCATACTCACCAGACCTTGCCCCTAGTGATTTCCATATGTTTGGACCACTCAAAGACGTAATGGGAGGAAAGAAGTTCCGTTCTGGTGAAGAGGTACGCCACGCGGTGCATGAGTGGTTGCGCGGATTACCAAAAGAATTTTTTTCTAAAGGAATTTATGCACTTTGTAAGCGCTCGAGGACTTGCATTGAGCGTGGGGGAGATTATGTTGAAAAGTGATACAGCTTTGTACCACTTCTGCGCAATAAACAACATTTAAAAAAGTAATTAAGGTTTTCATTTGACTCATCCTCGTATGTGAGAATTTATGGAAATTCAATAAAAGGTTATTCAGTCAATCTCAATTATTTACTGAAGTGAATTTTGAAACGAAAGCACTTAGCTACTTTAAACAAATGTTAAACATAATTTCAAATATTTTCAAAACTTTTTCTCGTTTATACCCTTAACGTCAAATATGTAACATATTAATTCATTTGTGAAGTAATCTGAGGTTTCAAGCTTTTTTATACAGGGGAGTCTGCTTCCTTAAAGAATCTGGGGTTTATTGTACACTAACTATCTGGAAAGAAGCGCTGTAGGGTTAATAAGTATCAACATCCCACAGGGGTGAGAATAAAAATGATACTGAAGCACGGGCCAGGGTGGCCGAGCGGTTCTAGGCGCTACAGTCTGGAACCGCGAGGCCGCTACGGTCGCAGGTTCGAATCCTACCTCGGGCATGGATGTGTGTGATGTCCTTAGGTTAGTTAGGTTTAAATAATTCTAAGTTCTAGGGTATTGCATTCGACTGGACTAAGACTTGGCCACATGACCGAATACATACGTACTTCCCCTAATGACGAAAATAACTATCGGACAACTTAACACTCATAATAGCAGACTCGTTATGCAAGAGCTCCGCAGGGAGGTGGAGGAGAGGAGACTAGATGTACTCTGTCTACAGGAGCCATACTCCCTGGCTGGAAAAATAGCTTTTGCTGCTGCGGGCTGGCAAATAGTCAGCAGAGGGGATGACCCGAAGGCAGCAATTATAATTGCAAATAGACTTTTGAGAGTCACCACGCTCTCACAATTCACAACTAGCCACTGTAACGTCGTGGAGCTTCAGACCCCTATGGGGACCATAACTCTCATAAACATGTACTTCCAGTACGGGGATAGCATAGAACATCATATAGACCATCTAGCGAGAGTTACCACGGCGTTACAGGGAAGAAAGATCGTGATAACAGCTGATATCAATGCCAAATCCCCCCTGTGGTACAGCGGCACAAGAGAGGTGAAAAAGCTGAAGAATTCATAATGGCATCACAACTTGTGGTAGCAAATAGGGCCGGCAATCCTCCTACCTACGCTGCAGGGGGAGGACAGGGCACAAATATTGACGTCACACTCGTAACTCCAAATATGGCAAACACTATACAAAACTGGAAAGTCATAGAGAACGCCACCACAAGCGACCACAACTTGATATGTTTCACCTTGGGAGACAGAGAGTGTCGCTGGGCCACGGGGTGGGAGGTGCAATTGAACTACAGGAGAGCTAATTGGGAACGTCTAGCGAGGGAGTGTGACATTCCTCCATTACCAGAGGGTGACATGCAACTGGACATAGACGTAGACCAGAGAGCAGAGGAACTGGTGAATGCAGTGACAAGTGCGGTGAAGGCAGCCGTACCGACAAGGAGGAGGGCCATAGCGGCCTCTCCGTCACCATGGACTGCTGAACTGGGAGAACTGCGTCAATCTGTCAGAAGGCTGAGGAAGCACTACCAGCGCAGTGTCGTCTGGCAGGAACGACAAAGGTGGCAGATGCTATATAGAGAGGAAAAGTGGAAGTTCCAAAAGGAACTACGCGAAGTCAGGATGAGAAGCTGGGAAAACTTTGTGCTGAACCAGCTAGTCACTGACCCATGGGGGCTTCCGTATAAATTGGTAAGGGAAAAAATCCGCTCTCCTCTGGAACTATCAACAGTCAGGCACGGGGACGGGATGACGGAGTCCTGGCAGGAGACTGCGGGGGTCCTCCTCCAGTCCCTGTTGCCTGACGATAATGCGGATGGGGAGACAGAGGGGCAGAAGCAACTGAGAGACAAAGATCAAGAAGAATATGTTAATGAAACGGCTGTCTACCCCTTCTCAGAGGAGGAGGTGGCAACCCATATAAAATCGCTGAAATAAGGGAAAGCACCTGGGCCAGACGGCATTGTGGCGGAGGTAGTGCAGTTTCTGGCGCCTCAGCTAATTGCGCCACTAACAGAACTATATAACGAATGCCTCCGACAAAGTAGATTCCCGAAGAAATGGAAAATGGCAAATGTAGTTATAATAAAGAAAGGATTAGACAAGGACCCTGCAGAAGTAAAATCCTACAGGCCGATTTGCCTGTTGGACGTTTTTGGCAAAATATTAGTGAAACTGCTGGCTGACAGATTGACAGCACACCGAGTGTTGTGTGGGATGAGTGACAGGCAGTTCGGTTTCAGGCCGGGGCGATCGGCATCTGATGCAATTGCCCTGGCGGCCGAGGTCTGTGACTCGACCCCACACAAATACGTGGTAGGCATCATGGTGGATATCAGTGGCGCCTTCGACAACCTGTGGTGGCCTTCGCTCTTCTCCTGCTTGCGGGAGAAAGAGTGTCCAGGGCCGCTATATGGTTGCCTGAGGAGCTATTGTAAGGATCGAGAGGTCTGGTTATCATCGTCTAGCGAAAGAGTCGGGAAGGTAATTACCAAAGGATGTCCACAAGGTTCTGTCTTAGGACCCCTTTTTTGGGACATCCATATGGAGCCTTTATTAGATAGATTGCAACAAAGCAATGAGGTGCTAGAGGTGATAGCCTACGCGGATGACCTCCTTCTGCTGGTCGGCGGCCGTAGCCGCGAAGACATTGAACCGAAAATAGAGACAGCACTAGACAAACTCCAACAGTGGTGCCACACGACTAAAATGACGATTTCACCCAGTAAATCTACCTATTTACTACTAAAAGGACAACTTATCAGAAACCCGACAGTAAGAATAGACTGTTCACCAGTTCTCCGACGACGAGAGACACGCTACCTGGGAGTTATCATTGATGAGAGGTGGAACTTCGGAAAACACATTGACACTGTCACGCAAAGAGCCCTTCAAATATTAAATAATCTCATTTCAATAGGCCATAAAAGATTTCATCTTCCTCCACACTTAATCAGACTCTATCATAATAGTATCTTAACCCTCAGTTGTGGGCTATGGCTTGGGAGTCTGGGCGCACAGGCTCACGAGGGTTGTGCCCGCCATGGCCGTGAGACGGGTCCAGAGAAGCATGGTACTAAGAGCAGTAGGTGCCTATAGAACATCTCCGGGGGGGGGGGGGGGGGGGACCCTATTAGCCATAATGGGGCTCTGCCCCCTGGACATTTATGTCTTATCTTTAGATAAGAGAGCAGGCGGCGTGGTACTGGGCCAAGAAGGGAAATTATGAGAAGATTTCCGATATTATGGGTATTAGAGTGGGGGATAAGAGAGAAATAAGGAAAAGAGGGGAGGAGCTCTGGCAGGAGACTTGGGAGGCAGAAGAGACGGGACGAAGAACCTTCCAGTTCCTACCTGATGTCAGGGAACGACTTGGACTGAAGTACTTCGAGCCTACGCGAGGTCTGATCCACTTTCTCACTGGCCATGGACCCTACCCGACATACTTATGTCGATTTGGGAAGAGGGCATCACCAGCGTGTGACTGTGGTGATCCAGAGGGTACACCCGAGCATGTAGTTTACGAATATCCCCTCTTCAATGATGTTGCCAATACACTACGAGACAGACTACCCAACCACGACACATACCAACTACTCAGACAAGAGGAAACATTTCAGACCTTAAACACCTTGGCTAACGAGGTATCTCGAAAAGTCCTAATTGACTATTTAGGTGAGATACAATAACCACCAATTGCGTCCAGGAGCCCTATTCCCATGCCGCCTGTGCGTGGACTGGCCGACTACATCTAAGTTGGAATCCGCCACGTGCAGGACTAGGGGGAGTAGGGAACAAACACCGATTGTGAGACACACCGGATTTGACGTAGGATAAGTTAGTTTGTAGGAATTAGTTATAGGAAATAAAGATAGGGACTGCAGCGAATTAACATCGAGGCCTGCCCAGTGCCAGGGGCATGCTCTTCGGGGTTAGCTCGAAGAGCAAGGCAAATGCAAGTAGGTTTATATCTTTACTGGCACACATGTGACGCTGCAGAATACTAATTTAATTAGTCATAGGAATAGATAATAAGTAGTAAATGTAGATATTAGATGCCCATTGTTATTAACATTAATATAAACTGTAGCTCACTAACTAATACTAAACTAGCTGCAACATTTTAATATCAATGTATAATTGTTAGGACCCACTAATGTAGTAAGGTAGTGGGTTACTTTGTATAAATATAATGGTTTGATAATAAAGTTTTTTTTTTTAAAAAAAAAAGTTCTAGGGGACTGATGACCTCAGACGTTAAGTCCCATAGTGCTCAGAGCCATTTGAACCATTTGATATTGAAGCACATCTCAGGAACAAATTGAGCTATTTCAACCACACTTTTTACGTACATTGCTTATTATATGTATAAAACAGTGTGGGAGTCAGATTACACACTACCAATAAGGGAGAGGGTGAAAATGAGAAGGGATGACGTAAAACGACTTGTTGTCAGTTATTTCCTGTGCTTAGCTAGCTTGGAATAGTTTGGAAGTATGAAGTGCAGTTTGTTTCTTATTTGTGCTGTTCGGTGTGTCAACCAGTTCACTAGAACAAGCACTGCAGTGAGATAATAATGTTGTCAATGTGTCTCGGGACCTAAGATCAGCCACACGGCTGCATGCACATTGTATGCACAACAGAACAGCAGCAGAGAACTAGACATATGCACATGTTTAACGTCTCGTATGCTCCTCGATCGATTTCAACCAAACATGGTACACGTATTACTCACCATCTGGAAAGAAATCCTGTGGGGACAGAAACCACCAAACTCCCTTTGTTGTGGGAGTTGCGGTAATAACGTGGGCAGTAAAGGCATGGGGTGTACAGAGAGAAGAGGGGACAAGAAGATGCTGAAGCAGAGAGGGGAGAGCGGAGCATATGGACGGAGTGGGTGGAGGAGAAGATGAACAGAGAAGATGGAGAGGGGGAGAAGAAGACTGACCGAGGGTGGGGAAGGGGGCAGGAGAATGTTGTGTCGGCTACTATGGAGACAGCTTCGACACAAGCAAAGAAGGAGAGAAGTTGCGACAGCTGGTGGCAGGAGCCAAATCATCTGTACGAAACACTTGAAGCTTAATATAACCCTTAATTCCTAAAAATAAAATAAAAATAACTTAACCTGAGATGCTGTTTATGCCTCCTACAAGCAGTTACTATTCGCTATTACTACTCGCTGAACGCAGGCTAAGTATTGTCTTCCTAACAGTACTGATGGTCTCGAATTCTGCCACTGAAATGGGCCGACCATAGATGGGCGACT
This sequence comes from Schistocerca cancellata, assembly GCF_023864275.1. Classification (NCBI taxonomy): domain Eukaryota; kingdom Metazoa; phylum Arthropoda; class Insecta; order Orthoptera; family Acrididae; genus Schistocerca; species Schistocerca cancellata. The sequence continues at coordinate 1,030,878,776 of NC_064626.1, read as the reverse complement.
TCTTAAATCAGTGTCGACAGGGGCGCTGAACTCTGTCTTCCTGGAGGTGTTTCGAGTGGCGCGCGGGTCAGCGCTTTGTTGATTTCGTTTCGCTGGTCGGTGTGCATTCCATGCTTCAGGACTGCACAGATAAGATGGACAGAGAAAGAGGGAGGAGGGCGAAGAGATGGAGGCGAAGAGGAGATAGATAAGTACTGGATAGGGAGATGGAGAAGAGGTGGATAGAGAGAGAGGAGGAGATGGACGGAGAGAGATGGGAGATGAATGGAGAGAGGGTGTAGAGGGAGATGGACAGAGAGAAGGAGGAGGACAAAATGGACAGAAGGAGGAGAGAGGAGGGAAGAGGAGATGGACTAACAGAACACTGGAATAAACACTAAGGCAACGCCAGGTTTCTTAGCTGGTGTAATATAAAGTTTCTCGTAAGCTTTGTCATGATGTGTCTAGCAACTGTAATACAACGCTTTTCCTCGCATGTCAGGAAGACATGGCAGAGCCAACAATGTGTTGAGAATATTGTTGGACATGAATTAATAACTGTTGCAGTATAACGGATGTCCACGTCAATGTAAAGGTGAAATATGCTGTCATGTTATTGTTTTTTTTTAGGAGGTTACTGGAGAGAGGTGGTTTTTTCCATCAGTCCTCTGACTTGTTTGTTGCCGCCTGGCAAACTCTTTCTTTCACAGTACCACTTACACGCCACGTCCCCAATTACTTGTTGGGTATATTACGCCTGCCGCGATGGCCGAGCGGTTCTAGGCAATTCAGTCTGGAACCGTGCGACTGCTACGGTCGCAGGTTCGAATCCTGCCTCTGGTATGGATTTGTGTGATTTCATTAGGTTGGTTAGGTTTAAGTAGTTCTAAGTTCTAGGGGACTGATGACCTCAGATGTTAAGTCCCATGGTGCTCAGAGCCTTTTGAACCATTTTTTTTTTTTTTTTGCTATATTCCAGCCACTGCCTTCTCGTACCTTTTGTACCCTCTACAGTAACGGCCCTATCACAGTTCCTCGGGGTACTCCTGAAATCTATTGATTTTGTTAAGAACGAAGTGGAGGGAAGTGGTAGTACAGCAGAATAATGTTTGCAAGTGTCGGCAACAAATCACACGCTGCCTGCGCAATTTCGTTACAAGCGATGCAGAAATTGAGTTCAGACCAGTTGTACGGCATCTCGTGCACAAAGGAAGCTGATTTCCGGCGAAGCTTATTCAGTGTAAATGGCGGAATGTGTTCCGCGACGGTGAAAGACGGCGAGTTTCGGTTTAAATTGCCGAAGGGACTAATTAGCGGCGTTAGCCGGCCGGAAACGGCTCGGTGGACTCTGGAACACGGCGCGGTACGCGGTTTCCAGGGGCAAGTTGCAGCTCCCAGTTGTATGGAAAGGAGGGTGGGGATGGGCGCGATTTATGGAGCACCTGGCAACCGCGTCGTGTGTGCTGTCGGCGCGGCCATAGCTCACGCTATTAATCTGTATTCTATTACTAATTAAACGTTATGAAAGCGCCGCAGCGTTCGCTTGTCAGCGTCAAATATTCGCATGTTCGCCTCGCATGAAGCCACGTGCAGCGTATGTTCTCTTCAGGAGAGAAATTAAGCGACATTGTTCATCATTCCCGACTGACGCTGTACCTACTTGATCCGAAACCTGCTGCGTAACACTGTATAGAGGGTGATAAAGTCCTCCGTCACTGTTGCAATTAATACCGAAAAGGTCAGAATTTTTACCACACCTGGCAGTGTAAATGTCGACTTTTTTAGCTGCCAATTTCATTTGTTCATATACATACATCTGTATTACAGTCGCGTATGATTATCCATGTACGCCACAAAATCACAACAGCCTGCTGAGATGTAGTGGAAAACAGAAACAATTCTCTCGTGACGAATTATCAAATGAGTGTGAACTTTCGACGAGATCGTGTCCGTTGCCTGGTGGCGTTTCGTCTACATCACAAACTGCGCGTGCGCCATATTTGGCACGTCCCCGTAGTTATACAAATACGTTAGAATTAGAGCGCACGTCATAGGGTATACAGGGTGAGTCACCTAACGTTACCGCTGGTTATATTTCGTAAACCACATCAAATACTGACGAATCGTTTCCACAGACCGAACCTGAGGAGAGGGGCTAGTGTAACTGGTTAGTCATCATCATCTTGGACAGTTTCCAGCCACTGGCTGGGTCTGTCGTGAACACAAGCCTCTCCATCGTGTTCTGTCTTTCCACCATTCCCCCTCTTCCACCTTCGGCCAGTTCTCTCCTCTCCTCATCACACATTCCTTCACTCCCTTCACCCATCTATCCATTGGTCTTCCTCTGGGCCTCTTACCCTCCAGTTGCAGATCAAACATCCTCTTTGGAATTCTTCCCTCATCCATTCTCTTCATGATACCACTGCAGTCTTGATTTTTCTATCCTGTCCTGTACTGGTTCCTCCTTTAGACTTTCCCTCACATACACATTTCGCAATCTGTCTCGTCTTGTTACACCCAACCTGCTCCTCTGGAACTTCATTTCACTAGCCTGTATTCTACTTTTGTCGCTTTCGTGCATTACCCATGTCTCACTTCCGTATGCCAATATGTGGACAATGTAGGTTCGGTATATAATTCCCTTGGATTTCTGGGCCCCTCCTTGCTCCAAATAAGCCCCCTAATGCATTTGTAGAACTGCCCTGCTTTTCTGCACCTTTCAGTTATTTCCATTGCGTTTCCCCCCTTACTTTCAATCACGCTTCCCAGGTACTTGAAGTTCTCTACCACTTGTAGTTTTTCCCCTCCACAAGTTATATCCACATTTGGCCTATTCTTCTTCCTTGTTGTGACGATTATTTCACTTTTCTTTGCAGGGAAATGCATTCCATATTGTGCTGCCGTTGCCTCCCATGCATCTAACTGCTCTTGCACCTCCTTCTCGCAATTTCCCCATAGCATCAGGTCATCGGCAAAAAGCACTGCTTTCATTTTATGATCTCCAATTGCATCTCATACTTGCTGTAGGATTTCATCCATAACAATAATAAATAATAAAGGCGAAAGTGCACTTCCCTGTCGCAGCCCATTTTCCAGCTTGAACCATGCAGTACGTTCCCTCCCCACTTTTACACAACTCTCACTTCCCTCATACAAACCATAAAAAATGCACGTTTTTTTTAAAAGGACCCCCTTTGGTTTTGTTAGCACATCTGAACATATAAACAAGTACGTAATCAGTGCCGTTTGTTGCATTGTAAAGTGTTAATCACATCCAGAGATATTGTAACCAAAAGTTGACGCTTGAGTACCACTCCTCCGCTGTTCGATCGTGTGTATCGGAGAGCACCGAATTACGTAGGGACCCAAAGGGAACGGTGATGGTCCTTAGGTACAGAAGAGACTGGAAGAGCACATTACGTCCACATGCTAACCCCTTTTTATTGGTCTTTTTCACTGACGCACATGTACATTACCATGAGGGGTGAGCTACACGTACACACGTGGTTTCCATTTTCAATTACGGAGTGGAATAGAGTGTGTCTCGACATGTCAGGCCAATAGATGTTCAATGTGGTGTCCATCATTTGCTGCACACAACTGCAATCTCTGGCGTAATGAATGTCGTACACGCCGCAGGACATCTGGTGTAATGTTGCCGCAGGCTGCCAAAATACGTTGTTTCATATCCTCTGGGGTTGTAGGCACATCACGGTACACATTCTCTTTTAACGTACCCCACAGAAAGAAGTCCAGAGGTGTAAGATCAGGAGAACAGGCTGCCCAATTTATGCATCCTCCACGTCCTATGAAACGCCCGTCGAACATCCTGTCAAGGGTCAGCCTAGTGTTAATTGCGGAATGTGCAGGTGCACCGTCATGCTGATACCACATACGTCGACGCATTTCCAGTGGGACATTTTCCAGCAACGTTGGCAGATCATTCTGTAGAAACGCGATGTATGTTGCAGCTGTTTGGGCCCCTGCAATGAAGTGAGGACGATGTTTCGAGCGTCAACTTTAGGTTACAATATCTCCGGATGTAATTAACATTTTACAATGTAACAAACGGCACTGATTACGTATTTGTTTATATGTTCAGATGTGCTAACAAAACTAACGTGGTTCCATTTAAAAAACGTAGGTTTGTGTTAAAAAACATTCTTCCGTGCATTTTTGTATGGTTTGTATTAAATAATTACACTAGCCGCTCTCCTCACGTTCGGTCTGTGGAATCGGTTCGTCAGTATTTGATGTGGTTTACGAAATATATCCAGCGGTAACGTTAAGTGACTCACCCTGTATAATTTTGCTTCAACGTAGGACAATCATAACTAATACTGAGACACAAAAAAAATGACTGGCATTAGCTGTTAGCGGGCATTGGTTAAAGGGAGTGGTAAGACTTGGAAACTAGTGTTGGGCCGGGTTACAAGGCAGATGCGCTGACTACTGCGCGATCCGTATAACAGTGTTCATGGAAAACTCACGAACTACGGTAGCAAGCCTTCCGTGAGACTGAAATTCTCAACTTATTCACACACTATAGTTGTAGTGCCCATTGCCTGGTATCCTCGTTACCTGCGGCGTTTCGACGATTCCTATGAGTTCGAGCGTGTTGTGCATTTGCACTAAAGTGGATAACTGGTCGACCTCACCCTGAATGTGTATATCCTATCTGTTGTGTCAGACATGTCCGTGGTTTGCATCTACATTGAAGTGATCAATTCATTGTTCTCATCTTAATTATATATGTGGTGTCTGTTCTCTAAGGCATGTCCGACCGAACAGACACCACATATATAACTGATATTCTTTCACCCTGAGCTTTAATCTGACGTTCAAATTCTCTTCTTTTCTTCATTTATTCTTGGTTATGCAGGAGAAAGACTTCATTCTTGGCTTAAGTCTTTTTTAATCCGAGCTCTTCTTTCTTGGTTTTCGTCCTCATGTTCTCTCGTGCTTCTCGTACGTATTATATGTGACCCAACTTTCAATCTAAAGTACACATATTTTCAGAAGATTTCTAAAGCTTTTCTAGACCCCAAAGTGTCACGATTTTCCTTAACTTCTGCCTCGATCGTCAATTTCGGGACTGTCTCTCTGGTGCATTTACGTTCCTTAAAACTAAACTGATTTTCATCTGATATATCCTCAATTATCTTTCCAATTCTTTTGTATATAATATTTTATTTGACAGCTTGCATGTGTGAACTGTCAAGCAGATTGCGTAATTAGATTCAAGGATTCCTTGCAGGTGGATCTCATCTATTGGGCAGTTGTGCACTAATCAATATATTTTTTTATGATCTGAAGATGATTTGTATAGAAGATGAAACTAGTAATCAATAACATATTTGCGATCCCAATTAGGGGTTTTCTGAATTCACAGCTTAAATTAAGTGCAGTTTAAGAAGTACTTAGAGGATTTGTTAGTCCCCAACTCCCATTACTTACTGACGAATTTCTTGGTAGTACCAACTGACGTGTAAGTGTGTGTGTTACTAACAGTATCAAATACTACGAACATTACGTACAATATGACTTCTGTACTAGTTCAGTGCAATAATGCGATCATTGTCAGTGTTGTAAAATAATTTTTTATTTGATGAGTTTGGCTGCAATAGCCTAAGAAGCATCGTATGCACCTCAGTGTATTGAAAAATTACATGTATTGTGGCACGTTTGCTATTACCTATTAAATGAAAATATGTTTAAGCTTTTATTATTATTATTATTATTTATTCAGCATCCACGAGGAGCATTTCAGTTTGGATCTGCGGATGATTTTTTTTTTTTTGCCTGTAAATATTAGTTATGTGTCCTTGTATTATGACATGTCCTACCCGCTGCTGGATCTTCTCAAATATGGATGTATTAAAACGAAAGTACGTCTACTGTATATCTATGCTACTATATAAAGAGAAGTCGTAGTTTAACGTTGTTACCAAAAATATCAAACGGTTCGTCGCGGATTTACTTCAGATTTATACAAGATTCTCTAATAAACGCTTGAACGGATATAGACTACGTATTTTAAAATATATGGTGCATAAAAGTGTATTTACACTATGTAAATGGGAATCTCTAACAGTTCTTTACTAAATTATTTCAAATTTTTGCACGATCGTCTAATAAATGTACAGACAGATACATGCTATTTTTTAAAAAATATGTATCATGTGGTGTCACCGCCAGACACCACACTTGCTAGGTGGTAGCTTTTAAATCGGCCGCGGTCCATTAGTATATGTCGGACCCGCGTGTCGCCACTGTCAGTAATTGCAGACCGAGCGCCACCACACGGCAGGTCTAGAGAGACGTACTAGCACTCGCCCCAGTTGTACAGCCGACGTTGATAGCCATGGTTCACTGACAACTACGCTCTCATTTGCCGAGACGATAGTTAGCATAGCCTTCAGCTACATTTGCTACGACCTAGCAAGGCGCCTTATTCAATTGATATTGAGATTCTATTAATGTATCATCAAGAGCGATGTTCTACAAATGTGGATTATAGTTAAGTATTCCAGAAGCTACGTACTTTTCTTTATAGCATTCATTACGTATCCTGTTTCAGACCTCACGCCAGCCTGCGTGAGTTTAAGCGCGTGCCTTTCGGCTCCCTCTCATTGTGTCTAGGCTGTCTTGTCTAGACACAACATATTTGGCGACGAGTCTAAAAAGGGTCTTCTTCTTCTTTCTACTTGCTTACTTTACTTGTGTAATGGCTTCGCCACAATCTCCAGATGTACTGTCCGAATTTTATCGCTTGCAGAATCAGCAGACGTAGGCCTTATTGGATGCCCTTGGACAGCTCGTCCAGGGTCAATGTGCACTGCACAACGATGCGGCCGCCGCCGCTTCATCGCTACCACAGCCACAACACGCAGTTGCACCACACTTTCGTCCCTTTAATGCGGCGATGGAAAGCTGGACGGAGTGGTCACACCAATTTGGATTCCATCTCGCCGCCTACAGAATTCAAGGTAACGAGCGGCAGCCTCATCTCCTTTCTTGTGTAGGTGTGTCCACCTACCATGTGATAGTGAAATTGTTTCCCCAAAGCGACGTAGCAACTCTGACCTACGACGAAATTTTGTCTGCTTTAGATGCATATTTCAAAGAATCAGTTAATGTAGTTGCAAAAAGGTGTACTTTCTTTCGTACCAAACGTACGGCCGGTCAAACTAATCGGGAGTGGGTTGCAACTTTGCAAGGCCTTACTAGGGATTGTGCTTTTGAGTGTGAATGTGGACTCCCATATTCAGATACTATGGTGCGTGATGCAATTGCACAGAACGTTTCTGATGTTCGTATACGGGAACAGATTTTGAAACTAGTCAATCCCTCCCTTCAACAAGTGATGGACATATTGGATAGACAAGACACACTTGACTTTTCTCAGGAATCATTTGCAACTTCGCCAGCCGTGTGTCACATTAACCGGCCCGCCCGGCGAGCTGCACTGAACTGTAAACAGCCCTCGCGCTCGTCCGCGCAGCTTCCGCCTGGCCCTCCGCCACGTGTCCCGCGCCAGCATGCAAATGCAGTGAAATCATGCCCGTGGTGTGTTACTAGACATTCGCGTGAGAATTGCCCGTCACGCCTGGCTATTTGCTTTTTCTGTAATAAGAAAGGTCATGTTCAAAGTGTTTGCCAGACAAAGCTTAGATCGGACACTCACAATCATTCCAGGCCCTTTGCTTCGCGCCGGAATGGTTATCGAACCAAGAATACTCAGGCTCGTGAACCTTCGCCCATGGAAATTCATGTAGTAAATTCCACTCCGTCCAGTGCTACTCTCTCTAACGGTGACTGTGTTCGTCCTACAAAAAGTGTGCGTCGACATCGACGGAAATCCCGTCAAGTCGCAAGTGATTCTGTATCAGTGTCAGTTCACATTGCACGTGACAGTCGCTCTTGTCGTCAGCACGACAATAAACTTTTTGTAGACTTGGAAATTGATGGCAACGTGATACCATTCCAGCTCGATACCGGAGCTGCAGTTTCACTAATCAATCACAGCACGTACAAACAACTGGGCACACCTCCGTTGCATGCCGCAAATGCTACGTTACATAGTTATTCCAGACAGCATATCCCTGTGTTAGGACAGTGCAGCCTTCTTGCAACATACAAGGGACAAACAAAACTTGTGTCATTTTACGTTCTTCGTTCTTCTTCTGCGGTGAACTTGTTTGGTTTAGATTTATTTCAGTTGTTTAACTTGTCAATAGTCAATCAGGTCCTATCAGTGAACCAGACTGTGCCTTCCGCCACTGTTTCTCGTCTGTGTGAAAAATTTTCAGACATTTTTGCACCGGCTTCTTGGTTGCGCTAAGAACTATGAAGCACATTTGGAACTGAAAGTAAACGCGCAACCGAAATTTTTCAGAGCGCGCAATGTTCCCCACGCATTGCGTGATGAGGTCGCAAGAACATTAAATGATTTAGAATCACAAGGTGTAATTGAACATGTGCAGGCTTCTCTCTGGGCCTCACCCTTAGTAATTTTGCACAAACCTTCGGGAAATTTGAGACTTTGTGTGGACTTCAAGGCAACAGTGAATCCACAACTTGTGACTGCAACTTTTCCTTTACCCCGCCCGGAAGATCTCTTTGACAAACTGTGCCCGGGTAAATATTTTTCGAAGTTGGACCTCGCAGATGCGTAATTGCAAATACCGGTGGACGAAGAATCCCAGCGCGTATTGGTGGTTAACACGCATCTTGGTTTGTACCGCTTCAAAAGACTGCCGTTCGGGTGTGCATCCGCCCCTGCATTGTTTCAGCAATATTTACAAACTGTTTGTGCATCGGTCCCTACTGCAGCAAACTATCTGGACGATATTGTGATCTCCGGAAAGACAGAAGAAGAACATTTAGACAATCTCCGAACATTATTTCAGGTCTTGCGACAAAATGGTCTTCGCTTGCGGAAGGACAAATGTGTGTTTTTTGCTCGTGATTTGCCATATCTGGGACATGTACTCAATGCCCAAGGCATACATCCCAGTCCAGAGCACCTCCGTGCCATACAAGACTTGCCTTCGCCGCAGAATTTGAAGCAGCTACGGTGTGTGCTGGGTAAAATAAATTATTACCATCGCTATATCCCCCATGCCTCTTCCATTTCAGCTCCGCTTCATCGCCTACGCCGTAAAGGTGTTCCGTTCGTGTGGACGACGGAATGCGAACGCGCCTTTCGCCAGCTGACATCGGCGTTGCTTTCTCATACTTGCCTTACGCCTTTCGATCCCCAGAAACCCCTTTTGTTGATGGTAGATGCATCGGATTTCGGGATCGGTGCTGTGCTTGCGCACAAAGGTGGTTCGCACGATCGCCCTATTGCCTTTGCGTTTAAATTGCTGTCGTCTGCGCAAAGAAATTATTCACAGATCGAGAAAGAAGCATTGGCTCTCGTATTTGGTGTTACCAAGTTCCATGATTTCCATCATCACAGCCCACAAACCTTTGACATCGCATTTTCATCCGACCAAGCCTGTACCTCCACGTACAGCGCAGAAATTCATTCGCTAGTACTTTTCCTTTTGTTGTCAAGATGTCTTCCGCGACGTCATCTGCCGCCATCCAAGCGTTATCCGCTATGTTTTGCATTGAAGGTCTTCCACAGACTATTGTTTCCGACAATGGCCCACAATTCATGTCCGCAGAATTTCAGTCATTCTGCACGGCCAATGGTATTCAACATCTGACATCCGTGCCGTTTTCGCCACAGTCAAACGGTGCCGCTGAACGTTTGGTCCGGACTTTCAAGTCACAGATGTTGAAGTTAAAAGAGTCGCATTCTCGGGAGGACGCGTTATTGCTCTTTTTGTCCTCGTATCGCTCTCAGCCCCGAGATGGTCGCTCGCCGGCTGAGTTGCTCCACGGTCGTCCTCATCGAATCTTGATGTCTTTGCTGCATCCGCCGCATCAGGTTCCTGTGCAGGTTCCTGTGCAGCGGCAGACACTTGCTTTTGCCCCTGGCGACGTTGTAGACTATCGCAACTATCGCGGTCCACGGCGCTGGCTCGCAGGGCGCATTCTTCGCTGCCTCGGCCGCGCTATGTATCTGGTTTTGGGGGCCTCTGGTGAGGTGCGTCGGCATCTCAATCAGCTGCGCCTCTGTCGTCGCACGGGTTCTGCCGCTCCCCGTCTGCTTTCAGCGACGGTGCCGTCCGGTCAGCGCCCTGGGGACCCATCTACTGGGTCGCCTCATCCCCAGGTGTTACCGACGCTGCCTTCCATTTTGTCCCATGGCGACGCGCCGCCACCGCCGCCACCGCCGCCGCCGCCGCCTGTTCTCCCACCGGCGACGCCCGCAGTGGACGCGTCGCTGCAACCGCCGGGCGCCTCCCTGGGTCACGCGCCGCTGATCGCCTCCCGTGACCAGTTGCCCTCCGCCATGGAACTCTTGCCCGCTCCGGACCATCTGTCGTCTTCGCCAGTCGGGTGCTCCGACTCAATGGAGGTCGACCCTTCGGCCCCTCCTGACTATCTACGGGCGCATGCACCTCATGTTGGCGTGCACCCTGGACTAGGTTTCCAGGCGTTTCCTAGCTCTCCTCGGACCGAATGGTAGGGTGCGGGTGGCACAGCCTCGCCTGTTGTTACGCTCCCCACCTCGTCGCATGCGTCAACATGGGTTCCTCCCCAAGGCGGGCGGTAGTCTTATATTACAACCGTTCGCCGATTTGCGGGGGAGGAATGTGGTGTCACCGCCAGACACCACACTTGCTAGGTGGTAGCTTTTAAATCGGCCACCGTCCATTAGTATACGTCGGACCCGCGTGTCGCCACTGTCAGTAATTGCAGACCGAGCGCCACCACACGGCAGGTCTAGAGAGACGTACTAGCACTCGCCTCAGTTGTACAGCCGACGTTGATAGCCATGGTTCACTGACAACTGCGCTCTCATTTCCCGAGACTATAGTTAGCATAGCCTTCAGCTACATTTGCTACGACCTAGCAAGGCGCCGTATTCAATTGATATTGAGATTCTATTAATGTATCATCAAGAGCGATGTTCTACAAATGTGGATTAAAGTTAAGTATTCCAGAAGCTACGTACTTTTCTTTATAGCATTCATTACGTATCCTGTTTCAGACCTCACGCCAGCCTGCGTGAGTTTAAGCGCGTGCCTTTCGGCTCCCTCTCATTGTGTCTAGGCTGTCTTGTCTAGACACAACATATCATGTAAATGCATATATACTATACAGAAGTGAAATGTGGTTAGTAAAATTCTCCAAATGTTCTTGACTAGTTTACTTCAGATTTTTACACGATACCGTAATAAACGATCAGACACACGTACAGTACATATTTTTACTATATGTGGTATATAAACACGTACTACATAAATGGAAATCACAGCAAAAAACTATGGAAATGCACTTGTCTAGTTTACATCAAATTTTTCACGATACCGTAATAAATGTTCAGATGTACATAGGCGATGTCCTATTTAGTATATATGGTTTATAAATATAATTCTAAAACATAAAGTGGAAAAGTTATTAGCAAAAATCTCGAAAAGCTTTTGACCAATTTACACTCCTGGAAATGGAAAAAAAGAACACATTGACACCGGTGTGTCAGACCCACCATACTTGCTCCGGACACTGCGAGAGGGCTGTACAAGCAATGATCACACGCACGGCACAGCGGACACACCAGGAACCGCGGTGTTGGCCGTCGAATGGCGCTAGCTGCGCAGCATTTGTGCACTGCCACCGTCAGTGTCAGCCAGTTTGCTGTGGCATACGGAGCTCCATCGCAGTCTTTAACACTGGTAGCATGCCGCGACAGCGTGGACGTGAACCGTATGTGCTGTTGACGGACTTTGAGCGAGGGCGTATAGTGGGCATGCGGGAGGCCGGGTGGACGTACCGCCGAATTGCTCAACACGTGGGGCGTGAGGTCTCCACAGTACATCGATGTTGTCGCCAGTGGTCGGCGGAAGGTGCACGTGCCCGTCGACCTGGGACCGGACCGCAGCGACGCACGGATGCACGCCAAGACCGTAGGATCCTACGCAGTGCTGTAGGGGACCGCACCGCCACTTCCCAGCAAATTAGGGACACTGTTGCTCCTGGGGTATCGGCGAGGACCATTCGCAACCGTCTCCATGAAGCTGGGCTACGGTCCCGCACACCGTTAGGCCGTCTTCCGCTCACGCCCCAACATCGTGCAGCCCGCCTCCAGTGGTGTCGCGACAGGCGTGAATGGAGGGACGAATGGAGACGTGTCGTCTTCAGCGATGAGAGTCGCTTCTGCCTTGGTGCCAATGATGGTCGTATGCGTGTTTGGCGCCGTGCAGGTGAGCGCCACAATCAGGACTGCATACGACCGAGGCACACAGGGCCAACACCCGGCATCATGGTGTGGGGAGCGATCTCCTACACTGGCCGTACACCACTGGTGATCGTCGAGGGGACACTGAATAGTGCACGGTACATCCAAACCGTCATCGAACCCATCGTTCTACCATTCCTAGACCGGCAAGGGAACTTGCTGTTCCAACAGGACAATGCACGTCCGCATGTATCCCGTGCCACCCAACGTGCTCTAGAAGGTGTACGTCAACTACCCCGGCCAGCAAGATCCCCGGATCTGTCCCCCATTGCGCATGTTTGGGACTGGATGAAGCGTCGTTTCACGCGGTCTGCACGTCCAGCACGAACGCTGGTCCTACTGAGGCGCCAGGTGGAAATGGCATGGCAAGCCGTTCCACAGGACTACATCCAGCATCTCTACGATCGTCTCCATGGGAGAATAGCAGCCTGCATTGCTGCGAAAGGTGGATATACACTGTACTAGTGCCGACATTGTGCATGCTCTGTTGCCTGTGTCTATGTACCTGTGGTTCTGTTAGTGTGATCATGTGATGTATCTGACCCCAGGAATGTGTCAATAAAGTTTCCCCTTCCTGGGACAATGAATTCACGGTGTTCTTATTTCAATTTCCAGGAGTGTATATCCAGTTGCTACAGATTACTCTAATACAATTTCGTTTACATATAAAGGGAAAACATTGTTAGCAAGAAACTAAAAATTTCTTGATCGAATTACATCATATATTACAGCAGACTCTAATATGTCTTATGACAGACATAGGCAAGACATTTTAATATATACTGTACATAAATATGTATGTAGTATATGAAGCAGAAAGGCAGTTAGCAAATATTTCGAAATGTTCTTGATAATTTTCTTTCAAAATATTACACAGTACTCTACTAATATTCAGACAGACCATGTGTACAATTAAACAAGAATGTAGAAATTATCTGTTAAAACTAACTGCAGGAAAGAAAATCCTGTGATGTGTGCATTTTTCCCCCTTTTTTTCCTCACAGTGAGATTTAACGTAGATATCACATTTCTATTATTAGGCACATTCTTTCTCATTGTATATGACATTACAAAAAATTTGTGCACAATGATGTGAAATTTTGTTATCCTCATTGCAACGAGTTTTAAGATGAAAGACGAATGTCCTATTTACGGCTTATGGAATGACGATTAGAATACAATTTGAATCTCCCGAAACTCTGTAGTCCTTCCCATTCGCAGGTTAAAACCATGCAAAATACTGTCATTGAAGCTACTGTTCTCATAGCTCCAGCAGCTGGAGAAGTGTCCCCTCCTTCCGTTAATTATCTTAACCAGTTTATCTATTCATTTAAAGTGACTTGATTTCATTTAGAATAACAATAAACAAGGCTCAAAGTCAGACTGAGTGTTTAAGAAGAGGAATACAGAGATGGTGAGATAGGAAAATGGGCAGAAAGTTCCTGTAATATAGTATTGGTAGAGGCTATAGTTTACAACCAGAATAAATTAATAATTGGTTCTTGTTAGCGACCCCCTGACTCAGATGATACAACTGCTCAATATTTCAAAGAAAACTTGAGTGTCATTTGAAATAAGTACCCCACTCATACAATTATAGTTGGTTGTTACTTCGATATGTTGCCGAAAATAAGTGTTTCAAATCGGTGGTAGCCATAAAACGGCGTCCGAAATCGTACTGAATGCCTTCTCACAAAATTATTTTGAACAACTAGTTCTAGTGTAAGTGATTGCGAAAACATAGTTGATCTCTTAGCAGCAAATAATTCTAACCAAACAAGCGGCAAAATGACAGACACAGGGATTAGTGACCGCAAAATTGTTGTAGCTAGAATGAATACCGTAACATCCAAACCCAACAAAAATAAACACAAAATTCATCTATTTAAGAAAGCGCATAAAAATTTTGCTTGACACCTCCCAAACAGACAATTTTCACTCCTTTCAATCTGACTATTTAAGTATAGACCAGACCAGGCTTAAATTCAAAGAAATCGATCAATGGGAATTGAGAGAAGTATAGCAAATAAATTAATAAGAGATGGTACTGATTCCCCATGATACACGAAATGGGTCAGAACACTGTTGTAGAAGCAACGAAAAATGCATGTCAAATTTAAAAGAACGGAATCTCCCCAAGAGTGACCAAATTTTACAGAAACTCGAATTAGGCGCGGACTTCAGTGCGATATGCTCTCAGTAGTTCCCACCACTAAAATCTGTCTCGAAATCTGGCGGAAAACCGAAGGGATTACGGTCACATGTAAATTACACCAGTGGAAAGACGCGGTTACTACTAGAGATGGGGAAAACTGTTATTTACAGAGATCAAACCACACGTGGTCATTCAATAAACGAACTAGCCTTTTTCATGACTCAGCACTCACCATTCACTCACAAAAATAAGTTAATGGAAGGTACATAGCCTTTTTAATTCTGGTCTCTAAAACTTATTTTTATCTAGTTTGGTCCTACTCTAAAAGAAAATACAAAGAGGAGTAATAATTTTGTGTTGTCTCCAGTAATTTACAGATATAAAAATTTTAAATTTCATCTGTTCTAAAAATTATAAATATTGCGACAAAATCCCAAATATTTTTTATCAAGTAGTAAAATTTTAGAATGAAGACTGCTTCTTGTTACATTTTGATACTTTTATTGAAAAAAATCAATATAAAAATTATTTCAACTGCAGTTGAAGTGTATCAGCAGTCATAATTTACATTCAGTATTATCGTATATGTTCCCATGCAGGAAAATTAATCAGTATGGCCATTCATAAATAAAATTTGACCAATTGTAGTTGAAATAAGTCTCTTTTTTTATTAGTGCACATTTCATCTCTTTTGAAAATATTCATTCACAGGCCACAGATGTTGCTGTAATACATAATACTTTTAGAACCAATTAATACAGCGCATGTCACGGTAATTTACTTGTTTCCCAGCAGTTTAAGTAATTGGTGTTTCTAGGCAAATATCCCTTCACTAAACATTTGTTCATTTCAACAATTGCTGCACCTTCTCGGTTGCGACTTGCTTGCAGCTAATAGTTTCATTGAATTCCTCTCAGATTGAAGAAGTCTCATGTGCTACAGTGGTAACTGGTTGAGAAATGAGCTCTGTTTTAAACAACCAACTTCTTATTTCTTCAGTACTCTTAATGCAACAGTCTTGGAATGTTGTGTCGTCTGAAAATTCTTGGCTTTAGATTGAGGGTCCAGTAAGCTTGCCTGACTAATCAGTTCGTCACCGGAGATAGTCCCAAACTACACTGCTAACCCGTTATGCAAATTATCAACCAATGACTCTGTTTCTTGAGGACACTCTTTATTTTTGTCTTTAAAAGGTTTTAGTTACCATTCTATTAAATTTGGCAAGATTTTCATTTTTAAATGTGAGACTGTTTTCTCTGAGGACACGTCTTCGGTTACTTCATCAAAAACTTTCAAAATCCATAAAGTCTGTTGCATTATCTCCAAGTCTGTACCTTTTAAATTTAAAGTGATCCATTTTCCAACTAAAATAGCGAAACAAAAAATTATGGGCTCTTTACGTAAACTAAATCTTTGAAACATTTCGAAAATGGAGTTCCATCTGGTCGGGACATCTTTTTTCAGTTTCAGTCTGCCTCTTTTTAAATTTTTTGTGTTTCAGCAAGTTAGCTTAAAGGAAAGGTTCTCTTCTTAGGAATGATAACAACTAATTTGATATCGTCAACTGTTTTCTGTATGGACTTCCAAATTGCATTCTGCACAGTGAGGTTTAAAGACTGTGCAATACGTGGGATATGTGGAAGTTTCAGAAGAATGGCAGTTAATTTCACATTTGAAGCATTTTCTGTTGTTGTTGGAAGTGATTTTAAAATTGATATTGCATTTGGAATAACAGACTTTATCCTGTTTGAGATGTTGTCTGCAGTGTGTCTGTCTTCGAATTGTGAGAACTCTAAAAGGTATCACCTTGTTCACTCTTAACTATGAAATGTGCAGTGAGTGTATACAAAATGTCTGGAAGACGGACTGCATTTGCGTTTGTCAAATTATTTAAATTTTTTCAGGTAGCACATGATGCAGACTGGGAATTAGTGAGTTTGACAACGTTTATCGACCTGGTTAATTATAATTTGGACAAAGCATATATATATATATATATATATATATATATATATATATATATATATATATATATATATATAAAAGGTGTACAACTCTGTTTCCGCCGTTTGCCGATAGATGGCGACAACGGTTAGTAGCGGTCGAAAGAAAGAAACATATGGCAGACGTCGGCAGTTAGCTTGGACCTCGGTCAACATAACCTCATTCAAACATTAGCCGATTTGTGTCAGCATCATAAAGTTGTTCTTGATTGAAAATATCTGTTCACGAGACTAATTCTCGTCATTTGATGGAGGTGTCACTGTTTTGTTTCAACATGAAGAAAATAGGGCTGAGTCTCATCAAATGCTCTCAAGTACGTATGGTAAGGACGCTATTAGTGGTAGAACGTGTCGTGAGTGGTTTCAACGCTTCGAGAACGTTGAATTTAACTTCGTAGACCGGTGTAGTGGTAGAAGAGAGAATGTTTTCGACGATGCAGAATTGGAGACATCACTGAGTGAGGACTCGCGTCAAACTCAATAATAATTGGCACGATTTATGGGAGTGACACAGCAAGCCATTTTAAAATGTCTCAAGGCTATGGGCATGATTCAGAAAGAAGTAACTTGGGTCCCGTGTGAGCTGAAACCAAGAGACGTTGAACGGTGTTTGTGTGTTTGTGAACAGTTGCTTCAGAGGCAAAAACGGAAGGGCTTTCTGCGTCGCATTGTGATCGGGGACGAAAAATGGGTTCATTGTGATAACCCTAAAGGTAAAAAATCATGCGGATGTCCCTGCCATGTTTCCACGTCGACGGCCACCCGGAATATTCACGGCTCCAATCTCATGCTCTGCATTTGGTGGGACCAGCTCGGCGTCGTGTACTATGAGGTGTCAAAAACAAGTGAAGCAATCACAGGTGCTCGTTATCGAACGCAATTAATGCGTTTGAGCAGAGCATTAAAAGACAAACTGCCGCAATACAGCGAGAGGCACGATAAAGTGATTTTGCAGCACGACAACGCCTGACCCCACGTTTCGAAAGAAGTCAAAACGTACCTGGAAACGTTAAAATGGGAAGTCCTACCCCACCCGCCGTATTCTCCAGACATTGCTCCCTCTGACTATCAACTGTTTAGATCAATGGCTCATGGCCTGTCTGACCAACACTTCCTGTCTCATGAAGAAGTCACAAATTGGATCGATTCGTGGATCGCTTAAAAAGATGAACAAGTTTTTCGACGCGGTATTCGTACACTACCTGAAAGTTGGAAAGTAGTGGCCAGCGATGGAAAATACTTTGAATGATACATGTGTAACACATTTGTTTCATTCAAGCCTCAAATTTTGGAGAAAAAAGGGCGGAAGAAAAGTTGTACACCTTTTTAAATTCTGTCTCTTCAACTATAAAGAAAAGATGATACTGTCTGCAAATCACTTTTAAAAGCTGTACATCTAATGCCATATTTTAATGTAATGTGAGTGGATTTATAATATTAAAAAAATTACTTATTGGTTGTTGTAAATGAAAAGCAGTTGGGGGTGAAGGCATCACAAAAGAAAATAAGTCAGGACCTGATCCACAACGTGATGCGTGACGACATTGGTGGGCTGTACACAGCTTGAGACTCAGTTGGCCTTTCTGAAAGGATACCTTCACACAAGGCAAGAAGCACACGTCAGTGAGGAAGTTCACGAGAAAAGATTTCTGGAATTCCTGCATCGATTGATGGGCGTGATCGGTTTCATGACCCACATCATTCCAGAGGCATTGTAGGATGCTTCGATTTTAGATGTCTCTTCAGGTTTGATGATGAGCCAGAAGCCAAGGCAATTAGCTGCTGACAGTAGTGGCAATTTTTTCTTCCATTTGGTAAAATGGTACCAAATATCGCCCGTAATTCTTCTAGGCGAAGGAAATGCCGATGGCATATTGTTGTGCAGCACTGAAAAGTACACTGGTAAAATTTAAATATTTTCTATTAACAGCGCCATTTTAAATTATAAAAACTTATAGCGAGAGCAAATATAAATGCAGCACATTCTGTAATCAGAAGTTGTAGAGTGGGATATAGAAAGTGGTGACATACGAAACCTAGACCCACAATCGTAAAGTTTCTATCATATACGTAAAGGTCTCAAAGAGTCATTGTCATTAGGAAATCCGTGTAGCTAAGCCTGACAATATACGAGAACTTCATATCTGAAAGATAAAAATTTTGAATAGTGGGATTCGCTGAAAGATAAAAACATCGAATAATGCGGTAAGTGAATTTGGGATACATAGCGCGTGAACAAGAGATGTCAGGTTAATTGTGCGGATAAAGGCTGGAGAAAAGCAGTGAAAATGAATTCTAAAGCCTGTGCTTTAGGAGCTACGAACTAGTCTACTCAGGCAGCCACAAGTTCTAACAGTGGGTCTGTTTGTTACTGTAGAAGATAGTTGGCCAATCACTTTCAACTGATTTCGATGAACTACGCCATATATTTCAGAATACCGACATCTGTGTCTTTCTTCTGACAAACGTTGACATTGTCCTAAGACACCACAGAAGTAACAGATGAGCAGGTAGAGTAATAACATTCAAATGCTTTGACTTATTACCAACCGTGCTGCTAACATCCAATGGTACTAAAGACAAACAAGTCATATGCTAGGAACATTATCATAAATATTTTGCCCCTTCACTGTGAAATTCAAGTGTGTAATTTCTTCTTCTAATGCCACAGTATATGGACTGCACCCACCTATAATGCAGCATATAGTCAGGCCCCCACACATATATTTGCTAAGAGATCCACAAGCAAAGAAACTGATAACTGGAATATGAGCTCACATCATTACATTCATGACTTACTATCTAAAATATGCAAGGAATAAACTGTGCCAACATACAGGGACTTTAAGTGTATTAGTGTACCTGAGCTTGCAGCAGAGGAACAAGAGACAATTTGGGAGACGACTTCCATAGCACTTCTGGACGTGAAAGGACAGCTCCATGGATGTACTACCAAACTAACTCTATTACACAATAAATATGTTCTCCCAGAGACCGAAAAACTGAAGGGGAAAACTGCACCTTGGCTAGTGTAAGAGCAAAAACGGTTCATGAATCTCAGAGACACTGCCCACAAGACTTTCAAACGACCACCTACCCCTGAAAATAAAATCGATTACAAGCAGAAAGCAAACAGAGTCAATTAATCTGAGAAAAATGATAACCAATAAATGCCAATACTTAACTATAAAACATAAAGACCAGGTGCTCTATGGAACAGCTTGTGTGATCTAGGGAAGAGTGGGCAAAGTAGAAGCTGCAGCTGATCCTATCGTCCCAATCAAGGAACTGAACAAGTACTTGATTTTAGCGATAAACTTCATGGAACTGCGAACAAAACATCGTTGTTGTTGTGGTCTTCAGTCCTGAGACTGGTTTGATGCAGCTCTCCATGCTACTCTATTCTGTGCAAACTTCTTCATATCCCAGTACCTATTGCAACCTACATTCTTCTGAATCTGTTTAGCGTATTAATCTCTTGGTCTCCCTCTACGATTTTTACCCTCCACGCTGCCCTCAAATACTAAATTGGTGATCCCTTGATGCCTCAGAATAGCCCCACCAACCGATCCCTTCTCCTAGTCAAGTTGTGCCACAAATTTCTCTTCTCTCCAATTCTATTCAATACCTCCTCATTAGTTATGTCATCTACCCATCTAATCTTCAGCATTCCTCTGTAGCACCACATTTCGAAAGCTTCTATTCTCATCTTGTCTGTTCTATTTATCGTTCACGTTTCACTTCCGTACATGGCTACACTCCATACAAATACTTTCAGAAACGACTTCTTCACACTTAAATCTATACTCGATGTTAACAAATTTCTCTTCTTCCGAAACGCTTTCCTTAGTCTTACTGATTATTTCACGGAGGTAAATGATTGTAGTCGCAAAAAATTCTTTGTTCAGCTGACAATGCCGTCGAAAAATCCCTCTGCTCAGCATTTACTGTGTAGGGCGACGTCGCAGTCCAAATGATCAGGCTTATTTTGACATACCTACTGCTGATAATAATTACTGTTCTGTAGATCTCGAAGCTCTTACCTAGACAACACAGCACAAACAATCGTTTCCATCAAAGTACAAGCACTAGAGACCTGATCGATTAGAAGAGTAGCTGTGTATACTCTGTCTGACGGGAAAGTGAATGGAGACATCAGAAAACAACTGAGGGTGAGAAACTTCAATCAGCAGATTAAAGAATACAGAAACAACTGGAAAGATTATGTCACAGAATGGAAGGTGGCAGATTACCAAAATTGGTGATAATTATTACCCAATGGGCAGAAGACATTTAGGAAGACTGAGAAACATCAATTTTAACCAAGAGAGCGTAATAGGCAAATGCCTAGTACATGCCGAGAGAAGGAGAAGAGATATTTTGTTCAAAATATTACGATTTTCAAAGTAACTGTGATTATAACAAGTTTCATAATTACTCATAAAATTCTGGTTTGATATAAGGCGACACCTGAAGCCGTTAATCTGTTCAGGTTAAATGAATAAATAAAAAATAAACATAAGATATAGGCTACCCTAGGATGAACGGTCAATATTCAGTGTTATGACAGGAAAGACCTTTGAAGCAGAAAACTTCATGTGGACACATGCACTTATTATTATTCTCGTGTCAGAAACATACTAAATTGGTGATCCCTTGATGCCTCAGAATAGCCCCACCAACCGATCCCTTCTCCTAGTCAAGTTGTGCCACAAATTTCTCTTCTCTCCAATTCTATTCAATACCTCCTCATTAGTTATGTCATCTACCCATCTAATCTTCAGCATTCCTCTGTAGCACCACATTTTACACAGTTATGTTTAAATTACTTTTATCCAAAACGTGTCTACCTCCAGCGAATTTTCTGTTGCTTGTTGAAGATCAACTTCTGTGCAGGAGACACGGCACAATCGACACTGAAGCATATGCCGAAGTGTCTCTTCTTCTCCACTGTCACAGAATATCGTTTGGTTCAGTGTATGCCCATCTTGCTAAGTTAACTTTTGATTTTCCAACTCCAGATCTCAGTCTATTCAGAGACTTCCAAGTTGTCCATTTCCCGTCATGGCCAGGAGGTAAAGCTTCAACAACTCTTTTCCAATCAGGAGGAAGGCAGGTAGTAGCCCTCCATAGCTGTGACCTAGCTTTATCAGCAGTGGTTCTAAGTTCCTTTGACGACCTAGGGAAACTCTTCCTTGACTTCAGTCGTTACGGATGCGGTTTGTGCCCTTACAGAGGATAGGTAATTTCCTGTTCCACTGCCTTTCTTTCCTTGTTAGCACCATTGTCTCTTCGAACAGGTGATGGTGCTATTCCTGCGAGGTGGTAAAGTCATTCGACTGGAGTGGATTTCAAGCAACCTGTTATAATTCTGTAGGTTTCGTTGAGAGCCACGTCCACATGAGTTGAATTATACCAGATAGGACAGGCACACTCTGCCGCAGAATAGCACAGTGCCAATGGAGATGTTTGGATTGTTTCAGGTTGACTACCCCACTGTGATCCGGACAATTTCCGAAGGAGATTGTTCCTGATGGAAACTTTCGACTTGCATTTCATTCAGTGCTTTTTGAAAGTGAGAGAGCTGGAAAGTGTCACTTCTAGGTGTTTTAGAGTCTTATAGTGTTCAAATTTGACCCCCGACCATACAGTTTTCAACTTGCGAGTGCCTTCATTGTTTCTCAGACGAGAAGCACACACTTGGGTTTTTGAAGGGTTTGGTTTAAGCTGGTTTGTATTTATCTGGATAGATCGTCAAGGATATTCGTGAGGTTGTTCTCCACTGATTCAAAATGTGTGCTCTGGGTGGCTAGAGCGAGGTCGTCAGCATATAAGAAGCTCAATGTGATCTGGGCTACAGGTTTGGAACTTAAATAGTAGAAACTATTTATTCACAACCGATACAAAAGAGTTACATGTTTGCACCTGATACTGTCAATCGAAGTAGTTGCCAGCGTTGTGTAGAATCCGTGGTCACCGACGTGGAATGCGTAGTATACCGTTAGCAGAGCCTGTTCTGTTGTTGGTGCGAATGGAGCGGTCTGAAGTTATGGTGATTCTCGTGTACGACTGTGATAGTGTTATCCTAACGCATTACATTCCTCCACGGCAGATCGTCAGTGCACAGTATTACTGTTCGTTTTTGGAGCATCACCTGCGAGCAGCTTTGCGAAAGAAGCGGCGACACTTTCTGCGCAATCCACCCATCATTTTGCACGGCAATGAGCGGGCGCATACGGCGCAAGCCGTGGCTGCTCTGTTCGGTCGATGGGACTGGGAAGTGCTGTACCATCCACCGTACTCCCCGGACTTAAGTCCTTGTGACTTTGATTTGATTCTGAAGATAAAGGAACCACTTCGTGGCATTCGCTTCAGAACTGTTCCAGAGATTCGACAGGCAGTAGACCTCTCCATTCGCACCATCAACAGAGCAGGCTCTGCTAACGGTATAATACGCCTTCCACATCGCTGGCAACAGGTTCTACACAACGCTGGTGACTACTTTGAAGGACAGTAACAGGAGCAAACATGTAACTCTTTGTATCGGTTGTGAATAAATAGTTGCCGCTATTTAAATTCCAACCATTGTATTAAACAGAATTGGAGACAAAACACTTCCTTGTGGGGGGAAATTCTTCTGTAGTCTCCATCGACTACGCTGTCCTTGAACGTCGACGAAGAACCCGCGATTCTGCAAAAGGGAGGCGATGAGTCTGGTTAGACCTAAATCTTTGATGACTGTAGACCTTGATTAGTCGTTGCTGTTGATTGACAGTATCAAAGGCCCTGATAAGTCGACAGATGCCACTCCTGTCACCTTCCGAGCTTCAAAGTCATCTTCTATAAAGTATGTGAGATTTAGCAATTGTCCAGTACAGCTTTTGCCTGGACGAAATCCAGATTTCTGAGGTATAAATGAGGAGTCAATTGCAGGCCATAGGCGATTTAAAATCAGTCTTTCTAGCATTTTGTAAAGATGACAAAGTAGTACAACTGGTCTAAAATTCTTCGGATCACTTCCTTCTTTGCCAGGCTTCAGCAAAGCAATCATTCTACTCTTCCGCCTTATCTTTGGAATTTGGTTTCTGCTTACACAGTTATCGAGAAGTTGGAGAATCCAGTTATTTGTATTTAAGCCGAAGTGTTTAACATGCTCGTTCCGTATATGGACTATAATGAATGGTTTCCGAGATAGAACATATTTAATGTACATTGTTACTTATTTTCTTTATTGTTCAGTACACTGCCATTGTTTACAACATACCATTGTAGCGTATACGAAGTCGAGGCGAATAACTTGATATAGGACGCATGGTCTATCAAGTCAGGGAAACTACTGAAAACTGACTTACCTACACCTCAATGCATTTACGTTGTGCAAGATTTACCGTATGCTATCGCTCTCTTCACACGACCTGTAAGTCCTCGAGGAAAAATGTATTAGACCTTTTTAAAGGAAACTTAATGTAGTTTAATTTTGTACTGCGAAAAGTTTTTGCCAGAGGTCACGGATTTTGTATTGTACAAAAAAAAAGTACAAAAGTAACTTTACATATCCATTTGGAATAGGGCATATGTTTCTTGCTTCAAATGATCGTACCTGTCACATCTCTGAATGTTGTCGATTTCTCCTGAGGCAGCCTTTATACATGGTCTATCATGTATTTTAAAATAGTTATGTGTTATACATACTATCTTATTTAGTATCATATGCACCTACAGTAATTAAAACCTGCATAAAGGGTAGCAAGCCCCGACAACAGCTATTATAAGTGCAACAGACACAGAAGAAGATGCGTTAGTACATCTAACAGGAACACTCACACAACAGTAAAAGCCGGCCGGAGTGGCCGAGTGGTTCTAGGCGCTACAGTCTGGAACCGCGCGACCACTACGTTTGCAGGTTCGAATACTGCCTCGGGCATGGATGTGTGTGATGTCCTTAGGTTAGTTAGGATGTGGGGTAGGGCGCCATTGCAGCAGCCTAGTGCAGAATTTTCATTCTGCTCATTACAGCCACCAGAGACGAATTTTGAAATCAGATGAGCTACCATTCAGTTTTTCCGAATCCTTAGAAAGATTGAGCTCTTTGAATCAATTCAGGCGCAGAATGTCCATCTCTAGTCAATACCATCACTGAGCGATAACAAGGGTGATGTTATTGATGACAGTGCTACTGAAGCAGATTTACTAAATGCAGTTTTTCGAAATTTCTTCACAAAAGTAATTGTGTGCCTATGGAGTATCGTCTGAATTGTGTGACTGGATCCGTTATTTCTTGTCAGCAAGGTCACAGTTCGCGATAATTGAGGGAAAGTTATCGAGTAAAACAGAAATAGTATTTGGCGTTCCCAAAGGAAGTGCTACAGTACCATAAACGAATTAGGAGACAACCTGAGCAGTCCTTTTACATTGTTTACAGTTGGTGCTGTCATTTACCGTCATGAAATGTCATAAAATGATCAAAACGAATTGCAAAATAATTTAAACAAGAGATTTTTACGGTGAAGAAAGTAGCTATTGACTCTAAATCACGTAAAGTGTGAAATCATCCACATGAACACTCAAAATAATCCGATAAATTTCAGTTACACAATAAATCACACGAAGCTAAAGGGTGTAAACTCAATTAAATACTCACGGATTAAAATTAAGAATAAATTTAATTGGAACGATCACATGGATAATGTTGTGGGGGAAAGCAAACCGAAGACTGCGATTTAGTGGCCGATCACTTAGAAAATATAACAGGTTTACTAAGGAGACTACTTACAGTAAACTTGTCTGCCCTCTCCTAGGATACTTCTGTGTGGTGAGGGATCAGTGTCAGCGTGTATTGATCGAGGACGTCGAAAAAGATCAGAGAAGGGCAACTCGTTTTGTATTAGCGCGAAATAAGGTAGACAATGCCACGAATATGATACACGAATTGGGGTGGCATTTATTAAAACCAACGCGTTTTTCGCTGCGGAATGACCTCTTTCTGACTTTACCATCACCAACTATCTCCTCATAATGTAAAAATATTTTGTTGTTGTCCAATTACGCTGGGTGAAATGGTCGTCACAATTTTATTTATTTATTCGTATCAGAGGCATTTAAGATGTATAAAATAAAGTCTAACATTTACGTATTATATAAGACAATTATTTACACTTTTTCCGCCCAGAAGTTAGCGACCTCTATTGCATTCGGCGTTGCACGTAGCAGGTCTTTTGTTATGCATGTTGCTGGACATGGGGTACATTGGAGCAGGTGGAAGGTCGTCTGCGTTTCTCCACACTCACATAGTGGCGGCTCCTCTAGGACACCCAATTTAGTCAAATTGCTCTTACATTTCGTGACACCCGAGCGCAGTCTGTTGAGGGATCTCCATGCACTGCAATCCTCTGTGTAGCCGGGAGGCAGTCTTTCGTTTGGTGCAATCCATCACACAGTACTGGTAAGCCTTGCACGCCATAGTTCGATTCGGGATTGCTGTGGTGCCCAGCTAGAGCCTCGGTAGATCTGAGGAAGCTCCTTCTGGATTTTAGTAGTGGGTTTGCTGGTTGATAGCCATATAGGGGGTGAGTTTTAGAAGTTTCTGATTTTTTCTTCTCACTTTCTCACTTTTTGCTGCTACCAACCGGCCGATGTCGGGGGGGGGGGGGGGGGGGGGGTGCAATTCCCGCGAGGCTGTATAGTTTATCCAGAGAAGTATGCTTCAGGCACCCGGTGATGATACGACATGTAACATTAAGAGTGACATCTACTGTTTTGGCATGGCAAGAATTTAACCACACTGGGCTTGCGTATTCTCCGGCAGAGTAACACAATGCAAGGGAAGAGGTTTTCACAGTGTTGGCGTGTGCTCCCGACGTTGTGCCTGTCAGCTTTCTGACGATATTGTTCCTGGCTGCCACTTCTTGCTTGGTATTTAGGCAGTGCCTCTTATATGTTAATGCACAGTCAAGGGTGACCCCTAGGTATTTGGGATACGTACAGTGTTCTAGTGATGTTTCTTCCCAGGTTATTTTGAGGGCTCTAGCTGCCTACCGGTTTTTAATCTGAGCTTCCACGGGGAGATCTGTGTGTTCGTTTTACCCGTAGGGTGTTCGGGAGTGGAACGGTAAGGCAATGGCTTAAAGAGAATCGGATGAAGCATCTGAAGACATTTAGGCATTTATTAATTTCTGAGTAATAATGTGGACGTTGATGAAGGGAGGGGGGAGGAAGGAGCAAATGGTCAGAGAGAGGGATGTCGAGAAGATGGAGAGAGATTGGGTTGGGGGGAGGAGTTCGAAAGTGATAGGGGCAAGGCGAAGAGATGGACAACGACACAACGACAGAGAGGAAGACGAGGAGATGGACAATGAGGGGGAGTAGGAGATGGACAGAGAGAGAGGGGAGAAGGATATTAGGACGTATATATAGGTATTAAGCAATTGCGAAACATTGCCGGGTTCGCTATTCTAACCTACACACGTTACTCATCGTCTCACAACCTGAAAGTGCGCAGACATAGCGAAGAGCCACTGATACGACGGGTCAGCCAGCTCTCCGAGTGAGCTCAGCAGCAGCGAGAGACGACGCCGTCAGGCCAGCTCGTCGCGACGGATGCCAGCCGTAACCGCGGCGGCGCCGGCCCTGGGGCACCATTAGGGCGACAGCCCACGCCGTCGCCGGCTGCCTCCCGTTACAGGCGCTGGGGTGGCGTGGGGTGGGGTGGGGTGGGAAGAGCTGGGCGCCCATTACACGCTTCCAGCGGCCTGGCAGTCTCTGCGGCGCCACTGCCGCTCCCAACCTCTGTAGCAGCAGCGAAACACTTTTTGCAGACACATTGCAGCGTCATTCCGGAAATGAAAGACTGTCCTCTTCTGTTCCAAGTGGCCTCAATAAGAATGACATTTTTTGTAGCTTCATTGAAGACCAAACTTGACTGAGTTCCACGGAGCGATCGAGCGAGTTATGTACCACCGGTGCATAAACTGTCCTTCCAGCCTGCCTGCCCCTATCTCCGCAGCAACCACTAAAGCAGCTCAACCTGCCGAAATGGAGACAAAAGAGTAAATGTGTACTGAACCACAGTGGTTAAAGCAGGCCATCTTGGGTTTCCGTAAGCCTGGCAAGCTTCTTCAGCCTGCTGCGTCTGACAACATGTTGCGCTATCTGTCCAACGTGACAATCAGGAATGTTTGTACGGGTAATTTCACTGCACCTCATTTATCACAACAGTGGGATCACCAACATGAGTAAACCAAACTTAAAGGAGATTGAAGAGAAATTAAGAATTGAGGAATGCATACCAGTTACAAAACAAATACCACATCCAGCAGGGAAAACATTTTCTTATGTTTATGATGCAGCTTCAGATAAATCGGTAGCTGTCCCGTAACGCTAACTGTGTGAAAAGATACTAAGCACTCATTCGGGAACCTCGAGTGCGTTGCGACATGTTGGTAATTTTGACCGTAAGTTCCCTTACTCCATAAATATTTTGAAACAGGACAAAGACTTTGTCACTGACAAGTGTGTGTGAAAATATGCACTAAGGACTCTAGGCCATTTAGCGGCATATAAGCTTCCTAAATTTAGGGCAAACATTGATTGAAACAGGAGAAAGAACAAGGCTCAGTGGATATAAAAAAACCACATGCTGGTGGTAGCGTGAAGAAAACTTAATGCGAAAAAAAAGTTTCTGCTTTCAGACCTGCATATAATGTGAATAACGAACTTCGTGTTTAGTAAAAGGTATCTGGAAAATTTGGAATGGACTATTTTCGCCACTTTGAATGAACTCAGCTAATCCATAATACACATCCTGTACAAAGTAATTAAAATTGGTGTAACTGGGGTCATAGTTGGCTGAAAAGCATTAAGGATGCAGAACCAAACTTTATTTTAGTTGGGGTTGCAGTATAATATGCACATCGTCAGGCTCTTACGTGCAAAGGTTCTCGAGTTTCAGAGATGCTTCTGTTCGCTATAGAAAACGTTTACTAGAGGTGATCTGATGATTGTTCGAACTGAGGGTGGAACTACAGAGAAAACCGTACGTCTCGATAGAAATCATCCCAAAACACGTTGAAAATGGAAAAAAGTGAAAGATAAAATCAACCATTTTTTGGCCTACAATGAAACAAAACGAATATATATCACTGAGCCTCAACGTTTGACACCCAGGTGAAAAAAAGACTTCTGAACCCTATTCATAACAGTACCTGTAGCGTAGCACAGTGGGAAGACGGGCAGGCTAGCAAGATTCCTTTAGCCTCCTTGGGTTGGGGATACTTGGGTTTGTTGAGAGTAAAGCAACCTGCCCGTTCTGCTGATGACGTACGGCAGCTTGCCTGCCTGGCTAACAGGCAAGCGTGGGCAGACTGAAAGCGGAATGTGTACAACTCTGTAAGACATTGGGCACACACTCAGGAGGACGAAGGCTTAAATCCCAGTCTCGCTATCGCGATTTAGGATTTTCATGGTTTCCGGAAATCGCTTAAGTCAAGTACAAGAATTGTTTTCTTAAAAAGAGCTGGTCTGCAGGACGGTAAACCCTTATCTCCTTCCTTCCACTGAGTGGCTGCTTGAAGTCGTCATTCCAATAGCAGAAGACCCTTGGCATCTCCATCAGGATGCTTGGGATGCTTATCACGGCGTTCAAGACAGAGACACGTCAGAAACAAGGCTATCGTCAGTAGAGGCCAGGGAAGTGTGAAAGGACGCCTGCTCGGCTGGCCGCGCGGTGTAACGTGCTGCTTCCCTAGCGGGAAGGCGTGCCGGTACCTAGCCCGAATCCGGCCGTCGTATTAGAGTCGAGGTCCGGTGTGCCGTCCAGCCTGTGGATCGTTTTTGAGGCAGTTTTCCATCTACCTCGGCGAATGCGGGCTGGTTCCACTTTTCCCGCCTCAGTTACACTGTGTCGGCGATTGCTGCGGAAACACTGTTTCCATGAACGTGTACACCATAATTACTCTACCACGCAAACATTCTGGGTTACACTCGTCTGGTATGAGAAGTTACCAGGGGGGTCCACTGGGGGCCGAACCGCACAATAACCCTAGGTTCGGTTTGGAGTGACGATGGGGTGGGTGGACTGTTGGGACCTGTTGTGGGGCTGTGAACCACTGAGGGCTGCGGCGGGACGAAACCTCTCCATCGTTTCTAGGTCACTAGTTTAATACGACACAATACAACTGTGATAGGACTGATCTGCTTCTCTGTATTGACAATTGATCTGGCGATTAGTATAAGCAGAAATCTGCAACTGTTTGCTGGTGAAGCTGGTTCAAAGTGTTCAAATTGCACTGGGCGCTATGGGACTTAATATCTGAAGTCATCAGTCCCCTAGAACTTAGAACTACTTAAACCTAACTAATCTAAGGACATCACACACAGCCATGCCCGAGGCAGGATTCGAACCTGCGACCGTAGCGGTCGCACGGTTCCAGACTGAAGCGCTTAGAACCTCTCGGCCACACTGGCCGGTGGTGAAGCTGGAATACACGGGGAAGTATCGTCTTTGAGTGAGTAGAAGGATACGGGTTGAGTAAGAAAGAATACCTGTTGGGCAGTGTGCTCTATAGAGATGATGCAGATGAGTTGGATAAACAATAGTGTGACGTTAGCATACAGTGTTATTGGTGTGCTGGCTGACACCTAAATTAAGTATCTATGCTTAACAGACAGGGGGGGTAGCGCAGTGGTTAGCACACTGGACTTGCAATTGGGAGGACGACGGTTCAAAGCCGCGTCCGGCCGTTCTGATTTAGGTTTTCCGTGATTTCCCTGAATCGCTTAAGGCAAATGCCGGAATGGTTCCTTTGAAAGGGCATGGCCGCTTTCCTTCTCCAGTTTTCCTTACTCCGAACTTGTTCTCCGTCTCTAATGACCTCGTTATCGAAGGGACGTTAAACATGAATCTTCTCCTCCTCCTCTAGGTGCAACGTAACAGAGCAGTATGAAATGGAACGAGCACTTAGGGATGGTAGTACGGTCGACTTCGGTTGATCTGGAGAATTTTTGAAAAGTGTACTTCATCCATAAAGCAGACCACGTATTGAACACTAGTGCGCCCAGTTCTCGAGTTCTGCTCTAGTGTTTGTAATCCCTGCGTGACCGGATTAATGGAAGACATCGAAACAATTCAGGGGCTGGCTGCTGGATTTCTTGACAGTATGTTCGATCAACACGAGGATATTATGGAAAAGCTCCGTAAACTGAAATGGGGAAATGTGGAGGGGAGACGATCATCTTTTCGCGAAACACTACTGAGGAAATTTAAATTCCGGTAATTGAGGCTGACAGCGGTAAGGTTCTACTATCCCCCCCCCCCCCTTTTGTGTATTTCGCTTCAGGACGTGGAGACAAGAAAACTGAGAGCTAGTACGGAGATACATAGATAGTCACTTTTCCGTCGCTGCACTTGGGTGTGGAAGAGGAAAGCAAATGACTAATAGTGGTTCAACGTACCCTCCGGCGTAGAGCATACGGTGGCTTACGGAATATGTATGTGGAAAAAGATGTATTCCAGACGATAAAATATGTATGTCAGTGATACGGTGCCATATTCATACATGTATGGACATGATGTGCTGACAGAAATACATCCTGCTACTACCTATAATCGTGATTCCGAAAAAAATTAAATAACTGTAGCTGACACAATGTGCAGCTTCCTGGAAGTACAAAGCTGTACACCGTCCTGGTACTCTAAATCGAACGTTGCCTGTAGTGGGAAAGTGCTCTGCCGATTGACCTATCCATGCTCACGATATATCAGCTTTCGATAGTACCCATCTTTTCAGAAGTTCTCCTGCATGTCTTGTTGGACTAGCACATATGTACAAAAGCGCTGAGCGGTACCTGGATGTATCGGTCTATCGATCAGTTCCCCTTAAAAGGCCATGCTTCTAAGATTTAATCTGCCAGGAAGCTTAAATTAAGCGCTTATTTCGCTGCAGCGTGAATACTGATTCTGGAGATTGGGAAAATGTGTTAGGGTCTTTCATCCAACCCGTAATACTATTATTAAATAAGCATTAGGTAACTTACATCTGGACCGACCCATGAACCATGACCGTAGAACTCAGTGGTGCAGGCTGCCAGGATATCAGATTACATGACATGCACGACAGTAGCGAGAACTACCTAAACCTCAGGCGTGTATCAACATTACTGGCCATTAAAATAGAACCTGAAGGCGGCATGCAACAAACATAAAATTAGCAACCACATAGTTGGAACGGTTAATGCAATATGCAAGCTGTACATATCGAAAGACAACACAGAAGGCTACTCATTCAGAAATCAGATTGTAATGTTTTTTGCTCGTGAGACGATCACGTTACTCCTCGTGTAAACACGAAAAACACGCAGCAGCACGTGACGGAAATTGAAAGTGGCAGCATCGTGGTCTGTCGGTATTACGTTTCATCATCTCACGATATGTCTGTCCTCGCTGGTCAGGACCATACGATTGTCATGCGAATATGGAATTGATGGGTTCAGGAGAGCTATACTCAACTCCGTGAAGGGTCTCAACAGACCCACACATCTAGCGCCTAAGTGAGTAAACATATTGTTCTCTATGTTACCCAGTATTGTACGGCTACGTCACATACCTTGACTCATGGAATGGGCTCGTTTGGGGGAAGACAAGTCTCCACATGGACGATGTGACGACGTCCGGCGCACAATCGACTGTCAGCATGGTGACCAATCTTGCGGATCCCCTTCATGCGGCAGCAGGCAGAAGCGACTCTCCAAAACGTCCCATACCTCAAAAAATGGCTCTGAGCACTATGGGACTTAACATCTGAGGTCATCAGTCCCCTAGAACTTAGAACTACTTAAACCTAACTAACCTAAGGACATCACACACATCCATGTCCGAGGCAGGATCGAACCTGCGACCGTAGCAGCAGCGCGGTTCCAGACTGAAGCACCTAGAACCGCTCGGCCACACCGGCCGGCCCCATACCTCAACAAGTATGTGTATTTGTACATGTGTTTTTAGAAATTTATTTCCGGGATTGGATAGTACAAAGTAGTATCTCCTGTGAGAATATCGGACACAGTTACTAAATGGCATATATATTGTCACTGTACTTTATTTTATAAAACTTTAATCTGAAGAGGGTAACTCATTAACAGAACACGCATAGTAATATATAAAATGTTTATTTGACACTACAGACGGTCGTCAAACCACAGTCACTAAAACAACAAAGTTTTTAGAAGGTTGCTTAATTAGTTACGACGCAATGAGTCTTATTTTCAAATGTAATTACAAACCTGGAAAACTGCGTTAATAACTGCAACCACACTTCTGTCAAATATTACGAAAAACGCACTAAAACCAATAAACTAAACAGCAGACAGTAGAAATGGCATGAAAGATGTAATAACCATTTTTGGTTGATCAGTCATTTCAAGATATTCAAATGTGTGTGAATTCCTAAGTGACCAAACTGCCGATGTCATCGGTCCCTAGATTTACACACTACGTAATCTAACTTACACTGACTTACGCTAAGAACAACACACACACCCATGCCCGAGGGAGGACTCGAACCTCCGGCGGGAGGGCCCGCGCAATCCGTGACATCTACATCTACATCTATACTCCGCGAGCCACCTTACGGTGTGTGCGGAGGGTACTTATTGTACTACTATCTGATCCCCCCTTCCCTGTTCCATTCACGAATTGTGCGTGGGAAGAAAGACTGCTTGTAAGTCTCCGTATTTGCTCTAATTTCTCGGATCTTTTCGTTGTGAGCATTACGCGAGATATATGTGGGCGGTAGTAATATGTTGCCCATCTCTTCCCGGAATGTGCTCTCTCGTAATTTCGATAATAAACCTCTCCGTATTGCGTAACGCCTTTCTTGAAGTGTCCGCCACTGGAGCTTGTTCAGCATCTCCGTAACGCTCTCGCGCTGACTAAATGTCCCCATGACGAATCGCGCTGCTTTTCGCTGGATCATGTCTATCTCTTCTATTAATCCAACCTGGTAAGGGTCCCATACTGATGAGCAATACTCAAGAATCGGACGAACAAGCGTTTTGTAAGCTACTTCTTTCGTCGATGAGTCACATTTTCTTAGAATTCTTCCTATGAATCTCAACCTGGCGCCTGCTTTTCCCACTATTTGTTTTATGTGATCATTCCACTTCAGATCGCTCCGGATAGTAACTCCTAAGTATTTTACGGTCGTTACCGCTTCCAATGATTTACCACCTATGGCATAATCGTACTGGAATGGATTTCTGCCCCTATGTATGCGCATTATATTACATTTATCTACATTTAGGGAAAGCTGCCAGCTGTCGCACCATGCATTAATCCTCTGCAGGTCTTCCTGGAGTACGTACGAGTCTTCTGATGTTGCTACTTTCTTGTAGACAACCGTGTCATCTGCAAATAGCCTCACGGAGCTACCGATGTTGTCAACTAAGTCATTTATGTATATTGTAAACAATAAAGGTCCTATCACGCTTCCTTGCGGTACTCCCGAAATTACCTCTACATCTGCAGATTTTGAACCGTTAAGAATGACATGTTGTGTTCTTTCTTCTAGGAAATCCTGAATCCAATCAAAAACCTGGTCCGATATTCCGTAAGCTCGTATTTTTTTCACTAAACGTAAGTGCGGAACCGTATCAAATGCCTTCCTGAAGTCCAGAAATACGGCATCAATCTGCTCGCCAGTGTCTACGGCACTGTGAATTTCTTGGGCAAATAGGGCGAGCTGAGTTTCACATGATCTCTGTTTGCGGAATCCATGTTGGTTATGATGAAGGAGATTTGTATTATCTAAGAACGTCATAATACGAGAACACAAAACATGTTCCATTATTCTACAACAGATTGACGTAAGCGAAATAGGCCTATAATTATTCGCATCTGATTTATGACCCTTCTTGAAAATGGGAACGACCTGCGCTTTCTTCCAGTCGCTAGGTACTTTACGTTCTTCCAGCGATCTACGATAAATTGCTGATAGAAAGGGGGCAAGTTCTTTAGCATAATCACTGTAGAATCTTAAGGGTATCTCGTCTGGTCCGGATGCTTTTCCGCTACTAAGTGATAGCAGTTGTTTTTCAATTCCGATATCGTTTATTTCAATATTTTCCATTTTGGCGTCCGTGCGACGGCTG
This sequence comes from Schistocerca cancellata, assembly GCF_023864275.1. Lineage (NCBI taxonomy): Eukaryota > Metazoa > Arthropoda > Insecta > Orthoptera > Acrididae > Schistocerca > Schistocerca cancellata. The sequence continues at coordinate 1,030,844,140 of NC_064626.1, read as the reverse complement.
AAGTCAGGGACCGTGTTACGATTTTCCGCAGTGAAACAGTTTCGGAACACTGAATTCAGTATTTCTGCCTTTCTTCGGTCGTCCTCTGTTTCGGTGCCATCGTGGTCAACGAGTGACTGAATAGGGGATTTAGATGCGATTACCGATTTTACATATGACCAAAACTTTTTAGGGTTCTTGTTTAGATTGTTTCCCAATGTTTTATGTTCGAATTCGTTGAATGCTTCTCTCATTGCTCTCTTTACGCTCTTTTTCGCTTCGTTCAGCTTTTCCTTATCAGCTATGATTCGACTACTCTTAAACCTATGATGAAGCTTTCTTTGTTTCCGTAGTACCTTTCGTACATGATTGTTATACCACGGTGGATCTTTCCCCTCGCTTTGGACCTTAGTCGGTACGAACTTATCTAAGGCGTACTGGACGATGTTTCTGAATTTTTTCCATTTTTGTTCCACATCCTCTTCCTCAGAAATGAACGTTTGATGGTGGTCACTCAGATATTCTGCGATTTGTGCCCTATCACTCTTGTTAAGCAAATATATTTTCCTTCCTTTCTTGGCATTTCTTATTACACTTGTAGTCATTGATGCAACCACTGACTTATGATCACTGATACCCTCTTCTACATTCACGGAGTCGAAAAGTTCCGGTCAACATGGCGCCTCAAACAGCGCGGCTACTGGGCGCGGCAGTTAATTCACCACAACAACAACAAGCTCATCCTCCATTTCTTCTCTTCGTGCATTTGGCCCCAAACCAGCTTCTGACATTTAAATTTTTTCCTGCTTTTTGGACTTTTAGATAGAGTCACTTCGTTTTCTTTGATTTTTGGAGTAGCTTGCAGAAGAAAATCAACATTGCCGCGTTTAACATAGAGATAATCACAGTCTACGAAAAAGTTGTTTGACTTTTAAGTCTCTGTTTGAAGTATATTAGTTTAATTTCTTGCTTCAGTCTACATATACACATAATATAAATCAAGTCTGTTGCTTCTGTTCAGTATTATTTTACTGCATTTGAACAAAGGCTACACTCAGTTTCGAAGACAAAGCTATAAGCTACTCAAGATTATGTTCTAACAAGCAAGTAAAAATATACTGTACCACCTATTCATATTCTAAATCTGAACCAGTGGTTTCACGATTCCATAAACTTACACTATCGGTAAAATCAGTACCACTCTCTATTAATGCAAAATTAATGCATAAATTTTCGTTTTCTTTAGATGCAGCAAAAGCTGCTTCTTAACTCCCACCACTTTCCTGTGGCTTGTGGATATCTCTCTAGAATGTTTTGAATGATATGTTATGGCAGACAAAAACACAGAGCTACAGTTACTTCTTTGGATAACAGATGTCACCAAAATATATCTAGATAGAGACATCTGTTAAAAACATAACCACTGACAAAACACTAAATTGTTTGGAGTGTAGCTTGTCACCATCTCAGGTACAACCCTTCAAATTTATGATGAGATAGTTAAGGGGGATGAAATTTTAATTGTGGTGGAGGAGTAGAAATCTATAGTAGGAAAAGGAAGAGAAGGAAGAATTATAGGCGGATATTGATAGGAGAAAGGAATGAAAGAGGAAGCCGAAAGGTAGAATTTTGGACAGAGCGAAATTTAATCATCGCTAACACTGGGTTTAAGAATCATGAAAGAAGGTTGTATACGTGGAAGAGGTCTGTATACACCGGAATGTTTCAGACTAGTTATACAACGATAAGACAGATATTTCAGAACCAGATTTTAGATTTTAGGGCACTTCCAGGAGCAGATGTGAACTCTGTACAACATGGCTGGAGGCCAAATGTAAGGATGTAGAAGCATACATCGCTAGGTGAAAGATACAACCTACAGGAAAATTAAGGAGGCCTTTGGAGGGAAGAGAAGTAGCTGCATGAGTAGCAAGAGCTGAGATGGAAAACCAGTCCCAAACAAAGAAGATAAAGCAGGAAGGAGAGAGGAGTATATGAAGGGTCTACACAAGCGAGATGAACTTGAAGGGAATGTTATAGAGACACAAGAGGACGTAGATGAACATGAGGTGAAAGGTAAGACAGTGCGAGAAGAATTTGACAGAACACGGAAAGACCTAAGTACAAACAAGACCCAAGGAGCAGACAACATTCCGTCAGAACGACTGCTATTCTTGGGAGAACTAGCCATGACAATATTCTTCCATCTTCTGAGCAGTATGTGTGAGACAGATGAAATATGCTCTGACTTCAAGAAGAATATAATAATTCCAATTCCAAAGAAAGTAGTTCCAGGCAGGTGCGAATATTATCGAAGTATTAGTTTAATAAGTCATTGTTGATAATACTAACACGAGTTCTTCCCACAAGAATGGAAAATCTGCTAGAAGCCGCTTTTGTGGAAGATCATTGCGGATTTTGGAGAAATGTAGGAACACATGACGCAATACTTGCCTTAGGACGTAATCTAGAAGACATGTTTAGCATTTGTTTACTTAGAGGAAGCTTTTGGCGATGATGATTGGAATATTTCTTTGAAATTATGAAGTTAGCAGAGGTAAAAATACATAGAGCTAAAGGTTGTTTGCAACTTGAATAGAAACCAGGCGGCAGTTATAAGAGTTGAGGAGCGTGAAAGGGAAGGGAGTGAGGCAGGGTTGTACTCTATATCCTATCTTATTCAATTTGAACAATGAGCAAGCAATAAGGAAAACTAATGATAATTTTGGAGTAGGAATTGAAGATTAAAGAGAAAACATAAAAAGTTTGAGGTTTGCCGATGACACTATAACTCAGTTAGATCCAGCAAAGGGATTGCAAGAGCAGTTTAGCAGAATGAACAGAGTCCTCAAAGGAGGGTACCAGAAGAACATCAACAAAAGCAAAACAAAGATAATGAGATGTAGTCAAATTAAATTAGATAATGTGGAAGAAATGAAATTAGGAAACTAAATACTTAAAGTAGTAGATAAGGTTCGCTGTGTGGATAGTGAAATAACTTATGATTAGAGAGGATATAGAGTGTAGATTGGCAACGGCAAGAAAAGCCTTTCAGAAAAAGAGTTAATGGTTAACGACGAACATAGATTTAAGTGCTATAAACTCTTTTCTGAATGTATTTGCATTGAATGTAGTCAAATATGGAAGTGAAACATGGACGATAGACGGTTTAGACAAGAATAGAATAGAAGTTTTTGAAATGTAGTGCTACAGAGGATGCTGCAAATTAGATGGATAGATCACGTAACTCATGAGGAAGTGAGGTAGAGAATTGGAGAGACAAGAAATTTACGGAAAACTTGACTAAAAGAAGGGATCGGTTAGTAGGACACATTCTGAGACATTAAGGGATTACCAGTTTAGTATTGGAGGGAAGTAGGTGGATGGACTGGAAGAAGAGGGCGAGGTAAAACTCGTGGAGGTATATCGAGAGATGAATACAGTAAGCAGATTCAGAATGACGTAGGTTGCAGTAGTTATTAGGAGATGAAGAGGATTCCACAAGACAGTGTGTTATAGAGATCTGCATTAAACCAATCTTCGGACTGAAGACCAAAGCAGATAACTCAGTGGGGTTTCTATGGCTGTGGCAAGTTGCTTTTTTGTACCACGTAAAAGAATGGAGAACCAAGTTTAAACTTTCGTGCATTGTATTTAGCAAAATGCATGCGTCATTGCAAAATGACTCAGGAATAACTACATTTGAGTGTCATCGGACAGCCATTATGATTTCATGTCGTGGTGACTAAATTATACTTCCGGGTTATTTCACAAAACTACTTACATTGGTGATTTTTCATAATTGTTTTTTCTTAAAAAGAACGCCACTTTTGAAGGACTTGTTACATAATAATACATGTTAAATAAATAAAAAATTAATAATACATGGTGTTATTTCTAACATCGACGTTAACATTTTATTTAAGATGCACTCTTAAAACCGCCACTGAATAGTACTAATCATGCGAGATAACGCTGCAGTGTTAGAGAGAAGTCATATACGATTGTGGTCTCGTTGGAATACTTTGTGATTAAGGGATTTTGAGACGTATGCTGAATTTCTCAGGATTTCTTCTAGTATACCGCTGAGAAGAAAACAGTGAGTTGGAGCCTTCATAGGGAAGGATGAGTTATATTAAAATATAATTTCTTAATGAGAATAATTACACTTTAGCTTTGTTTTCCATATGTACCTGATGATGCATCATTGAACATGAAAATAAAATTTGAGATACAAGTGTATGAAGTTACTGACGTAATTGTGGGAATATATCTCAATTGCTAACATGGTAAAAATAAATGAATGGCGGGTTGTGTAGGTGGAGGTGCAACAAATGTAATGAGGTACGAGGGCATTTAATCAGTTGACCTTGATATACTGTGTTCGTGTTGTAAGTAGGCTGTTCTTATTGGCAACGTTACGTAGCGCTCTGTATGAAAATCACTGGCTGTGCTGTGTGCAGTCTGTGGCTAGTTTGCATTGTTGTCTGCCATTGTAGTGTAGCGGCAGCTGGATGTGAACAGCGCGTAGCGTTGCGCAGTTGGAGGTGAGCCGCCAGCAGTGGTGGATGTGAGGAGAGAGATGGCGGAGTTTTGAAATTTGCAATACTGGATATCATGAACTGCTATATACATTATGACATTTGAACACTATTGAGGTAAATACATTGTTTGTTCTCTATTAAAATCTTTCATTTGCTAACTATGCCTATCAGTAGTTAGTGACTTCCGTAGTTTGAATCTTTTATTTAGCTGGCAGTAGTGGCGCGCACTGTATTGCAGTAGTTCGAGTAACGAAGATTTTTGGTGAGGTAAGTGATTTGTGAAACGTATAGGTTAATGTTAGTCAGGACCATTCTTTTTTAGGGATTGTTGAAAGTCAGACTGCGTTGCGCTAAAAATATTGTGTGTCAGTTTAAGCACAGTCTTATATAATTTTTCTAAGGGGACGTTTCAGTGTGTGTGCCGTTACCGTGATTAGACCCAAATATGAGTACAGTTTATCGCTTTGGGGTGTAAGAATAGGTATAAGTGAATGTAAGAGATTACTGCGTGACGGACACTTTTAAATGTTGAAATACCCCACACTGCTGTGTTTACTATGACATTCGTCTAACAAGCGGTCGTCTGTAGCACATTGTGTGTGTAGGTGGTGAAATTGTCTAACTGCGCATAATTTTGTTTTACATATAAATATACAATGTGTTGCAGGAAATATATTTTCCCACAAGATATGTAGAATCAGCGCCGGTATTAAAGATATTAGAATATATGAGCGTTGTGTAAGTATAGCGGAGCTCTGGTAGTAGGCAGTAATCAGATACGGGAAGCGAGGGAGAATGCGTATCATTCAAGGAATTTGAGCGAGGTAGTCGTTCCTGTGAGTGCGACTGTCCACGGTGCCAGGTGTTCGATATTGACAAAGTACACACGTAACAGAATTCTGCAGATTAACGTGTGTCCTGAGCGATATATCACAAATTTTGGCATTCACCGTGAAGAATGTTTTTTACCATCAGGGTACAGTGAGGTGCACGGAAGGAACTGTCCGCGTATTCACTTCACTCAGGAACCTTTCCACTACTATGTGATGTTGTATCGGTTGCGTGACAGTTGTCGCCCTACATGAACACTCCACTTTCACTTGTACCCCGCTATCAACAGAATAGACAACAGGTATGCTACGAAATAAGTCGTTACAAGCAGATTTTATCGTTATGATTTCAAGACCTTTCCCATGTTGAAGTTTTACATTAATGAAATATAAAAGAAGTGAGAGTCACATGCACCGAAGGAAACTTCCAGTCAAAATGTTTTTGTTGTCGAAAATATGAATACATTATTACTTCGTCCTCCTTTGAAATAGAACTTACTGCCGAAAATGAAAGAGTAGGGATCTCTTGATTCTACACTGGGAACAAAAATGTAGTGTCAAATACTTATTCCCACTATGAACTAAATAAAATAATGCCACATTATCTATTTCTGTCAATATCTTGCATCAGCTAGTAATTTAATGTACAATTGCAAAGTGATTCGTCACAAGACTAATTTTCATTTGTAAGTTGTTGGTCTTTACACTTGATGGTTGATTACAAGAACTGGTGATTCCGAGAAATCGATCTTCTGCCACTATGTATGTTCAAGACTGCAGCTTCATCATCAAGCAGAGTACAGTAATGGAATTACATATTGGTTCTGCAAAGGAACAAATCCGAATATACTCTTAAAGGGGGCTAAAGACAAAATGTGGGAAGTTTACTTCCAATATTTACTGAATAGCAGCACAAGTTGGACCTAACTTTCTCCTCAACCAGTTTTGGTCCTTGTGTCGTTTTCAAGTAGTCATACCGTAAATGGGAGCCCTTCTTCTCAGTTTGAACGCTGAAAACGCATTGGTCGCTTATAATTGTTCGAAGTGCTCAAGTAAATTTCGTATAAAACTGTGCTGAGAAACACTAATTGTAGACTACGTAATGTATTCTCGACAATATAGAAGGCTTATTCCTATAGTCGCTTGAAAACAAGACTTATAACTCACAGTATACATACAAAAAATATTATACTACGTAAGATATCGTCAACACCATCATTATTATCATGTATTAAACCATTCTGGATTTTTTCCGCCATCCGAGGTCGTCAAACGTATTTCAGCTTGTTGTTCATCAACATTTATATAAATTTGGTCCCATTCATCCTCCTCATATTTTCTTTCCCTTCTTTCTGTATTTAATTAATTCTTCGTTAATGTGAATTTCTATAGTTACCTCTGATGTCTTCAGTTTTATTCCTAGCCAGTAAAGTACTGCCCAAAGCGTTCGCAACAAATCTCAATCCTGCGCTTCCTACTCATTAGCCAGCTGTTTTGTTAGTATGTTATATTCACTTCAATAAAGCAACTCATTCGTATGTGCCGTGAGAGAGCATCAGTGAGCGTATTATTTTTGAACATGACGTTTACTTCAGAAGTGTAGTCTCCAATCTACTGTTTTACATATTTGTCTTTGTCGTGAATTCGTGTCTTTTTCGCTTTTAAGTGACATTTGTCAGCTATGCACAATGTTGTTGTTGTTGTGGTCTTCAGTCCTGAGACTGGTTTGATGCAGCTCTCCATGCTACTCTATCCTGTGCAAGCTTCTTCATCTCCCAGTACCTACTGCAGCCTACATCCTTCTGAATCTGCTTAGTGTATTCATCTCTTGGTCTCCCCCTACGATTTTTACCGTCCACGCTGCCCTCCAATACTAAATTGGTGATCCCTTGATGCCTCAGAACATGTCCTACCAACCGATCCCTTCTTATAGTCAAGTTGTGCCACAAAATTCTCTTCTCCCCAATCCTATTCAATATGCACAATCCGAATCATATAAACTGCACACAGAAGATTTAGCATTATCTGCTTGTACATAAATATGTGTGAGCTTCATGGACAGCAGAAAATGGAAGAAACGAATTTCGGAAACAAACCAATAGCACTACTCTAGAATTTCTATAAAACAATAACGAAAACAAATTTAGACACAAAACTGTTGAGTCTTTCGTGACCATTCGTTGGAGTATTGCCTGCCGGCTTCTGTCCTAGGATCTTCATTGTTTGTGTAATGGCTTTCCTGACAATTCAACAGTCCTCCCCTCACCATTCTGGATCTAGGCCTATATAAGTATGCAGCTTATTTACAGCCCCTTACATTAACATATTTTATCCGTTTGGTTAGAAGGGGTTGACATCGACAAATGACATCAGTTTCTTTCCGACTACGAAGACCTTGCAAAGAATTTAACAATTTGTTTATTTTATTGTTTTCCTCCTCGTATTTCGATTAAGCAAATAAATTTCACCTGTTACTCCATCATTATAAGATAAATTTGGAGACTCAGTTTAATTTCCATTAATACTCTCTGTCTCAATTTCACCAAAATCAGTGACTCACCTGGCCCCAGTAACCACAGGGACATGCCGTAGTGTGCTGGTGGGCACCCTTCTGTTTTCTTCTAATATATTTATACCAATCTTCGTATTCCAAAAACTGAAAAGCACCAGTATGCAGTTTTGCATCCGTCTGAAGGAACCGCCTCACATCCATGTTTAACGGCTTTACTACAGAGTTAACTAAGAGTTATCGACTTTTACCCAGTTATCCGTCTCCTCTTCCTTCTTTAAAAGTCGTAATTCAAATTCCTTGCATTCTAACTCTGCCTGAAGCGCACAAATATACATCTCCTGCTCCTCTATGTTTCGGCCTTTCTGGAATAATTTACAATTCTGTGGATTAATTTAATCGAACTGGCCATTCTCTTCTCCACTGCGCTCGTCCCAATGAAACCATTACCAACAATTTTTGCAAAACAGTCCCTATTTAACTAATCCACGTTAACATCGACACTTAGCGTACATGGCTAGTCGATTTAATACTAGATACAATGAATGAAATACAAATGTATGTGATTTTCTTAGTAGGGGTCAATGTTGTACTTGGAGGAATATGTGGTGTTTCCTGGTCGGTATTTCAATGTACTGATTGGTTTTCGAATGACATGCATGAATGCGCGGTAAAGACCGCCACGAGAAGCTTCTGGTATATTTTTCTGGCATTCTCTACTATTTTTGTTGTTGTGAAACACGGGGTTGTGTTTTGTGCAGCACATTTGTATATATTTTGTTCTACATTTTTAACTGCAGTAGCTGTTTGGGAGATATTGTCCCGTCAGTAACAGAGTTTTACGATGACTAAAATGCAGTACATTTTTAAAACTTGTTACTAACGTGTGAACAGTTAAGCAACATGTACTTTGCCATCCATGCACCATCTTGTACCTTGAAACCGGAGAAAGTCTTCTATGACATAACGTCTCACATTTGTAAATAAACTGAGTTTCTTTAATGTCTCAATAATCTGATCTGTCTTGAAAATGATAATATATCTTAGTAGCCAGTAACGTCTGTTTCAAAATTTATTTAACTAGCAACTAGTTTTTAATAATATTTGTAGTTAATTTGATATCATTTTATGATTATTGGCGGGTAGTAGAGAAATAATGTAACAGAGGGTCTACTGGTTACTCTATTGACAAGATATTCACGACTGTAGCAGTTTTAAATTTCAGTAGAACATTTGTTGTTAAGTACATGTCCCTGTCGTACCTTGGAACATTTCTTCGCATTCGGAAAAAAAATATTACTTTTCCTGAATGATTTTTGTGATTTTTAGAAAAAGACTCGACAACACAAATAGTGAATGACAACATTTAAAAATGCAGTAAGAAAATATGTCAAACATCTGTTACAGGGATAGCTAGTGGCGAAACTCTGCGAAGTGTTCCAAGGGACAACACTCTCCCCTGACATTCTTTGTTGTGTATCTGTGTGGACTATGGTCCATTGTGGAATGAAAAGAAGGCAGTCTTATGACGTCACCATCCAGGTCCTCTACATCAGTGATATCATCACACTTATCACTGAGGTTATCATCCTTATCAGTGTTGCCGCCGTTATCATCATCATGTGACAAACCATGCCATTCTCTTCTCCCCCTTTCACCATTTCTTCTTCCCCGCATCTCTCTCCGCCAGTCAGAGCCTAGTATTACACCCACTATTGAAACGAAACGGTTAATCGCAGTGTACTATTAAAATGAGGTAGCCAATCAGAATGTAGCTGTGAGCAACTCAAGCTTCATTTGAATTAGCGTCAAGTTCGGAGGTACGCATTATTTTCGAAGAGGAATTACGTAAGCTCGCTTTTATTGACCTAATGTTCAAAGATATTTACGTTAAATGATATAATTTTCGAAGGCATTTGTCCTCTGAAATGCGTTCATGTACACACACACACACACACACACACACACACACACATACCCACCTCTTCGTTTCATCTTTCAAATACTGTACTCCTTCACACGTAAGTTTTCTTGCAAGGTAATCAAAGAATTGTGTGTTTTTAAGAGATTAATTTCCTTTTGCTCTCTCTCTCTCCTGATCACACAGACACACACACACACACACACACACACACACACGCACACACACACACACACACACACACACACACACACACACACACACACGTACACACTATACACTCATGCACACATCCGAGTAACATATTATCCATGTCAGTGCGATCACTTGCTTGCAGAGAGAGATCCTGTGGAGACCAGTGTCAGCAGATCCACCAGGATAGGTGTCTGATACCATAGACACCGCTAGTTGCTAAGACAGACCACACATTTCAAATTCTATCTAGTTCTCTTGCATGAACCAGAAGGTCTGTGTCTTTTTTCTTATTTTTCTTTAGTTATTTTTTATTTGTTTTCTGGAAATTTTTGTCATTTTGTAAATTGCTTAGTTAATTTTTTTCACTCAAAAGATTTATACTTGCTTATTTATTCATATTTTGCTAATCGAAATGTTCTTTTTGATGTAATTTGATTTAATTTTCAAGATATCTTGGAATTAGCAACTGATTTAGTGTTGGCATAATTCGTTTTGAAATTGCACACACACGCAATTACAAAATAATAATCTGTGGAAATGAACATAATCGGACTTTTTTTACAAGATTCTCTGGGTTCTATTTCGGAAATATTGAGAAAACGATAACAGAGAAAAATGGTATCGATGATGACATTGTAATAATTACGAACAGAAACGGTCTATGAAATAGGCCACGTTTAGCTTTAGTCAAAAATGATTGTGCTGATCGGCAGGGTAACTTTAAACCAGTAAGACGACACACATTTAAACCAGCTCGATTATTATTTCAATAATATTAATCACTTACACAAAGAATGAGAACCAAGACAATATAAGAATCCAATCAGCATCACAGTCAGTCTTAGAAAGAGCTCAACACTGGCAGTTTTATCGTTTTTGTAGACTTATGACAAAGAACATTTGTCGTCGTTTAGTTACACGTACTTAGCTTTTTATTAACTCTATGAATAAGTCACATTACATAACATATATGTCATACGTGGATAATAGGGACGCTAGAAATGTTACGTTTCAACATTGAGACAGTCATTCAGAAACGGACACTTGAAAATACTGCAACATCGCACAGTTGAACGGGCCTTTCATATCGAGATACATGACAGAAGATTCCTAATTTTTTAAATCATATTTTGCCATTAATCTGTTGCTGGCAGTGGTACGTCTGCAAGAATAATGAACAATACCACGGTAATGCCTTTTTCAAAGAGATGGACATTTATAACATCGGTTAACAGCTGTATTTCTGTTTCGGTACCATATTACAATACAGGTGGAGTGATGTAAGGTGCAGGATCCAATTCACATGTCATAAGTTTTCCAACACATTAGGAATGAGCAGCACATCAACTTTCAAAAATGTTTTTTACCCATGCCTACATTCCACACACTGCAAGCTCTTTGGTACTCGACTTCCACCATTCCTTCTGTTAATGAACTATTAAACTTTTAAGTCTAGGGTAAGTGATCTTCAGTAAAATCGATTTATTGCTGATGTACTCATCCAGATAAATTCTCTTCTGATTAACTAGATTAACTAGATTAAACTCTCAGTCATCGGGAAACTACGTTCTTATCTTGATGAGCTGTGGGGGGCTTGCAGTCGTTTTCGCGTGCCTTATACACTGGCGCTACTACTGGCAACACGAATCGATTGTAAATTGTTGATGATTATTTTTGGTATAGCGAGATCTAAAGTAGGCCTTCAGCAGTGTTGGTGAGGCTGTAAGAGCGAGGTAGCGAGTGACGGTGGACGAGAGGGGGTCACGCTCTGAGTTCCACACATAGTGGGTCAGTCGGCCGTTAACTCTGTTTATTTCAAGACTTGGTGTAACTGGTGAAACTGGATTTAAGACACTGAGCTGAGAACAGAGTTCTTCTATCCGCGCCCGCTGATTTGTCCGGCTTTGATATCCCATGCTGTGTGGGATTTTGTGCTGGGAGCCGCAGAGGATATTTCCAGGATTATCAAATATCTGCCACATAGGGCGTTTACAGTCAGTACTTCCCACACTACGATACACCCGCCTCTATTGCCTGTGCTTGGTAATTAACTGAAATATTTGTTTGAGTGTAATTGTCTGAGATAAGTCCCTGTAGCTTCAGATTACTTATATTTCTGATCAGTCGAATATTTGGCCGTGTATGTAATTCTGTGGACCACTATGAGCTTAATTGAAGTGTGTTTGTGTAGGCTATGCGCAGTATGAAAGACTAAATTCAATGGTTAATATGAATGTTAGATTTTCCACTGATACGGCAGTTGGCTTTCTTGTGGCGTAGTGCTTTTAAGCATTTAAGGTTTTGTTTTATATTTTGTTATTGCTTTTAACAGACGTTTCCTGTATTTAATATATATGTTAAAATTGCGTTGTTGATTTTCATGTCTAAGTACCATGGCAGGAAGCATTGCTTGAAAGATCTAATTAATAAGTATCGCCTTGTAGAGGTAAATTTGTCATTTTTCTTACATAACTGATTGGTTCACGCAAGGTTCCTTGCCGTGTGTTTGGCTAAAATACAGTCAGATTTTTCTCTGGGCATTTATTAAATTTTCTTGTATCAAATTTTATACAGCAAAATGGTTTGAGAGACATTACGTCTGCCACTACAACGCATTCTAGATATTTTCTAAATTTGGTTAAAGACAAAATTTTTGGAATTTGGTAGCATATTAAGAGGTCGTATGCTGGCCATTTCTCGAGAAGGTGGCCATTAATAATTGCTTGACTTATTTGTTTGGCCTATGTTTCACCTAAGTGGTCTTTGTTAACGGCTCTACTTAGACATCTGGGCTTCGCGGCCAGTTTTTCAGCTGCTGGTGACTGCGGGGGCTTGTTGCTGTTACCCAGCATGTTGGCGTTTATTGGTTGATTTTGAGGCACATCTGTGATTGCCCTAGCACTCTGGTTCACGCTGCCTGATAATAGATTTTTAGTTAAATAGTGGCTGTATTATTTACTGTTTTGATCTATGGAACCTTATTTAAAGACATACTTAAGAGTTACATCACCTTGTATTCTGCAAGTTACGTATTTCGGTTAGGTAAGTCTTCGTAAGTTTGCTTAAGCAAAAGCAACTGTCTTGACTACCGTGTTTTGCGAATATTTCCAAATCATTTTACCATAATTACTGGTTTGAGCCTAAATTGAGATTGTACTTGCCTCTGGTGGACCCCCTTAATATATTTTTCTGTAATCCTACTTGATAACTATTTTCAGTTGATTTTATGCTGATTTTAGCAGTGTGTTTGCCCTCTTGTGTGTTAAGGCCCTGTTTGATTAAAAAATTAGTTTCCAAAAAATCCGTTGAAGGCCATAAGTGAACTTTTCTTAAATTGTCTTAAGGATATCTTTTTTGTTGCGCTTTGACCAGCTTGTGTTTTATAGGGTAAGAAGTTTTTTTTTCTTAAAAAAAACATTTTAAATCTATTGTGGCACGGTGTTTTGTGGCTTGTTGAGGTAAGATAATTTGTTGCCATAAGCAATTAATTAGCCTTTCTATGTCACTCTTAATTATTTGCGATTATTGTATTTATTTATTCATGCTATTATGTGGTGGTTAAATAAACATAACCATTCAAACGACAAGTGACACTGTTGTTATGGATTCGCCCTTCCATGCTCTCCCTGTCCTACCCTATTCTGCGTTTAGGGATTTCACTTGACTTCATTTGATGTCGTGTATGCAGCTCACTGTTTGGGTAAGTTTGCCGAGAAATTTGGTGAGTCAATAAATTGGAATTTTATATTGCAATGGTGATATCGATGCATCTTTTTCGGAAAAGATTTACATTTCTCATTATTAGATGGCAGGAGAGAAACGCGACCTGGATTTAATATTTCTTTATTAACATGTGCCATAGGCAGTTCAAAAATGTTCTTGATCAAGAAATCCCCATCGCAACTCCTCCGATTATGGAATATGGCGAGCACTTCACACTGCAACTGGAACGTGCTGCGCCTCAGTATGCACCAGTGAAATAACAGTGCTCTGTGATTTTAATATTGCTTTCCTCGAACGATTCACTGTACATTTGGATGATTCCTGCCGAGCAGAATGCTATTCCTTCTTTAAGACTTTTTTCCATTTTTATCTTACAATAAAACGTCATTCACATTCTCAGAAATTGCGTAAATCTGTTTAGTGAACCATCCCATGTAGTCGCTGTCCCTGTAAAATCTGGACTAGAAATAATCTTCGTCATACCCATAGTGTAAGTAGCAGGGCATGTGAAATGGCTTATCCGGATGTGCCTGATCAGAATACGAACCACAATCACTACCACGACTCCATGTAGCAGCTGGTTCTAACATGCATTACGTATCAGCACAAATTGGAAATGCTGGCTTCAGCCTTTTATAAAATTTGTAAACTTTACAAACTCGTTCTTGCTGCTAGGTATGCCACTATTGACAGCGTACAGTCAACTAAACGCGCAAGTAATTGCTCCTGGGAATGATAATAACACAACCAGATCACGTGTTCGAAGTGAATGGCAACAAGCAGTAATGCTACTACTTGCTAGCCTACACAATAGAGGTTACATATGTCTATAATACCAACGTGCAACATTAACAGATTTGCATGTTTATCATGATGGTGCTGCATCACATGTAGCATAACAACTTCAAACTGTTTTTCATGTCTCTTGTCACCTATAACCATCCACTCATAATCAGAATATTTAATGCCAAAGACAATTCCATAGACGTTCTCATTCTGATTTTTGAAAATGTGGACGTAGCTCAGTGGAAAATAATATGCTGGCAAATTTTAATTTGTTTGCATATTTAATATATTTAGAGACATGTTCTGTACGCTAATTTACACCCTATAAAACTACCAGAATTGACAACATGAAACAGGAAGTATCATATAACTGAATGCGTGAAATCTGGTAGTCAAGGAAGGCAGGATTCGGGTACGATTGTGGACGGGGCCGTAATCAGTTACTGTTGGTTCCCTTTTGCAATTACACACATTTATTTTGAAATGGTAATTCCAGACTCAGCAATAAATAAAAATATCACACGTTATTAATGAAGGAATAAGCAACTGTTTAATTTATAGTGCTTTTAGTTAGTCACATTTAACCAGATGAGCATATAATACAGACACAGAAAACAATGTCTTAAAAACAAGCCAATGTGATCCCAGTTCGAATTTTAAGGTAAGTAACCACAGTCACAGCTGAAGGCCTTTAACGCCAAGAACGGCAGTTGTAAAAAAAGGCAATTATAAAAATAATTAAGAAACATTCTGTAAAACAGCAATACAAAAGCAAGTTTAATTTAAAAGACAGGCAACTGATCACCAAACGGGTGAGACAAAATGATGGTAAACTTTGTAGCACAATCATTTAAACCTGCTGTAACGCCAAGAATGGCAATCTATTAAAAAATTTAGAAACATACAACAAAACAGCAAATACAATAATAAAACACAAGGGCCAGTCACAGACAGTGCACTAGGAATCGACCTCTGAGTAGGTCCGGCAAAAAACACTTTCGCGAGCAATGAGATAGGCAGCCAAGAGTTGCATTCACTTCACAAAATGGTAACTCAGTCTAGTGGCAGCCTAACGAAAGACTAATGATAATCTTGCTGAGGCTACCTGACGCCCAATAAATCAAATGCAAAGATGTAAAAGTGCGCCAGAGCCGGAACTGGCGGTCTGGACTCCACCCGCAGAATACTGTGCTTAGAGTACCCAGAACGAGAAAGAAATCACTACCACCAGAGTAGAAAAATCGCCAACCTAACTACAACCACGAAAGCTGTCATATACACGCCTCACCGGACAGCAGCGGCAAGGCGAGGATACGTACACTGCCATTACATACACTAATCCCCAGGGCACGTAACTGGGACATTCGCGGCCACGAGGCAAGAAAAATACCGCTGGTTGAACTTAACATCGGGAACGAGCAGACTGCTTGTGTACGGCCAAGCAGATGAAACGGTCGAGACGCAGCACAGACATACCATAACAAGTACCTTCACGGACACCAAGGCCATCACACAATGTTTCAAGTAATTTTTGTGCTTTTAAGTGATCATGGGTCCTTCCAGACAGCAGGCGTGAAGGCAGGCGGCAGACTGTGAGTACACCAGATCTGGAGGACGGCGTTCCACAGGATATTGAGACGAACCCTTGTACAAGTCCCAGGCAAGGTTCAAATGGTTCAAATGGCTCTGAGCACTATGGGACTCAACTGCTGTGGTCATAAGTCCCCTAGAACGTAGAACCACTTAATCCTAACTAACCTTAGGACATCACACACATCCATGCCCGAGGCAGGATTCGAACCTGCGACCGTAGCGGACGTGCGGTTCCAGACTGTAGCGCCTTTAACCGCTCGGCCGCTCCGGCCGCCCACGCAAGGGGCACGCCAACATGGTGCAAGCCAAAATACGATTATGTGTATCCTGCGTGACAACTTCTGCTATCCCTATCACCTGCAGTCCCATTGAGGCCACTTTGAACATCTGCTGTGACGTGGATGCGATGCAGCTCCGTACTGCGTTGCGGGACGATTTGTTATCGTTGCACGCACACAGTCCATTTTTGAACACACGTTCATCGGATCTTTTTTCATCCATTCGTCTCTGCAGTTTGTCACTTTTATTAACGTTCACGCTGTATGTACGCCAGAAAATCCTGAAATTGCTCCGGAAATTGCGTTCGTGCTGAGGTTATCGGCTCCTATAGGGGTGTTCCGTATAGCCAGAATACGTCGTCATTAATACTGGAATCGAGGCATCCAACAGTCCGAACGCACGCACGCGCTCACACGCATACAAAAACACATGCAGACACACACACACACACACACACACACACACACACACGCACACACGCACGCACGCACGCACACACAGACTGAAATTTGGTGGAGGGAGAGAGGAGAGTGGAAGAAAGATAGTTACGAGAAATTTCCGTTATATATGTTGTTATTGCTCACCTTGTTCGACATTCCACACGCAATCTCGGTCTCTAGAATTCAGAGTCATTTGCTTTCTGGCTACGTTTACAGCTGTTTTCTTTAGTTAGTGTGGTGGACTCAAACATTTCTCGGAATAATATCTCCGTCTTCTATGGGCTAGAATGCAGGAGGACGTATACCATTAGAAGAGATTCAAAAAATATTTGGATATGTGTAGAGTAGCAAAAGATAAAACCAAACATACAGAGGATTAAATTGATACTGTCGCCGTAGGAGAAAGGAGAAGAATCTTCATTTTTAATTTGTAGCCAGACAGGTCATTCGGTAGTATTTTAGTCACCGTTGTTCTTAAATTTAGGGCGCATTACCTTATGCTTTATAGTTAAGTAGGACAATTGGTTATTGCAATAATTTTCTTTGTACCTGACGATGGTGTAGTAGCCGAAAATCGCTTTGTAAAATGTTAAATATTGAACAATATTATACCAGTGTCGTGTGTTTATCCATTCATAACATTTTTTTATGCTTATAGAATCGAAACTTCCTGTTGCCATTGTTTTTGAATGTACACGATGACACAATGGTGCTGTAACTCTTTTCTGATTTCGCCTGATCGCCATGACGTAAAGAGCGACGTATCGCAATGGTTAAGGCACTGGACGTGTATTCTAAAGCATGGCGGTACAAGTCCCAGTTCAGACATCTGTGTTTAGGCTTCCTATCGTTTCCCGGAATCACTGAAGTTGAGTGCCGCATTCAGTCCTTTGTCTGTGCTTGGTGTAATATTTTAGGTATTAGGAATGATAAAACACACGACACAGGAGTAATAGTCTACCATTTTTGTTATTTTACAAATCGGTTTTGGCTGTTGTGCCATCGTCAGGAACACAGAATGCCTCAGTTGGTTTCAGCAGATGATAATACTTAAATTTAAATTCAGTAACATTGCGATGTAATATACACTCCTGGAAATGGAAAAAAGAACACATTGACACCGGTGTGTCAGACCCACCATATTTGCTCCGGACACTGCGAGAGGGCTGTACAAGCAATGATCACACGCACGGCACAGCGGACACACCAGAAACCGCGGTGTTGGCCGTCGAATGGCGCTAGCTGCGCAGCGTTTGTGCACCGCCGCCGTCAGTGTCAGCCAGTTTGCCGTGGCATACGGAGCTCCATCGCAGTCTTTAACACTGGTAGCATGCCGCGACAGCGTGGACGTGAACCGTATGTGCAGTTGACGGACTTTGAGCGAGGGCGTATAGTGGGCATGCGGGAGGCCGGGTGGACGTACCGCCGAATTGCTCAACACGTGGGGCGTGAGGTCTCCACAGTACATCGATGTTGCCGCCAGTGGTCGGCGGAAGGTGCACGTGCCCGTCGACCTGGGACCGGACCGCAGCGACGCACGGATGCACGTCAAGACCGTAGGATCCTACGCAGTGCCGTAGGGGACCGCACCGCCACTTCCCAGCAAATTAGGGACACTGTTGCTCCTGGGGTATCGGCGAGGACCATTCGCAACCGTCTCCATGAAGCTGGGCTACGGTCCCGCACACCGTTAGGCCGTCTTCCGCTCACGCCCCAACATCGTGCAGCCTGCCTCCAGTCGCGACAGGCGTGAATGGAGGGACGAATGGAGACGTGTCGTCTTCAGCGATGAGAGTCGCTTCTGCCTTGGTGTCAATGATGGTCGTATGCGTGTTTGGCGCCGTGCAGGTGAGCGCCACAATCAGGACTGCATACGACCGAGGCACACAGGGCCAACACCCGGCATCATGGTGTGGGGAGCGATCTCCTACACTGGCCGTACACCACTGGTGATCGTCGAGGGGACACTGAACAGTGCACGGTACATCCAAACCGTCATCGAACCCATCGTTCTACCATTCCTAGACCGGCAAGGGAACTTGCTGTTCCAACAGGACAATGCACGTCTGCATGTATCCCGTGCCACCCAACGTACTCTAGAAGGTGTAAGTCAACTACCCTGGCCAGCAAGATCTCCGGATCTGTCCCCCATTGAGCATGTTTGGGACTGGGTGAAGCGTCGTCTCACGCGGTCTGCACGTCCAGCTCGAACGCTGGTCCAACTGTGGCGCCAGGTGGAAATGGCATGGCAAGCCGTTCCACAGGACTACATCCAGCATCTCTACGATCGTCTCCATGGGAGAATCGCAGCCTGCATTGCTCCTAAAGGTGGATATACACTGTACTAGTGCCGATATTGTGCATGCTCTGTTGCCTGTGTCTATGTGCCTGTGGTTCTGTCAGTGTGATCATGTGATGTATCTGACCCCAGGAATGTGTCAATAAAGTTTCCCCTTCCTGGGACAATGAATTCACGGTGTTCTTATTTCAATTTCCAGGAGTGTATTTATGATATACAGACTATGTGACACATTAAACTATGAACTACACTCATGCTCATAAGCGCTTTGGTGGCGGTTTGCGGGTGTATATCACCTCGGGGTATGACCATGCGGTGCATTTGACCTGCGGTCGTCGCACGATGGCGCTGGCAGCATTCCACATACGCAGAGGTGTGTTGGTGCATGTCAGAGTACGGTGCAGCGAGCAAGTGTGCAGACGTTTTCAGATTTGCTAATTGGGACTGTGTGTTGAAAATGGCTCAAAGAACACATATTGATAACGTTGGGCTCTGAGCAGTATGAGACTTGACTTCTGAGGTCATCAGTCCCCTAGAACTTAGAACTACTTAAACCTAACTAACCTAAGGATATTTCACACATCCATGTCCGAGGCAGGATTCGAACTTGCGGCCGCAGCCGTCGCGCGGTCCCAGACTTTAACGCCTAGAACCGTTCGACCACACCGACCGGCATATTGATGACTTTATGAGGGGTAGAATACTAGGGCGACTGGAGGCTGGTCAAACACAGCAGGTCGTAGCACGGGCCCTCCATGTGCCACAAAGTGTGATCTCAAGATTATGGTAACGATTGTAGCAGACATTAAACTTGTCCAGGCGCTAGAATACGGGACTTCCACAGAGTACATCACTACAGGAAGACCGATATCTCATCATCAGTGCCCGCAGACGGCCACAGACTAATGCAGGTAGCCTTGCTTGGGATCTTACCGCAGCCACTGGAACAGTTGTCTCCAGAAACACAATCTACAGACGATTGAACAGACATGGTTTATCCCGGAGACATGCAAGGTGCATTCCTCTGACCCCTGGTTACAGAAGAGCCCATAAAACCTGCTGTCAAGTACATGATCATTGGAACAGTGGTCCCAGGTTATGTTCAGGGACGAATCCAGGTATAGCCTGAACACTGATTCTCGCCGGGTTTTTATCTGGCATGAACCAGGAACCAGATACCAAATCATTAATGTCCTGGAAAGGGACCTGTTTGGAGGTCGTGGTTTGATGGTATGGGGTGGGATGATTGGTGCGCGTACACCCCTGCATGTCTTTAACAGAGGATCTGTAACAGGTCAGGTGTATCTGGACGTCATTTTGCACCAGTATGTCCACCTTTTCAGGGGTGCAGTGGGTCCCACCTTCCTCCTGATGGATGATAACGCACGGCCCCACCGAACTACCATCATGGAGGAGTACCTTGAAACAGAATATATCAGGCGAATGGAGTGGCCTGCCTGTTCTCCAGACCTAAACCCCATCGAGCACGTCTGGGATGCTCTCGGTCAACGTATCGCTGCACGTCTTCAAACCCCTACGGCACTTAAGGAGCTCCGACAGGCACTGGTGCAAGAATGGGAGGCTATACCCCAGCAGCTGCTCGACCACATGATCCAGAGTATGCCAATCTGTCGTGCAACCTGTGTACGTGTGCATGGTGATCATATTGATGTCGGGGTACACGCGCAGGAAACAGTGGCGTTTTGTAGTACATGTGTTTCAGGACTGTTTTCTCAACTTATCACCAATACCGTGCATTAACAGATCTGCGTCGTGTGTGTTCCCTATGTGCCTATGCTATTAGCGCCAGTTTTGTGTAGTGCCACGTTGTGTGGCACCACATTCTGCAGTTATCCTTAATTTATGAGCATGAGTGTACGTGACACATTACTGCATTGTTCTATAGGAAAAACATGTTGAAGAATGTATAGTAAAGTTTGCTGATATGTTACAAGGGATTCACTGAACAAGAAAATACTGCACAATATTATACCAGCGTCGTGTGTTTATCCATTTATAACATTTTCTTACACTTATAGAATCGAAAATTCCTGAAGTGAGTGATTACTATTTTTATTAATTTAATTATTTACCTTTGTTTTTGATCACGATGACACAATGATGCTGTAACTCTTTTCTGATTTCGCCTGATCGCCATGAGGTAAAGAGCGACGTATCGCAATAGTTAAGGCACTGGACTTGTATTCTAAAGCATGGCGGTTCAAGTCCCAGTTCGGCCATCTGTGTTTAGGCTTCCTATCGTTTCCCGGAACCACTGAAGTTGAGTGCCGCATTGAGTCCTTTGGAAAGGATACGGCCAACTTCCTGCCTCGTCCTTCCGCAAACGAAATTTGCATTTGGTTTCTAAGGTTCTCATCGAAATTAATCCCTTCCTTTCGTCAGAGAATTACACTGACAAATATTTATTTACTTCCCTTTTACTGAATACATATTTTAAATCACGAACGGAGTTTGGATTAGTAAGTTGTAGGGGAACGACTTCATGGGCTTAGGTATAATTGCATACGAAAATAGTACATACGTTTCATGAGCGTTACTTCTTTCGACAATTCGCGGAGGTATATACTGGGCGACCAAGATAGAAGAGGCCCCGTGTTATACTAAACGTGATATTTGAAGCTGCCTGAGTACTGTTATTTCTTAACGGCAGGGCACCGCGCGCGAGCTGGGTTACGTGACATCACGGATGTCAAGTGGCGATTTACTGATCAGTGCTGCGTTGTCAGTTGTCGGCTTGAAGTTGTGAATACAGTTCAGTACAGTTCTGAAAAATGCCTTTTTCAGTCGAGCAGAGAGCGTTTATTGTTGAAATTTTTGCTGGCTGTAAATAATTTAAAACGTTAAATGAAAGATTTACGATTAAACATCCAGACACACCAGCTCCTGTAAAAAAGTTTTGTGCAAAAACTGATCACCAAATTTTGATAAACATGTACAGTCTCTAACGCCAAAAGTAAAGGTGCAAAGGATGTTTGTTGGCGGGAAAATATTGAACGTGTTCATAAGACTATGGTGAGAATTCCACGGAAATCAACTAGATGTCTATCCTTCCATGTAAACGTGAAAGCAACGTCATGCCAGAAAATGTTGCAGCTGTTACATATGCGAAAATACAAAGTAAGGGTGATGTAAGTATTAAAACCTACGGATTACGCGCATCGACAATAGTTTTGCGAGTGGTTACTCACGCATGTCGCTGGTAGTTACCTGGATCCAGGTCTTTACTTCAAGCATCTTTCGTGCAAGCCTGGTTTCACCTTAGCAGGATGTGAACCCTCAAAACAATCACTATTGGTCAACAGACATTCCTAGAGAACGCTTTGAGGCCCCTCTGCATGATTTGAAAGTAGGCTTCTGGTGTGGAGTTTCAGGACAACGGATTGTAGGCTCAATTTTCTTTACCAACACTGTGAACTCTCAAGTATTGCAACCATTCGTAGCGTAACTAAGGGAGGAAGAGCGAGAGTATGCGTTTTTCCGGTAAGACGGCACTACGGCACATACTGCATGGTTTTCGTCATATGCCCATGAAGCTTCCAGAGAAGAACAAATAGTTCCTGCAGGTTGATGACCTCCCAGATCGCAGATCGCTCGATCTCTCTCTGTGTGTGATTTGTATTTTTGATGTAATTTGAAGGGTAAAGTCTACAGGAACAACCAGCATCCAACTAAGGAGTTCGGACCAAACAATCGCAGTGCCATAGCGGAAACCACACCAAATGAACTGCCAAAAGTCTCCAGGAACATGAGACAAGCTGAGTTGTGTATGGAAGTTTATGATGAACATTGTCAGCATCTCCTGTGAACTGTTAACCTACTGAATGTTCAGTTCGTTGTTTTTCATATTAATAATTACTATTATGTACTAATGTGCCAAAATAGGTTTATTTTTCAGCGTAATAACAGATTATCACGTTAGTATCACCGCTAAATAGGTCAGTGACGTATAAATTGTGGAAATAGAACTTTTTTCGCTCAGAAATGACTGACTGGCATTAAGTGCCTAATCAAAATAAGTCTCTTCCAAAGCACTTTAAAATATTTGCGATCCTGCAACTTACTGCAAGGTGAAAAATAGGTCCGTAAGTTGTCTTATAACTGAAACAAATTGTTGTAGCTCCGTCGTAAATTGCATTGAGAAGTATCGATTTTTTGTTTCTTGATGGTGACAAGTTTCGGGCACTGTGTCCATTTTGAAACCATCAGCACAAATACAGGCGATAGCCTGTGTACAAAAACTGTCCCTGCAGTGATGCTGAGTGATTTTCCTGGTTTCAGTCAACTGTGGGATCACCTCCCGAGTGGTGGTGTGGCCACAGGTTTTACAGTGCACAGGTTTTTCACAGGTTTTACAGTTTTACTGCTGGACGGTGATGACAGCTAGCTGTGATCCTAGGAAAAACATGCCTCTTATTCGTCCTTGGATTATTTTATGCAAACGCTTCATGAACGAAGCAACTTTGAGGGAATGCAGCACTTCCATTATATATGTGTGACTTGTTTAGGATAACAGGTTGCTGCTCTCGAGCATATAAGTAAATAAGATTTAATTCTGCGTTAGAGGATGATTTTAGATTTGTTTTAGTTCACCGATGTCTGTGATACGGTATTTTATGGGGAAATTATATTCCTAACGAACTACCAGCGCAGAGCTGGCGATGGCTGGTAATAGGATAGTGAGAATTAGTTTTAAGTTAGTAACGCCCAAAGAATTTTGTGCTGCAGTATTCCGTGTAACTATTGTGGATGTATCCCTTGGTCTGTTCTCTTCTCCCCTATTGTCACTAGTTGACACGTGGAGTAGTGTCCTTCCTTAGTGATTCATGATTGCGGAATATGTTACAAATAAAAAAATTAAAAGACAGGATCCCACGTGTGGTGGAAAAAAGTGTGTTGTTTAATATGTTATAAGCCATTAAGAGATAATGTTAATGTTATTACTGCGCTTTTCATTTTAAAATACATCTTCATTTCCAAAAAGATGAAAAGCTGGTTTTATTATAAAGTTTAGTTTTTAGACTATTTGTGATTTGTCATTTTAGCTTTAAAATTTATCATCTTTTCATTAAAAAAGATAAAATTCGTTTTATTGTAAGCTTTTATTTTAAACTATATGTTGGGCTCGGCCTATGCCTGTTTGTAAACGATGGCTCATGTAGTGTTTCAGTGCGCCGAGTGTGACGCTATGTGTTTTTTTCTTATTGTATTGGCTACCAGTTACAAAGTAAGGAGCTATGTATAAAGAAACGATGTACCGGTATAATTTCTTAGCAATGTGACTGACACATTCCAGTAGTCATTATTTTATTGTATTGCTGACGGTTATGGTATGCAATAAAGAGTTCCCCGAACGTCCGAGAGGAAAATTCCCTCAAAATTCCCTCAGGCTAGCTGAGGCTACACTGTCAGTTTCTGATTGTATCCGGTTTCATGATCACTAGCACTGTACTCTTTTGTATAACGACTGTCATGATTTTTGCTATGTTCAGTAATATTTATTCTATCTAATTGTGTGTGTGTGTGTGTGTTTGTGTGTGTGTGCGTGTGTGTGTGTGTGTGTGTGTGCGTGTGTGTGTGTGTGTGCGTGTGTGTGTGTGTGTGTTGGTGCTTGTGCATCTGAGGATGAGGCTGGTAGTCCCGAGTCTCGAAAGTAATCGTGACATATTTGCTGCAGTCAGAGACAAATATTTTTCTAAACTAACCTTATGACTGCATTTAAATAAATTCATAAATACTTTGAAAACACTTCTGAAACACTGCAGTACTAAGAAACACGTAACAGACAAACGTATAGAACAATGCAGTTGGAATACTCATTAAGACGCAACTGAACCATCTCCGATGGTAGAAATATGAAAGAAACGAACCCATTGAGGCAGCAGCAGTCGGCCGAGACACACGCAGCAGCAGGGACGTAACCGATTTTGTGACTTTTATGAGTTCCTTACCAGGAGCGAATTTTATAATATTATCTGTATGCTTTAATAGCTCGGTTTCTTGAGTTTCCGAGTGTTAATTTAATATCTAATAACCACAGTTCTCGTCTTTTAGTTTACGTTGGAAAGTGAACCGATTTTGTGACTTGTTACAAGTTCCGTATCATGAGCCAATCAATTAGTTTCACATGAATGCTAACCTTTTTATCTCTGCGTCTTAATCTAATTTATTAGACACAGTTCCTGCGTGTTCGTCAGTGTTTACAGTAGAGTTCCGCAGCACGTGCCGATAGTCCGTTTATCTGGATAGATTAGTTTCCCACGGTTTTTAGTATGGACAGGAACTGTGATTGTTGTGTGCGGATGCGAGCCGAGGTGGTGACACTTCGCTCTCAGCTGCAGGATGTGATGGCTTTGGTTACATTCTTGAGGCTGCAGCGGAGGGGCACCACTGTTGTGGACCGGCCGTGGGGATCCAACGGACGTCCAGAACGTCCGAGTACTCCGATCGGTCCTCACGGGTGGCCAACGCAGTTACTGCTCGCACTGAGGCTGACTCCTCACATGTGGTCGAGTAGAAGGTGGCCCCAGGACGAAGCAGGCGGCGAAAGACTTCCCAGGAGGCCGACGAAAGACCTCGATGGTTAATCTGACAAACAGGTTCCAGGTGCTGTCTGTGGCTGACACTGTCACTGAGCCTGTCCTGTTTTAGGGGAAACCTCTCAACCTGCAAGATCCGGACAGTCACAGAGAGTGGGATTATTGATTGTTGGGAACTCCAACGTTAGGCACGTTATGGAGCCCCTTAGGGACATGGCTGCCAAGAAAGGAAGGAAAACCAATGTGCATACCGGGTGGTGTCATTCCAGATGAGGAACGAGTCCTCCCGGATGCCATGAAGAGCACAGGGTGCAGCCAACTGCAGGTGGTGGCTCACGTCGGGACCAATGATGTGTGTCGCTTTGGATCAGAAGAGACTCTCTCTGATTTCGAGCGGCTAACAGAAGTGGTAAAGGCTGCCAGTCTTACTTGCGAGATGAAAGCAAAACTGACTATTTGCAGCATAATCGACAGGACTGATTCCGGACCTCTGGTACAGAGATGAGTGGAGTGTCTGAATAAGAGGTTCAGGTGGTTCTGCAACCATGTAGGCTGCAGATTCCTCGACTTACGCCAAATTGTGGTAGGGTTTCGGGTTCCGCTGAATAGGTCAGGCGTTCACTACACGTAGGAGGCGGCTGCACGGGTAGCAGGGACTCTGTGGCGTGGACTGGGCGGTTTTTTTTATGTTAGAGGGTCTCAGGAGGACACAAAAACGGCTTCAGTCACAAAGGGTACAGGCCGAACACTGTAAGAACGTAGATACAGGTAACATCGGTATAATAGTTGTAAATTTTCGTGCTGTGTTGGGAAAGTGCCAGAACACCAAGCGCCAAGAGAAAGCACTGATGCTCAAATCGTTATAGGCACTGAAAGCTGGCTAAAACCGGAAATAAGCTAAGCCGAAATTTTTGCGAAGACCCTAACGGTGTTCCGAAAGGATAGGCTAAACACGGTTGGCGGTGGCGTATTTGTTACTGTTAGAAGTAGTTTATCTTGTCGCGAAATTAAAGTAAATAGTGCCTGTGAGGTAGTATGACCAGAATAAAATAATAATCGCATCCTTTACCGACCTCCCAATTCAGGGTTCAAAGAAAACTTGAGTTTGATTTCAAACACGTATCATACGATTATAGTTGGTGGTGACTTCAATTTATCATTGATATGTTGGCGAGAATACATGTTTCATTCCGGAGGTACGCATAAAACATCATACGAAATTGTACTAAACACATTCTCTGAAAATTATTTCGAGCAGTTTGTTCATGAGCTCACGTGAATAGTAAACGGTTGTGAAAACTCACTTGAACCCTTAGCAACAAATAATCCTGAGTTAATAACGGGCATCAAAACAGATAGAGGGATTAGTGAACACACGGTTGTCGTAGCGAGAGTGAATATTATGGCCCCCAAATCCTCCAAAAGTAAACCAAAAATATATCTATTCAGAAAAGCAGATAAAAATTCATTTAACGCCTTCCTGAGAGACAATCTCCCTCCTACCAAATTAACAATATAAGTGTAGACCAGATGTGTCTTGACTTCAAAGAAATAGTGTCGGCAGCAATTGAGAGATTTATACCAAATAAATTATCAAACGACGGAGCTGATCCTCCTTGGTACACAAAACGGGTCAGAACACTCTTGCAGAAACAACGAAACAAACTTGCCAAAATTAAACAAACGCAAAATCCTCAAGATTGGCGATCTTTTACAGAAGCTCGAAATTTAGCGCGGAATTCAGTGCGAGATGCTTATAATAATTTACACAGCGAAACTTTGTCTCGAAACCTGGTAGAAGATCCAAAGAGATTGTGGTCGTATGTGAAGTATGTTAGCGGCAAGACACAATCAATGCCTTCTCTGCAAGATAGCAATGCAGATACTACCGAAAACAGTGCTGTCAAAGCAGAGTTACTAAACACAGCCTATCGAAATGCCTTCACAAAAGAAGACGAAGCAAATAATCCAGAATTCTAATCAAGAACAGCTGCCAACATGAATAACGTAGAAGTAAATGTACTCGAAGTAGTGAAGCAACTAAAGTCGCTTAATAAAAGCAAGTCTTCTGGTCCAGACTGTATACCAGTTAGATTCCTTTCAGAGTATGCTGATACAATAGCTCCATACTTAACAATCAAATAAAACCGTTCACCCGACGAAACATACGTACCAAAAGACTGGAAAGTTGGACAGGTCACACCAATATTCAAGAAAGGTAGTGGGAGTAAATCACTAAATTACAGGCCGATACCATTAACGTCGATATGCAGCAGGATTTTGGAACATATATTGTGTTCGAACATTATGAAGTACTTCGGTGGAAACGGTCTATTGACACACAGTCAACATGGGTTTAGAAAACATCGTTCCTGTGAAACACAACTAGCTCATTATTCGCATGAAATGTTGAGTGCTACTGACAAGGGATTTCAGACTGATTCCGTATTTCTGGATTTCCGGAAGCCTTCTGACACTGTACCACACAAGCGGCTTGTAGGGAAATTGCATGATTATGGAATATCGTCTCAGTCACGTGACTGGATTCGTGATTTCCTGTCAGAGAGTTCACAATTCGCAGTAACTGACGGAAAGTCATCGAGTAAAACAGAAATGATTTCTGGCGTTCCCCAAGGTAGTGTTGTAGGCCCTTTGCTATTCCTTATATATATAAACGATTTGGGAGACAATCTGAGAAGCCGTCTTAGGTTTTTTGCAGATGAGGCCGTCGTTTATCGACTAATAAAGTCATGAGAAGATAAAAAATTTCCAAACGATTTAGAAAAGGTATCTGAATCGTGCAAAAATTGGGAGTTGATCCTAAATAACGGAAAGTGTGAGGTCATTCACATGAGTGCTAAAATGAATCTGTTAAAATTCGGTTACCTACACATTATCAACAACGACTGGCAGCTAGATTTATAAAACCTGGTGGTCGTATGTACGAAATTTTAAAGAAATGCAATATACAGATTTCAAGAAGAAGTACGACTGATAACATTCCTTCGGAATTTCTGCACTGAAGAGCCAAAGAAACTGGTACACCTGCCTAATATCGCATAGGGCCTCCACGAGTTCGCAGAAGTGCCGCAACACGATGTGGCACAGATTCGATTAACGTGTTAAGTAGCGCTGGAGGGAACTGACACCATGAAACCTGCAGGGTTGTCCATAAATCCGTAAGACTACGAGGCGATGGAGATCTCTTTTGAACAGCACGTAGCAAGGCATCCAAGATATGCTGAATAATGTTCTTGTTTGGGCAGTATGGTGGCCTGCGGAATTATTTAAACTCAGAAGAGTGATCCTGGACCCACTCTGTAGCAATTCTGGACGTGTGGGGTGACGCATTGCCCTGCTGGAATTACCCAAATCCGTCGGAATGAACAATGGACATGACTGGATGCAGGTGATCAGACAGGATGCATACGTACGTGTCAGCTGTCAGAGTCGTATCTAGAAGTGTCCTGGGTGCCATAACAATCCAACTGCACACGCTCCACACCATTACAGAGCCTCCACCAGCTTGAACAGCCCCCTGCTGACATGCAGTGTCCATAGCTTCATGAGGTTGTCTCCATACCCGTACACGTCCATCCACTCGACACGATTTGAAACGAGACTCGTCCGACCAGGCAAAATGTTTCCAGTCATCAACAGCCCAATGTCGGTGTTGATGGGCCCAGGAAAGGCGTAAAGCTTTGTGTTGTGCAGTCACAAAGGGTACACGAGTAGGTCTTCGGCTCAGAGAGCCCATATCGATGATGTTTCGTTGACTGGTTCGCACACTGAACTTGTTGATGGCCCAGCATTGGAATCTGCAGCAATTTGCGGAAGGGTTACACTTCTGTCACACTGAACGCTCATCTCCAGTCGTCGTTGGTCCCGTTCCTGCAGGATCTTTTTCGGGCTGCAGAGATGTCGGAGATTTGATGTTTTACCGGATTCCTGATATTCTCGAATCACTCGTGAAATGGTCGTACGGAACCTCGGAGATGCTGAATTCCATCGTTCGTATACTGACTATAACACTACCTTCAAACTCACTTATATCTTGATGATCTGTCATTGTAGTAGCAGTAACCGATCTAACAACTGCACCAGACACTAGCTGTCTTATGTAGGCGCGGCCGATCGCAGAGCCGTATTCTGCCTGCCGTATGCAAGCGTACTTGAATAGGCATGCCTATACCAGTTTCTTTGACGCTTCAATGTAAAACTATTGGGAGAAGTGGCAACCGAACGACTATTCAAGTTGGTGAGTAGAACCTGTGAGACTGGTGACGTACTATCAGATTATGGGTGAAATATCAGCCACATAATTCCGAAGGCACCAAAAGCAGATGCGTGTGATAACTGTCGCACAATCCACATAACAGCTCATGCAGTCAAGCTGTTGACAAAACAATGTACAGAAGAATGGAACAGAAAATTTAGGTTCTATTAGAAGACAGTCAGTTGGGCTTTACGAAAAGGCGCCAGAGATGCAGTTCCGACGTTGCGATTGATAATGCAAGCACGGCTAAAGAAAAATCAAGACACGCTCATAGAATATTTTGAGGTACAAAAAGCGCTATACAGTGTAAAATTGTGCAAGATGTTTGAAATGCTAGAAAAATAGGAGTAAGCTACAGGGAAAGACAAGTAGGATACAGAATGAGATTTTTCACTCTGCAGCGTAGTGTGCGCTGATATGAAACTTACTGGCAGATTAAAACTGTTGCCGGACCGAGACTCGAACTCGGGACCTTTGCTTTTCGCGGGCAAGTGCTCTACCAACAAAGCTACGCAACACGACTCTCGACCCGTCCCCACAACTTCAGTTCTGCCAGTACCTCGTCCCCTACCTTCCGAACTTTACAGAAGCTCTTCTACGAACCTTGCAGAACTAGCACTCCTGGAAGGAAGGGTATTGCGCAGACACGGCTTAGTCACAGCCTGGGGGGTGTTTCCAGAATGATATTTTCACTTTGCTCTGAACTTCCTGGCACAACCCTCAGGCTGTGGCTAAGCCATGTCTTCGCAATATCCTTTTTTTCAGGAGTGCTTGCTCTGCAAATTTCGCAGAAGAGCTTCCGTGAAGTTTGGAAGGTAGGAGACGAGGTACTGGCAGAAGCAAAGCTGTGAGGACGGGGCGTGAGTCGTGCTTGGGTAGCTCAGATGGTAGAGCACTTGCCAGCGAAAGGCAAAGGTCCCGAGTTCGAGTCTCGGTCCGGCACACAGTTTTAATCTGCCAGGAAGTTTCATGCAGGATACAGTATGTACAAGAACCAGGAGTGGCAAGAATGACTGGAAGGCTAACAACAGAGTTCTCGGATTACAGAAAGTTTAAGGAGGGTGTCCAGTCTTTCTCCCGTAGTGTTCAATCGGTACATCTAAGAAGCAATAACGGAGAGGAAAGGAAGGGTGAAGACTGGTAAAAAATTCAGAGTGAAAGGATATCAATTATAAGATTCGCTGATGATATTGCTGTCGGCAGTGGAAGTGAAAAGAATTACAGAATATGTTGAATGGAATGAACAGTCTAATGAGTACAGCACATCGATTGACAGTAAACCGAGAAAAGATAAAAGTAATGAGAAGTAATGGAAATGAGAGGAGCGGGAAACTTCACATCACAATAGCTGAGCACTAATGGGCGAAGTTAAGGAATTATCTTACCTTGCAAGCAAAATAACCCCTTACGGTTGAAGCAAGGATCTTATAAAAAGCAGACTAGCACAGGCGAAGAGGGCATTTCTGTCCATGAGAAGTTCAATGGCACTAAACACAGGCCTTAAATTGAAGAAGAAATTTCTCTTAATGTACGTTTGGAGCAGTGTATTGTACGGTAATGAGTAGTGGACTGTGGGAAAACCGGAACAAAAGAGAATCAAAGAAGCGTCTGAAATGTAGTGCTACAGAAGAATGTTGAAAGTCAGGTGGATTGATAAAGTAAGGAATGAGGAGGTTCTGTGCAGAATCGGAGAGGAAAGGAACATAGGGAAAGCACTTACAAGAAGTAAGGGTAGAATGATAGAACATGTGTTAAGACGTCAGGGTGTAACCTCCATGGTACCAGAGAGAGCTGTAGAGGGTAAAAACTGTAAGGGATAACAGATACTGAAATACATCCAACAAACAACAAATAGTTGAGAACGTATGGTGCAGCAGATACTCTAAGATGAAGAGGTTAGAGTAGAAGTGAAATTCGTGGCAGGCTGCATCGAACCAGTGAGAAGCCTGATGGAGAAAAATGACACTTAAGAATCAATTGAAACAATTACCTGCATCATTTAGAGTTAAAAATGGAAGCAATTATAGATCCAAACACTTCCGAAAATAATGACGTAACTAATCTTCTTGTGTAAAAGATATTCAGGAGATGGAATACCAGCTACAGGATGATTTACTAAAAAATTGCACAACATATTTCTCTCCACTGTCAACCTTGAAAGAAATTAATATACGAAACAAGGGATACACCGAAATAAAAAAGGCAAGTCTTATTTATGCCAAAACCTATGAATTTCTGACAAGTGGTTTAGAAACAGTGAAATAGTCGTATATGTTTTTTTTGTTGGCGGAAGGATGAGCCACTGATCCTCTATCAGTCACCTCAGATGTGCGCCACTCGATGACTCAGAAGCAGTAGCAAATGGAACAGCAATATAAACACCTGCTGTCTAGGAGCTGACACAGCTTCTTTAGCAGCAAAAATTAAAGCAGTAGTGTCAGAAATTAAGCAATGGCATTAACTTCAGCAGCAGCACCAGTACCAATGGGAGAAGGGGAGAGAGCTGCAGCAGAAGAAACACTGGTATCAATGACATGTTAAACATTAATCGTACCGAAATTAGGACACCCCAGTATGATTTCTGAATATCTGCAACATGAATGACTGATAGTCAAAAAGTGTCGTCCAAATTTTATCGTGCTTACTTCGAAGCAATACAAGTTTCGTCACGAGTGCACTCTTATTTGGATTCGAAAAGAAAGTTCTCAGGTAAAAGTTCATATTTTACCCCACACACGTAAAGTCTATAGAACAAGATGTCCAGCCAAAGTGAGAACACTTATAGAGCTCATAACAAATCCGTAAGTAAGTCAGATACATTGCAATCGTTTCCAGCAGCGCTCAAAACGATATCCAACACCGGAAAGCAATGGCAGCATTTGAAGGAGACCCGCTGAAGAAACACGTCCCTGCTCCCACACTCTCTCTCTGTGAATAGTCGCACATACGCCCCACCGATTTCAGAGTACACATAAAAGAGATAGCATATGTAGGTTTTAACTAACAGTTTAAGAAAATATACGGTAAAATCTCTGCTAGGATGTGATAAAAGTTGTTGTATGTGTGGCAATGCATCCACAAATACACAAACATTATCAGCAGGTGCAACAACTGCTCAGAGTGACCAAAAGAAGCTACCGTGTATTGCTGTTATCCAGACGTGAACAGCCAAACATTGTAAGGAACGTTTTGGAGGACTTTATCAATCCATCCAACGGACTTGCGAATTCAAAAGGAAACGGTAGCCACTCCTTTCACGTCGCGAATAGCGACACGTATAAAAACTGAAGGTATATCGTATTCTATTGTCAGATGCTCCACAAACAGTGTGATATGACCACACGACAAAACCGGATGACAAACAAAGCTGTCATAATCTCGTACTGCGTGCACTGTGTGAACGCCGGCGGTGCGGAAGCGAATTGTCTTGTAATTAATATTCGCTTTTGATTAATGTTTGTCTAGAAAATGAAAATTTATGAATTAATACTCTACGCTAAATTGCCAAACATTCATTGAAATGGAAACGCGATCTTTCGTATACACTTTCGCGAGCATGTAAATATTTTGAAAAAATATCAGTTGTTGGCAAACAGACATAATAACGTTGGACGACGTTGTACTGTTTTTGCTTTGCATAACAGAGCTTTGTTTCCGGACAGCGCCGATTGCGTCATGCTGTACGTAATTAGGCGGGGCGGCGTCGTGTTTTCGGCAGTTGCGCGTACTGTATTTACTTTAGGCGCTGCGCACGTCGGACAGCTGCTGCCTTGAATACAGAAAAAATCATGACAATTTTACACAGGGATGGACAGCCAGAATAACTCATTTCCCTCCAGTTATGTTGGTCACTTACGCTGGTTAACAACAAAAAAAAGTTTTTTTCAATTGCAAGAAAAATATATACATTGTTTCTGGATGACAATTCGCCCCTGAATCGAGATCTAATCTTAAAACTTCTGTACTGGCCTCATTTATCGTGTGATGATAGTTACGACACTTATGTATTATACATCGATGGGCCGAAACAATATTATTAGCTGTTTAATAGCGTGTTGGTCCAACTTTGGAACACAGTGCAGCAACTTTTTTTTCCTGGCACAGATGAGACAAGTAACTGGCTGGTTTCCAGAAGCTTACGGCACCAGTTGACTATGTACAGGTCACACAATCCCTGTAAATTACGAGCCGGTCACCTGTGAACGCCGAGTTGGCGCCCGGTAACGTTCCAGATATGCGCCATCGGGTATAGAACAGGCGAATTTGGTGGCCAAATAAAATTGAGATCACTAATATGCCCCGCAGGCAACTGTATCACGACTCTAGTTTTTGTGATACGAAAAGTCATCCTGCTGGAAGATCTGGTCATGACGGAGAACACACCAAGGAAGATGGGACGCAGGTTAGTGGAGTGAAAACCGACTGTTTAAAATCGATACCGGTATTTTAGTTCTAAACAACCGTATTTTTCGGTGTTTGTTAGGTATCGATTACATCCAGCTTTTTTCATTTTTTATCAACAACCAGGTAAAAAACCGACGTATTAGCAGTGCCAAAGGTTTGGTTCCTCAGTAGAACTTTCTTTTTAAACGAGTAAGATTTCCATTGCTTTGAAATATTTGGTTATTACAGAAATTCGGAAAAGCAATGAACACTATTTTAATAACAACGCCGACAGTTAGAAACTGGCAACAAATAGGGATAAGACAATCGATAAAGCATTTGAGAGACAATTATGTACCCCTTGCCGTGCCGTGTGGGATGACCTGTTGAATAATGTGCGTGCACATGCCGTGTGTAACATTGTCCTAGTCTGGTCTATGTCGTAGTTTGCCGACCGGAGTGGCCGTGCAGTTCCAGGCGCTACAGTCTGGAACCGCGAGACCGCTACGGTCACAGGTTCGAATCCTGCCTCGGGCAAGGATGTGTGTGATGTCCTTAGGGTAGTTAGGTTAAAGTAGTTCTAAGTTGTAGGGGACTGATGACCTCAGAAGTTGAGTCCCATAGTGCTCAGAGCCATTTCAGCCTATGTCGTAGTTTCCCGCTGTCGCCTCGAACATCGGTTATACTGCAGAATGTCACCACGGGTGGTTTGGAAGTATTTCACAAAATGCGGTATTAGTGAAGTATACTGCCTGATTTGCCTTAAAAGATTAAAAACGGGAGGAGGTATTACAAACTTGCCGTAGCATATAAGGAGAAAAAACACCAAAGTATTGGAAGAGATGGTAAATTTGATTGACATTCCTATAATTATTTTGTCATACTCTGAATTTGAGATAATAGCTGAACCCTTAATTTTGGATTGCTTCATGGTTGAGGAATTCATAAAATCGAAAAGTGGCGATGGTGGATGTTATCAATACGTCACGTTTCGCTCTCGTTGTCCCTATGCCAATCTTCCTTAGCTATCTTTCTTGAAGACAATGAGATCGATCCTACGCTTTCACCTTCATTAGAAATTTTCAGTCTCTATTGGAAGTCAACGTTTATTATTGGGAAATACAGCAATAAGAAATCGAAATTTAGTTATTTCATAAACCAGTTAAATTGAGCGGTTTCAATGGTCTGGTTAAATAGGAGACTAAATGAAGTGGTATAACTGAAAATCGGGTAATTCAGCGATAACCGCGATCCCTAATGCAGAAGTTGAGCAATCTCGTGCAACTGTAACTACCGGAGGTCCCAAGGAAGCCTTTGTGAATATCCACTATGTTAATATCCTCCACAGCACAATACTGCCGCCACAACCCTCCGTTCATGGTACAGTTGATGATGGGAATAACCGTTGGCACGACGGCCGGAGTGGCCGAGCGGTTAAAGGCGCTACAGTCTGGAACCGCATTACCGTTACGGTCGCAGGTTCGAATCCTGCCTCGGGCATGGATGCGTGTGATGTCCTTAGGTTAGTTAGGTTTAAGTAGTTCTAAGTTCTAGGGGACTTATGACCACAGCCATTGAGTCCCATAGTGCTCAGAGCCATTTGAACCATTTGAACCTTGGCACGGATGACAGGGTACACGAAATTGACAGTATACGGACAAGGGTGTTTTGGCACAAAGCACCACTATCCAAGATGGCGGCGATGACGTCATCCAAGATGGCATCATGTAGACTTGGCAACACCATATGACATCATCCAAGATGGTGGCTATGACATCATTCAAGATGACGGATTTTGGCAGGAAATTTGAATTTTGGTGGGAAGGTAGGTCGATTAGGCTACCTTCACTAACCTATCCCCCTCCCCCACAAAATGGCGGGAAGTTCGAATTCCATCAGGATAATGCAGCCTCTACTAACATAAGAAAAATGGTGGGAAAGAAAGGGCAGTTGGGCTACCTCCACTAACCTATTTCATCCAACTACCACACCTTAAAAAAAAAAGTTCAAATGTGTGTGAAATCTTATGGGACTTAACTGCTGAGGCCATCAGTCCCTAAGCTTACACACTAGTTAACCTAAATTATCCTAAGGACAAACGCACACAACCATGCCTGAGGGAGGACTTGAACCTCCGCCGGGACCCGCCGCACTGTCCACGACTGCAGCGTCTTAGACCGCTCGGCTAATCCTGCGCAGCTGCCACATCTTCCTAGGGATTGGTGTGAAGTTTGTATTTTGATGGTAAAGAAAGGTCACTTGGGCTGCCTCTACTAACCTTAGAAAATGGTGGGAAAGGAAGGGCTTGGGCTACCTTCACTAACCTAAGTCATCCGACCGCCACATCTTCCTAGGAAACAGTGGGAAGAGGACTCAGCCTGTGCTGCACATAAGGCTTTATTTTGCATGCACTATTTTGTTTATACAATTAGAGGCAGTACAGGCATCCAGTGTGGTCGTCAAGGGGTCTGGAGTCCAACTGACCTAGTACACAGTACCACCACCAGAGTGCACTGTCATCCGTTCTTTGATTTAATCCAAGATGGTGGGAAAAATGGAGGGAAACAATATGATCTCCATGGGATCTAGAGTCCAACTGACCTAGAACACAGTACTGCCACCAGAGGGTGCTGTCATTCCTCCTGTGATGTAATCCAAGATGGCGGGGGGAAATGGCGTCTGACAGTGTCTCCACCAAGAGATCTAGAGTCCAACTGACCTAGTACACAGTAATGCCACAGGAGGGCGCTGTCGTCTGTTCCATGACATAATCCAATATAGCAGTCTTAGATGGGGTAAAATGGAAGGAAATAGTGTGTTCACCACAAGGTCTGGAGTCCAACTACCATTGTACACAGTACTGCCACCAGAGGGTACTGTCATCCTGTAAGTAGGCTGTTTATGTTTTCTTTATGTAAGTAGGCTGTTTATGTTTTCTTATTGGCAATGTTATGTAGCGCTCTATATGAAAATCACTGGCTGTGCTGTGTGCAGTCTGTGGCTAGTTTGCATTGTTGTCTGCCATTGTAGTGTTGGGCAGCGGCAGCTGGATGTGAACAGCGTGTAGCGTTGCGCAGTTGGAGGTGAGCCACCAGCAGTGGTGGATGTGGGGAGAGAAATGGCGGAGTTTTGATATTTGTAAGAATGGATGTTATGAACTGCTATATATATTATGACTATTAAGGTAAATACAATGTTTGTTCTCTATTAAAATCTTTCATTTGCTAACTATGCCTACTAGTAGTTAGTGCCTTCCGTAGTTTGAATCTGTTATTTAGCTGGCAGAAGTGGTGCTCGCTGTATTGCAGTAGTTCGAGTAACGGAGATTTTTGGTGAGGTAAGTGATTTGTGAAAGGTATAGATTAATGTTAGACAGGGCCATTCTTTTGTAGGGATTTTTGAAAGTCAGATTGCGTTGCGCTAAAAAAATTATTGTGTGTCAGTTCAAGCACAGTTGTGTATAATTGTTCAAAGGGGATGTTTCAATCCTTTCTGTGACATAACCTAAAATGGCTGGAGGGGAAAGTGACTCAGCCGGCGCTGGGCTGCTAGAGAAATTGAGGAAGGACAGCATTTTATTTATTTTGCAACAATTTATTTAGGGAAGGATTTTGACAGAGAGTATATTTATCACACTGATACAAAAACACACTCTGTCATGTTTGGAGTCACACCACACAGCCCACAGACCTGGAAACTACTCCTAAATAACGCTCTGCAGATGTGTAAACAACTCCTAAATTACCGAAATAATTTCAGCACACAGCACACAGACATGCAAACACCTCCTAAATAATGCAGTACAGTGATCTGCAGACATGAAATCAACTCATAAACTGTCCAAATAGCACATAGCACAGTCTACAGACCTGCTCACAAAATAATATAACAGGCACGCAATCAACGGGCTGTAGCGTTGCTCTTGGGGGACAAAAACAAAAAGAATTGTTATTTTACATTTTTTTAATGTCAACAAAGTGGGCCACTTGGCAACAGAATCAGGGATTGATTACACTATTATAATAACATGTTGAGCATTAAATACCTGAATAAGAGCAGCATATTGATATATATATATATATATATATATATATATATATATATATATATATATATATATATCATGTTTCAGGAAACTTGCAAGAAAGAAAAAAACGTGGGTATCACATAATCCAAATCAAGGTGAATATCAGTTGGACCATGTGGCAATAACGACTCGCAACTACAAGGGAATCTTGGATGTCAGAGTGAGGAAGGGCCTAAACATAGACTCAGATCATTATCTGACAGAAATAAAGACCATGTTCCAACCAAACAAACCTAAACCAAAACCAAGAAGATTTCCAAGAGTAAACACTAAATTTCTCCTGCAAAAGCAGGACAAATTCTGTCATATACTAAACACAAGAAAAATGGATAATTGGGAAGAAATTAAAGAAACAATGATAGAGTCAGTTAAAGAAATGGGACAGCCACGAAGAATACCAAAACACAGATGGTGGAATGAGCTGTGTGATGAAGCAATTGACAATCGACTAAAGGCATGGAAAAAATGGAACAGCAATAAGAAACACGAATACTGGGAAGAGTTTAAAGAAGAAAGGAAAAAGACAGCAAAAATCATCAGATCAGTGAAAAGAAAATATGACACAGACAGATTAGAAGAAATGGATTCTGATTTCAAAAGGAACAACACTAGAGACTTCTATAAGACTTTCAGAGAAGTTTTAAGAGGATTCCAGTCACCAAGTTTACATTTTAAAGATAAAAATGGAAAAACGGTTTTAAGCAATAAAGAGAACTGCCAAATCTTAGCTGAATACTTTGAAAATCTATTAAATTGTGAGGAGCCTAATGACAGGTTACAATTTCAAAAACCACAACATGAAAATCCACCATCTGAACCACCTGCAGTAGAAGAAATAGAAAAGATTATCAAAGCATTGAAGAATAACAAAGCACCAGGGGAGGATGGGATAGTGGCAGAAATGTGGAAACTAGGGGGCTTATCCGCATGTCAGAAAATTCACAAAATAATTAAAGACATTTGGACAAAAGGAATCATACCCAGTGACTGGAAACAAGCATTGATCCGCCCTCTCCATAAAAAAGGAGATAAAACAGACACCAACAACTACAGGGGCATATCCTTGTTACCAGTGACATACAAAATACTTTCTAAAGCACTTTTAAATAGAATAGAGGAACAAGCAGGACCTAATATAGGAGATTATCAAGCAGGATTTAGAAAAGGTAGATCATGTGCAGAACAGATTCTTAATTTAAAAACAATTTTGAGAGTGAGAGCTATACAAAATAAAAATACAGTAGTTACTTTCGTAGACTTCAAGAAGGCCTACGACTCAGTTGACAGACAAACACTATTCCAGATACTTTATGAATCAGGGATAGATGAAAACACCAGAAGACTTGTTGAACAAACGCTTACAGATACAACATCAAGAATTAAGTTTCAAGGCGAAATTTCTGAACCATTCAAAATCAAAACAGGAGTTCGACAAGGTGACGGACTGTCCCCAATTCTCTTTAACTTGGTTTTAGATAAAGTAGTAAAAACATGGGAAAACGCATTAAAAAACAGAGGCACA
This sequence comes from Schistocerca cancellata, assembly GCF_023864275.1. Taxonomy (NCBI): domain Eukaryota; kingdom Metazoa; phylum Arthropoda; class Insecta; order Orthoptera; family Acrididae; genus Schistocerca; species Schistocerca cancellata. Next base: position 1,030,804,217 of record NC_064626.1, on the reverse strand, counting down.
AAGGGTATAAGCATGGGCCAAGGAAAGAACAAATTTGAAGTAAAATGTTTAGCCTTTGCGGATGATATGGCATTGATAACTGAAAACCGAACAGACGCAACAGTTATGCTTGATATGTTACACGAGATTGCTGAAAAGACTGGGCTAAAAATATCGTACGAAAAAACCGAGTATATAGAACACAAACATAATACAGAAAAGTTTATGAAAACAAAGTATGGAAAAATTAAAAGAGTTGATAGATTCAAATACCTGGGGGAGTGGATCCAAGCCAATGGACTGGATAACACAACAAATAAAGAAAGAATAAAAAAGTTGGAATTTGCATATAAATTAACACAAAACTACTACAATAAGAAATCAATATCCATACAAGCAAAGATTAAACATTATAATTCAGTTATTAGGACACAAGCAACATATGGATCAGAGTGCCTAACATTGAATAAGAAAGGCGAATTAAGAGAACTAGAAAAAAGAGAGAGAAAAATATTAAGAAAAATTCTAGGTCCTGAGAAAAACAAGGAAAGCAGGTGGATTAAAAGGAGAAATGAAGACCTATACAAAAATACAGAAAAGATCATAGATACAATGAGGAAGAGACGGCTAAAATTTTATGGACATTTAAAAAGAATGGAAGAAACACGAATTACAAAGAAAATTTTTAATTACGTTAGTAAGTTCTGGGGCTGCAGTCCGGAACCGCGGGACTGCTACGGTCGCAGGTTCGAATCCTGCCTCGGGCATGGGTGTGTGTTCTGTCCTTAGGTTAGTTAGGTTTAAGTAGTTCTAAGTTCTAGGGGACTTATGACCTAAGATGTTGAGTCCCATAGTGCTCAGAGCCATTTGAACCAATTACGTTAGTAAGCTGAAAAACATCGTAGGATGGATAGAAGCAGTAAAGAAAGACGCCAACAAAATAGGTGTTACAGAAGAAATAATACGTGACAGGAATAACTTTAGGCTACTTATAGAAAACGCAAACTATGAAGAAGATGCGCCAAAACCTCGACCCAAGAGAGTGTGGACAGATGAGCAGAGACGAGCAGTTGGCGAGAAAATGAAGAAGTACTGGGAAGAACGGAAGAAAAAGAAACACCAGAAGTCTTAAGTTGTATGCGGTCCATAGCTGGCCAAATTCATAATTAAAAAATATATATATATATATATTTGAGATCGTTCGGAGGAAACAATATCATTTCTGTGCATTTTTATAGTCGCGATGTAGTCATACCTGGATCGACACTAAGGGACCAGAAGATTTATAGACTTTAAAAGAAATGCAACACTACACAAAAAAGTTGGTTCAGAAATAATAGGAAAACGATAATGTTCCTTCTGCCTCATGCTGCGTTTGGCCCATCAGCGTGATCGTAATTTCTGGTGATGAAGTAACACAAAATAATTATAATTCAAGTAAATGAGGAGATGGAAATCATCAAGGTTAATTTACTAAAATAAGCACACTTATCTGTGACACACCTTTTTTTTAATGCTACATACCTTTTCATATTAAATTACAACAGATGACCATTGTGGTTAAATACTTTATACAGAACAGTCAAAATGTCCTCTTGATGCTGTCTGTTCGTAATCAGTTACAAGAAACTACATGTTTTCTGATTGAAAAAAAAAAACATTTAGCATATTCACTCAATATTTTCACATAGAATATAAAATACAGTTGCAGAACGCAGGAAGTCTGCGTCCGCCTTTCATAGAACACAAACAATAAAAAGGTGGGGCGCCAAAAGCCTCATTTGTCTTGAAACAACAGAATTCTTTTTTATACCATTAATCGATATATATACATAGAGATTTACAGGCACCGCGCAAGAACGGCAAAGATAAAGAATAATAGACTGTGTCGCTGCTATGCGATGGTTCATTTCTTTTACTTTACAATTGTTCGATAACTTTAGGCCATCAGGCATTTACTATTGAGCGTATATTAATGTTTGTGAGGCGAAAATTACTAATATTACACTGCCTCCCATGAGGAGGGAAGGAATACCGTAGGTATTACTTTATCCTCATGCCCATTGTAATATTTGTAATTTTCGGGTGTAACATACAGGTTATTAAAAGTTTCATTTCACATTCATTCCATAATAAAAGAATTAACGTTTCAATTTGTAATTACTGACGGTGGGTCATTGTCAATTTGTTCTGTGTTTCTATCAGTGTTTGCATGGATTCAGTCTTTCTTGGTGTTTCTTAAAATTAAGGCTATAAGTACACATATTTACAAAATTTATAAGGAAATAGAGTCACACTTCATTTTTCATCGTTGCAAAAGTAATTTGACTATCACAACTGGTACACAACTTCCTGTTTTGACTGTATTCATTATATTGTCATCGTCTTGTCGATTGATTGCCTTGTCCGTTGTCGCACTTAATTATACATTTATTTTCGTCGCACATACACTATTTATGAAAGACTTGGATTGTAGAGCGGCCACTGGCAAGGAAGTCCATATCTTTCACTTTCAGGGCTCGAGTGTGACTCTCCGAATTATTTCAAATATGAAACAGATAAAATTTCTTATATTAGAATAGCTTACAAAACTAATTTTATATACATGTGGGATGGGATATAGGCAGGATCGGATCCTTTGACGTATTTTCGTGTCCTTAGTTTCATTCGTATCGTGACCTGTCGTTAAAGTTTGATTTTCAACAGTGTTCAGAGGTGAACTTGTGACTTATCTCTGTGTACAATGAGTCATTATACTAATTACGCTAACTTCTCTATCTTAGAGTCTCTCAGAAGGTTTATGATACATACAAAATTTTTTTCAATACTGGATGTGAATGTTTTTGCTACAGAGTATAGCGCACGGCAACTGCTGTTGGCGGTTGAACGTTTACATTATTTCGTCACATGGTGGTGGTCCGCCTCCACTGTTGCAAGCAATCTTGAAATTCAGTCTGTGCGCGCGCACGTGACCGGAGCTTTCTTGCAGAGCGTTGATTTCGCGTTTGAGATGCCGTGCGTCGCTTTTGTTCGGCGGATCGTGGCTTTGTGCTTTTTAGATTGCTGGAGGGAGCTTCTGCCACCGAAAGTGCCTCACATCACTTCCTGTCCACTATCCAATTACGGATTCACAGATAAGTGGTAGCTACCGCTGCAACTGCATGTGTGGAATGACACTGATTATTACACACTGCACACATCAATGAATTTTTCACGCGTATGGTGCAGTAGAATACTGCCACTGAAAATTGTCGAACTTTAAAACTTCACTTGCACTGTGGTGAGCGTCTGCGTGAAAGGTGTATTAAAAGAAATTCTCGCTTCATACATCACACGGTGTTTACAAGTTGATTTACATACTAATATTTACAAGAGTTCATTTAAATCGAGAAATAATCTAATTGACCACTTTGAATCAGAACAATTGTTTTTTAATTAGTCTTTTTTTTATTTATGCCTACGGTCACAGGTAAGCTATTATAAATCGTTTTTCTTTGACCAAATTCGTTCCAATCTCCTTTACAAATTAATTTCATTCATAGTAATCTTTATCACGCTTGCTTATTCATTTTGTAGGCTCAATACATTTTCTTTAATGCTCATCTTATTTAGTGACTTGTGAGGGGAGCTTCATTTATGTCAAAGTTTCTCTCGTATACGTTTGTCTTTAAAGAAAGTTCGAGGACAGATTTGAAAATAGCAAATCCGCCTCTGGATTTCGTGTAGAAATACAAACAGTCGAAAAAGAAAAGTGGGAAAAGTGGGCCTACTCGCGGATCGTCGACAGAATTTAAATTACTCCTCAGCCAGGTCGAAAATTTAATTTACATTGCGCATTACAAAAGCAATATACGCGTCGCCAACCTACTCATATTTATACGTAGTGCCTCACTTCCCAAGCACACGTGCATCTTTACAAGTTGATCCTGCGGAGTGGATACGATCAAGGATCTTAAAGGATTTGCACTTAGGAAAGGGATTCAATAATCACAGAGAAAACAATAATTATTGCAGTGCGCACTTAAAATAAAATCTATCACTTCAAGCATTTATATCTAATATGTATCTTGCTGCAGCTTGCTTACTACTCTTTGTTCATTTCTTAGACGAAGTCAAGTTTATGCATTACGCATTTGGGTATTAATTATCATTTGTATATATAAGCCTCTCACTAGAGTGTTGTTGTTTGCTGCTGTCGCGACCTGTGAAACTTGGGCGATATTCTTATTCTATTTGCTGCTAGCTTGTGAATTTGCAGTATCGCCAACGCCGGAAATGCATATCCTCCTATTTCCATCTATTGTACTATAAATTGTTTTCCTTTTTTTGTTACCTGAAGATATGACGTTTCTGTGTCTTTGTATATTGTAATTGTTTTACTATTTGTATATACATGCATTTATGTCGATGTATAATTGGTTTGTTTTGTAAATATATTTGTATTTTTACGCTGGGTCTTGCCTAGGGAAAACTATGCTGTCGAACGAATACATCGATAGGTCGTGTGGAGAACCAAAGTGTTTAGGATCTTTGGTAGTGTGAACTCGGCCGCGTGGAGCGCGGGCAGAGGAGAGTCTGGCTGGAGGAGGGCAGTGGAGCAGGTGTGTTGTGTGACGCTCCCGCGAGTTGCCGCGCTTTCGGGGTTTGGCAGCATGTAATTGCGCTCGACTTGCTATGTTAGTTTCTGACATGGTGTCGCGGACGGGAAGCGTTAGCTGGTACACATCAAGAGCCCGTTTCGGCTGGAGACCGTGTCGAGAAGAAGGCGCGCCAACATCCAGCCTCTGCAACAGCGACGGCCGACAATGAGTGACTGTCGCCACCTCCTCGATCGACGACTTCAAACCTTCAATCAACCAACAAGGAAGACTGGAAGCACGTAAAGTTTTAGAACTGCATGGCAGACCTCAGCTTTTAAAATTGTTGCATCAAAAAATTACAGCAACTTGGTATGAAACTTTGTTGCTCATTGTCCCAATTGCATTACCAAGCAGGGTCCCTTCCTTTCCCGAAATGACCCTGAGTGTCGTTGAAATTCAGACGCCAGCATTAAAGTAATGTCATTCCATTTCTCTGCTTTAATTTCAAAGTTCAGTTAAAGTATTCATAGTCCGCAGCTCGTGGTTGTGCGGTAGCGTTCTCGCTTCCAACGCCCGGGTTCCCGGGTTCGATTCGCGGCGGGGTCAGGGATTTTCCCTGCCTCGTGGTGACTGGGTGTTGTTTGATGGCCTTAGGTTAGTTAGGTTCAAGTAGATCTAAGTTCTAGGGGACTGATGACCATAGATGTTAAGTCCCACAGTGCTCATAGCCATTTGAACCATTTGAACCAAAGTATTCATAGCTGGCTACAATATTTAGATTTCATAAGCACAAATTAAAAGTGCGAGTTTTGTTAGCGTATTTTAGCTTACCTGTGACTGCATCTCAGCTTGGTATGTACTACATTTTACTATTGTTAATTGTTCAGAATCATTTAATCCAAGTTCAAAGTTAAATCTATTATTTCTAAATAGCATATTTTAGCTTACCTGTGACTGCAGCTCAGCTTAGTATGTACTAAATTTTACTATTGTTAATTGTTCAGAATCATTTAATTCAAGTTCAAAGTTAAATCTCTTATTTCTAAATAGCTTATATTCAAGTAGCTTTTGAAATGATTGTTGTGGTAGCCCAAGACTAACCGTATTTTACTGAATTTCGATGTGCTTCAGAAACAAAGCTCACTATTAATTTCAGTCACTAAATTAATTTTCGATTTTCCGGTTTTATTAATTCTTTTGCTAAATTAAGTCAGAGTGTAGCGAAATTTGTTACTTCTGTCAAACTTTCAGTTTTCACACTACACGTGTCAACCTTCAGTTGCCACGCTTCTAGTGCTAATTATATGTGTAATAACCTTTCTTTTTCAGTTACTATAGTAATTGTCCATAGGACTGGCGACCGTAATTTCCCCCAAATCAAAAATATCTAATTACCGCTAGTTAATTGTTAACGTAAGGGCCGCACATTACTTTCTTTATTAACTTTACCCCTTTTCAAATTTAATTTCCATCAGTTTCATTTGCATTTTTCCTTTCATTTAGTTGTAACCCTTTCCTCCCTCTTTACCGACAGATTAACTTCGGTGACGATTGCTTTTCCTAAATTTCCATTAGGTACCCGTGGTTTAATTTTTCACTGTCATTAAGGTCGATAAGTGAGGGGGAGGTTACAAGTTGCCATAATAAACCATGTTACTCACATGTTCTTTTACTCAGCTTGTTTATAGTCTGGACTCATCTTACTTTGCGTTATATAATAAACTTCCTTTTTATTCCATCACGCTTTTACTTAAGGCTAACGTCAGGCCTTTTTAGAACAATTGCACTGCGTTATCAATCTGATCATGCTTAATCCTAGGTATCTGTTTACTTCAAAGATATGTTAATTTATCGCTGGCACAGCACTGTGCTGGAACTTACAAGTTAAATCTACCGACTGTTTTGCGCTAACAGGTGGTGCCTTATTTACGTCACATTTGAAAATAGGGAATAACCTCATGGAATCGAATGTTTTCACACTACTTTCCTCTTTTGTCTGGACGTTTAAGTATTTCCTTTTAAAACAGGTCATCAATTTGTCCTCGATTAAATTTCACTTACTAATACTAAGCACATATAATCATCATTTTGATATTACTATTTAGCGAGAGAAGTCCATTATTCGCTCCTTCCTGCTCATTCTCAAATTACTATTTAGCGAGAGAAGTGCATTATTCGCTCCTTCCTCTTTCCTCATCTTAGTACCTCGGGGCTAATTAATACTTCTCGAGTACATCATTTTTCTTACATACTAACTTATAACTAAAATTGAAAATCGCCTCTAGGACATGTCCTCCTGTTTTCATAAAGATTATTCATGTAAATACTTGTCTACTATTTATTCTGTATTTTATTTTCCAGACACGTTGTTTTAATACATACGGTTTCCTTTTAGCACCGGTTAACGTTCGTAGCCATTTCAGTTCAGTTCTTGTTACTCATTGGTTAATCCTGATCTCCAATACCTTAGAATTTTCTTACAGCTTAAATTGGTTCCTGGCGTTATAAAATTTTATTAAATCATGATGGTGGAACAATCCTTTGATTTTATTCGTGGCAGGGTCAGGTAACAAATAGCTACCAATGTGTGGTTTCCTCATTATCACAAAGGGACCTTCATAAATGTGTTGCCATTTACGATTCTTCTTTAACAACAGGGATGGTTTAAAGTGAGTCCTGACTAATACCTTTTCTCCTTCTTTTAAATGTATAACTCTGTTTACCTTCTTATCAAATGCCTTTTTTCGGAGGTTAGCATACGTTGTCAATGATATGAGAGCTTGCCTGATTTTTGCGTCTAGGTCCAATTCGTTGTCTTGTAACTTTGGAAGGGGGTCTATCCATTCATTCCTTCCTTTTGATCTTGACATTAACTCATGTGACGTGAATCCGGTCGACAGATGAGGAAGGTGGTTTACAATCTGTTCGAAAGGTGTTACGAAGTCTACCCACTTAGATTGCTTATTCGCAATGTACGTTCTTATAAATCTGTTAAATTCTTTGAAGATTCTTTCTGTCGGATTCGACTGCAGTCGAAACAGGAATATCAAAATTTGTTTGATTCCATGGCGAGCAAGAAATGCACGCCATGGGCGTGATGTGAAATTTGAAGCATTATGGACAAGATTGATTCTGGAACCCCGAATCGTGGGAAATAATCATTTTCAATGCGACGAATTATCGGATTTGCACAAGAAGATTTCACTGCGTACAGTCTTACGTGCTTAGAAAAATTGTCCAGGATTGCTACTAACTATTTAGCGCCTCCCCTACCAGTGGGTAGTGGACCTGCCAGATCAATACTAAGAAGCTAGTTTGGCCTTTCAGCAATTATTGGATTTAGTGGGATTGAAGTGGAAATGTTTAAGGATTTTGCCTTTTGACAGATGACACAGTTTCTCAATAATTTATGGATTCTCTGATGTAGATTCGGAACATAACAGTAAGTCGAGATTTTCCTTTTACATTTTGCTGGTCTGTAGTGACCCCATGAAATGTGAGTGTACCACAGAAGATGTTAAATGAAATTTCGAGGGATGCTAACACACCACCTCTCAGATGACTCAGACGTCTTATGAAATAGCACTTGGTTATGAACTTTATAAATCTTGGACAACTTGTGGGCTGGATTTTCGTGAAGAATTTGTCTAATCTTTTTCCATTTTGGATCTGTATTTTGAAAAATCTGAATCTGCCTACATAACTGAAGAAAATACTTTCTGTGAATTGGATCTTTCATTAAAATAACTTTATAATTATACATTTGTTCCACCAGTTCGCTGGTTTCTGGCAAGCCCTCCGGTGAGCGAGAAAGTGCGACTATTATAACATGATCTTTACTTTTTATGTATACAATGTCAAAGTCATATTACTGCAGGAATAAGCACCATCGAGTAAGACGGGGATGTTGCAACTTGCATGAAAGGAGGAATGATAAGGCTTGATGGTCTGAATAGACTTTAATTTTTCTTCCATAGATATAATAGTTAAATCGCCTAAAAGCCCATACTACGGCGAGTGCCTCCAACTCCGTAACCGAGTAAGACTTTTCACACTCAGATAACACTCGACTCGCAAAGCTGATTACTTGGATTTGCTCGTGTCTGCACTAATGCAAAATTCCTTATCCATCTGAGGATGATGGAGAATGTTACTGTTAACCAGACTGTCTTTAATTTTCTGAAATCCGTCTTGGCATTCCGGCGTCCAATTCCAATGTGAATTCTTTTTTAAATGGTTGTGAAGAGCGGGATTGTTCAATACCTGATTGGGAACAAAACGTCTGAAAAATGACGTAAGACCGATAAATCCTTTCAGTTGCCTTTTTGTAACAGGGGTTGGAAAGTTTTTTTTGCAGTCAGTTTTTCCGGGTCAGGTTTAATTCCTTCAGGGGTGATGATGTGTTCTAAAAATTTAATTTCACTTTTTCCAAACTTGGATTTCTTAAGATTTGCTGTAACACCATACTCTTTGAATCGTTGAAATACCTTTTGCAGAAGGGCCACATGATCTTCCCAATTTTTCGATGCTACAAGAACGTCATCCACATAGACTGTTACCCCATCTAAAAGTTCAGGACCTAGTAAATAGCCAAGGGCAGAAATAAAAATTCCGGAACTCACATTTAGTCCAAACGGCACAACTTTGAAATGGTAAGATCTACCTGCAAATATAAACGCAGTGTACTTCCTAGACTCCTGCGCAAGTTTTACTTGCCAGTAACGGCTTTTCAAATCAAGAGTCCTCAAATACTTAACTCCATGAAACTTCTGCAGATGCTCTTCAAGAGCCTCTGGTCTCGTTCTTATGGGTACTATAACTTTACTGATTAATCTTGCATCTAGGACTAGCCTTACGCTATCATCTGATTTTAGTGCAGACAATAAAGGACTCGAATAAGGTGAATGAGATACTTCTATCACATTCCAGCGTAACATTTTCCTGATCTCGCACTTGACAGCTTCGCGTCTCGCATATGGAATGGAATAGCTTGTCCTACAGTAGGTTGAATGGGGCGGGACATCCATTCGATAATCAAAGCCTTTTATTAGTCCAGGTTTCTTAGAAAATACTTGAACGTAATCTGTCAACAAATTATAAAGCTCATTCTTCTGTTGTTTGGATAATTCAGCGGACTCACTAGCTTTACCGTATAATTCATTCTGACCGGGAATTAGGTCTTTATACTCATCGTCATTAACACTTTCAAGATCTGTCATGCCTTCTGTCTGACTGTACTGTTGTCTTTTAGTCCATGGCCGTACTGCTATTTGAAGCACCCCAAAGTTTGTCTTCACCTTACTTCTTAACAAATTTACAGTTACTTGTCGCTGGCTCGCTGCTAGAGTACAGATTCCACACTCGATGTTAATTTTAGCTTTCGTCTGCCTCTAGAATTCCATACTCAAGATACATGGCACTGATAGGTTTTTAACAATAAGAAAAAATGCACGTTACTGAAATAGACTCTATCTGGATTTGAAGCTGAGTCTGAAGATTTACACGTTGTGTTAGTGGACCAATTGCTCCCGAAACGGTGCAACCTTGAATTGGAAGTGATAAAACTTTGCATACAGAGTGTTGTGGATTGGCAAGAGAGCCAACCCACTTTGAGAGGAAGCCGAAAGGCACGCGTTTTAGCTCACGCAGGCTGGCGTGAGGTCTGGAACAGGTCAAGGAACTTAGACTAGCAAAAAAGGACGTAGCTGTGGAATACTTTAATCCATAAATGGTGAACATCGCTCTTGACGGTACATGTTTTACAGCATCAATAGTAACTGGTAATGGCGCCTTGTTAGGTCGTAGCAAATGACGTAGCTGAAGGCTATTCTAACTATCGCCTCGGCAAATGAGAGCGTGTTTTGTCAGTGAACCCTCGCTAGCAAAGTCGGCTGTACAACTGGGGTGAGTGCTAAGAAGTCTCTCTAGACCTGCCGTGTGGCGGCGCTCGGTCTGCAATCACTGATAGTGGCGACACGCAGGTCCGACATATACTAACGGACCGCGGCCGATTTAAAGGCAACCACCTAGCAAGTGTGGTGTCTGGCGGTGATACCACACAGAGGATATTTGCTTAAATAAACATAAAGATAAGACATTTATATTAGCTCTTGTATCTACAATGGCTGTTACTTGTATGATGGCAATTGATACTCTAATGGCAGCTTGAACTTGTTCGTCCCATACGTCATCATTGTCTTTCGTCTCAGTGTCTGCTACTAGATCATCCCGTAAGTTTGTATCTTTGTCATACCTAATTACTTTAATTTCGTGTGGACTAAGAGACAGGGTGCCCCCATTCAAACCTGCAGCATCCTCTAGGAGGCTCAAAGGTGCTGCTTTTAATTTTCCGATCGACGCTTACTTTCCTGCTGATTTATATTTCTTAAAGTTTCTTCCGTCTGGAACTGGTGTTAGTTTTGTGGTACGAACTCGGTTGGAAATGGATCTTGTTGTCCTGGCGTATTCGCTTGCACATAATAAATTTGCGTATTATGCGGGCGTTTAGGCTTCAGACTTCCCGAAGGTCCGTTCGCTTGTTGCGTGAAGTGTATATTTTGTGGCTGAAAGGTATTTTGCTGTGGCTTGTGTTGATTGTAACCGTTACTGAAAGCTGTACGTTGGTCTTCACCTTGATTATGCCATTTATTTCCTGTCCACTGACGATTTGAATCGTAAGGCTGATCGTTTTGATAATTACCGTTGAACGGTTGCGTGTTTCCATATTGCTGGGGCTGTGTATTATAAAGTGCATTTCCGTACTGAGGTGGTGACGAATTATATATTGGATTGTACCTCTGGCCGTTATTGTACTTATTTTTGTATTTACTGTTGGAGTAAGTAGTGTGTTTATTTTTGAAACCGTTGTGCGGTTGGTACTGGCCGTCGCTATGACGCGCTTTCGCACGGCCACCATTGTTGCCTGCGTATTCTGTATTGTGCTGGCCGGCTGCACTGAAGTGGACGTTGCCAACATCATCTCTAGCGTCCTCGCAAATCAGATCTAACGAGTCTAACACAGATAGGAAAGTGTCCGTATCGTCCTCAGACACGTTTACTAACTTTTCTATGATCGCAATCGGTAGCTTAGTTTTTAGAATCATAATAACGTCTTTGGCGGTGATCGGCGAATCCCAGAACTTGATTTTCGCTAAATTCTTTTCAAAATATCTTTTCAAACTAACGCGTTTACTGTTAAACACTTCGGCATTGTAAACCTCTTTTCTCAGGCGCTGCTGCACACCAGAACTCCAGAATTTAGCTAAAAACATCTGTTCAAACTCTTTGTAACTTTTACAAGAGTCGACCATTTCGGTTCCCCATAAGGCAGCATCGCCTACGATAAATCCAGTAACGAATTGAATTCGCTGGCGGTCACTCCAGCTATTCGAGAAAATTCCTGAAAAATTTCGGAGGAACACTAAAGGATGAATTTCTCTTTTCTGTGGGTGAAAGGTCGGAAAAACACGATGTTTGATCACGCTTTCCTCCTGCACCAAACTGACAAAAGTGGGTGGGCTAGTACTCTGGTTAAATTGTGCTTCTGTAGAACTATGAGTTTCAGCGTTATCGAATGGTGAACGGTAATGTACCTGCTTTGTTCATTACATCGTGGTGAATCATTCCACTCTCCTGACACGGGAGGTGGGGAATTTTCAACTTGACATTTTAGTGTACGAACTTCATCAACTATCTGTTGACGCTATTCAGGTAAATCTTGAGCTAACGCTCGTCTTATCTGGCCTAAATTCTGACATCACCGTGTCTCCTGTTTTTCCAGCGGCTACCAATATTTCAAAGGTCACGTTTTTGACAGTTTCCCTGAGTTCGTTCTTGACCTTGTTTTCTATGAATCCGTCTTTGTTTTTAATCCTCTCTTGGTAGTGGTCGGACAATGCTTCAGCATGTGCCTTAACAGTATTCTTTATTTGATCCTCTACATTAAGAGTCTCAGTCCGTTTGGAAAGATCATCAACAACATTCTCGATCGTGTCTACTGCGGTTTTAACTCCTTTGACCTCATCAAAGATTGCAGTATAATCTTCTTTTGCCGGCCGCGGTGGTCTCGCGGTTCTAGGCGCTCAGTCCGGAACCGCGGGACTGCTACGATCGCAGGTTCGAATCCTGCCTCGGGCATGGATGTGTGTGATGTCCTTAGGTTAGTTAGGTTTAAGTAGTTCTACGTTCTAGGGGACTGATGACCACAGATGTTAAGTCCCATAGTGCTCAGAGCCATTTGAACCATTTGAACCTTCTTTTAATGTCGCAGCTTGTTTTTGATATTCCATCACTTTTGAATTTATCTCTCTCTTGGCTGCTTCGATTTTTTCATCTAACCGTTTTGAAATATCCTCTATTTTTTACTCTACTTGAGTGTCAATTTCTAGCTTCATGGTCGTGATCTGACTACTGATTTGGCTTTGGAGATTACCCAACAGGGTATTTAAATCAGCTGTTATGCCTGCCTTTAGTTCGGCCTTTACCGAATTTAACCGTGTATTTAGGTCATTTATCTCCGTTTGCAGATCTGTTTTTACTGAATTTATGTCTGCTTTAACTGAATTGCACAGATTTGTAAGGACCTGATTTTTATTATGCCGTCTTTCGGCCTTCTCTTTTTCTTCGTGGGCCTTTTCATCTAATTTTTCCTGCATTTCACGTTCCTGTCTTTGCGCTTCTCTCTGTCTTTGACTTTCGAACTTGCGTTCCATTATTGCTTCGATCATTGCGGCCAAGTCATTTTTTTCAAAAGCGGGAATAGTTTGCACACTAGGACCGGCTTCTAAAACTTCGGTCGAGGCTGCCTCCGCTCGTGTACCTATCGCGCGTGATCGTAATGGGTAGTGAGGTTCATTCGCATCACCTCTGTCATCTGCTTTTGTCTGTGTCCGCTGTTTACCGACAGCCATCTTCATGAATTATTTGTCAAACGTCAAAATGCTACAGATATTGTTTGTCATTGCCGTCAGTCGTTTGTCTGTGACGTAGTGCTATGGCTTACTAGGACCTAAGATGAAATTTAAACTCTGGGTAACAACTGACGTTCATGTACGCCAAGAAGACAAGATGGTTCCTACTAATTACAAACAAATGAAATATCACATGTTTTTCCAGTTTTGAGCGTAATTATTCGCCATATCGTAATTTTTTTATGCACTGACAACAATGGTACACTTTCACTGAATTTAACTACATAAGAATGGACTATGGACAACATGAAATAAAGCTGTTTCAAGGCAAAGAAAGACAGGTTTACGTTCTGATCAGCTCGAAAGATGCAACGTCACTACGAAAGCTTGGCTACTGCGTATAAAAATTTGACATACTATGGCTGTCTTGAACGGCTGGATACTCACGTTTTTTGGTAATTTCATCAATCGTTCTTCTGAATTAATTAAAAGGTTTTCCCACTTCTCTTTCTCTGTTGAATTGCATCCACATGAAAAAATGAAACAACTATTAGAACAAGCACTGAAAAATTTTTAAACACATACATGAAATGATTTTTGATCAGGTCCCTGTTCGGGCACCAAGCGTAGCGTTGCTCTTGGGGGACGAAAAGAAAAAGAATTGTTTTTTTTTTATTGTCGACAAAGTGAATATTTTGGTGGGCCACTTGGCAACAAAATCAGGACTGATTACACTATTATAATAACATACGTTGAGCATTAAATACCTGAATAAGAGCAGCATATTGATATATATATATATATATATATATATATATATATATATATATATATATATATATATATATATATATATATATATATGAAGAAACAATATCATTTCTGTGCATTTTTATAGTCGCGGTGTAGTCATACCCGGATCAACACTAAGGGACCAGAAGATTTATAGACTTTAAAAGAAATGCAACACTACACAAAAAAGTTGGTTCAGAAATAATAGAAAACAATCATGTTCCTTCTGCCTCATGCTGCGTTCGGCCCATCAGCGTGATCGTAATTTCTGGTGATGAAGAAACACAAAATAATTATAATTCAAGTAAATGAGGAGATGGAAATCCTCAAGGTTAATTTACTATAGTAAGCACACTTATCTGTAACACACTTTTTTTAATGCTACGTACCTTTTCATATTAAATTACAACAGATGACCATTGTGGTTAAATACTTTATACATAACAGTCAAAATGTCCTCTTGATGCTGTCTGTTCGTAATCAGTTACAAGAAACTACATGTTTTCTGATTGAAAAAAAATAACATTTAGCATATTCACTCAATATTTTCACATAGAATATAAAATACAGTTGCGGAACGCAGCAAGGCCGCGTCCGCCTTTCATAGAATACAAACAATAAAAAGGTGGGGCGCCAAAAGCCTCATTTGCCTTGAAACAACAGAATTCTTTTTTATACCATTAATCGATACATGTACATAGAGTTTTACAGGCACCGCGCAAGAACGGCAAAGATAAAGAATAATAGACTGTGTCGCTGCTATGCGATGGTTCATTTCTTTTACTTTACAATTGTTCGCTAACTTTAGGCCATCAGGCATTTACTATTGAGCGTATATTAATGTTTGTGAGGCGAAAATTACTAATATTACAGGGTACATGCACCACCTGCTGCCCCCTGTTCACTGGACCACACAGGAGGCTAGCAGCAACCCCCACAAAGTGACGCAGCCATCAACTGACAGGCCACACTGAGGTGCGTGTTCGGATCCCACAAGCATGAGGCGGCAGCAGCCGTTTCATACTTGATATCTCAGAAATTCCTCTCGAAATGCGTGACCATCTAGCCACCGTTGCTGACACGAACAGATGGGAGCGAAGACCTATTTTCAGAGTCCTTTGCGTCGCCGTGAGCCACTGCTAGACGCAAGCCAGCACAAGCCATCACTCTCACTCTACTTCTGACGGCATGTGAAAGTTCTTCAAGTGTTATAGTGACATCACATGTCTATCTAAATAAGCACCATGTCATCCTCTGGGCCACGTGCATGTATGTTAACCATTGCTAGTGCAATGATGCATAGCTGTGGTGCAGGTCCAGTGGGAGCACCGTTCGCCATTGTTTACTGCAGACAAGACTTTCAGCGGTAAAATTATTTTGTACAGACCTCTAAATTGCACTGACAGTTAAACCTGCAAAAGTTGTCTTCAGATCGTCAAATACATACAAGAATCATAAGAATATTTGAAGCCAGGAACATATATACCAGTGTAACTACAATAAATATTACAATAGCTGCTACAGTCCGACACTATTCCATGTACAAGTAATGTCTTCTCTTGACAACTGTGGTTCTGGAACGAATCTCAGTATCTATAGCACACACAATTTTCCTCGTAAAATATCTCTCTGATACCCTTGTGGCTATTAAAGTACTGAATCTATCCATCCCTCATGATAGGACACTCACCCATCTTCTCTGATCATGCCACAACATATGCCACTGCAATATATACACATTTCACACGAACTGTACATTTTTTTTATATCTGTACAGCATCGGAAATATTATGGTATGCCTACAGTCACTCTGTCTATATGTCTCGATTCTCCTCAGTCCTAGGAAATTATCTGACAAAGTCTTACATTCAGTGCTTCTGGAAGGCGCTGCATCCTGCCAAGATTCTCACAAAGAAGTGTTATGAAGGACAGTCGTCCTTGTGATAATGAATACCGCACCTGTGGACATAATGCTTGGAAAGACATCACTGACATGGGTTGGTGTACTGTAATCATCACTATCAATAGAACAACAAGGAAAATGCTAATTCGTTATTCCTCATGGTCCTAATGTAGCATACTGCCCATGATGTGTTACCCTTCCTGCTTTCAACAAACACAAACGTTCTCACCGCTATGTACAGGCTCCAATATCCCAGCACAAAAGGATGTCATGTGACTGAATGGGGGATTATGATTGGCTCTTATCGAATTTACCTGCCAAATTACTGATGTCACCGATGTGGAAGCACCATCCGCATTTCTTTTTTTTTTCTGCAGACAAGGGTTTCAGTGGCAAATAACTATTTTACACTGATCGCCATATTGCACCGACAATTAAACCCTGTAACCTGCCCTACATATTGTCAAATATGGGAAGACTCATACTCAATTACACTGCTCTCCCGCTGAAGACAAGTGCTCGAATAATAGAGCGCAAAACAGTTGTCCAACCCAGGAATATATCACTGCATACCCTATTGATGAAGTAAACATACAATTCGTATCCTGGCCATACAAAATCAGTCCTTTTACATCATTCATACATATACCGTGAAGACAAAGAGCATTGTATACACTCCTCGCAGCACTAGATATTTCCCTACGAGGTCGGTGGTCATCCACCCCCGACAGGCGACCAGAACGCGCTCAGCGGACCGAAATCACTCACAGAACTCTTCTACAAATTTGAGCTTGTCCCCCATTGGCACATACGTGTTACTGTTTCTGGTCCAGAACTGCTTCCTTGCTTGCTCTTCTACACCCATCTCCAGACTCGAGGATTACAAGAACACATATATTTTGGTATGGTTTGCCATAATATTATACCATTTTTTGCTGTACTTCTCGATATCAAGCACACAGCAGTATCCTGCCGATCACTCGTGCAACATAATTCCGAAGATGTAAACTTGAAATTATTTCTCTACAAACCCGAAACTTTAGTGAGGTGGGGGGTGCTCTAAACTACTGACTAACTAGAAACTTGTCACATCTGCAAAGACATTCACGCAGATACTCGAAACAAATAGAGGAAACCGATATTTCCATACAGGAATGCCGATGTCCGTGACGTAACAGATCCCAAATCATCCCTATAATTTGCAAAGTTAACTAAGGTGTTTCTCACGTCTAGAGAACCAGAAAATGTGTCTTCCACGTGCTAGATGCACACACCACATTCGATGATCCCTCAACTAACTAAAGGTGTGAAATGTGCGGAAGCAGTCAACTGAACAATTTACATAGGAGTGAAAACACATCGATTCCCGGCGGGGTCAGGGATTTTCTCTGCCTCGTGATGACTGGGTGTTGTGTGCTGTCCTTAGGTTAGTTAGGTTTAAGTAGTTCTAAGTTCTAGGGGACTGATGACCATAGCTGTTAAGTCCCATAGTGCTCAGAGCCATTTGAACCATTTTTTTTTTTTTAGTGAAAACACACCTCCATATTCAATCTTCTCAAATTTCCATGCGATCACGAGAGCTATCCAAAACTTACTAAGTATTAGTTCGCTATTCGGTCGTATAGAGGACGACGTGGTTAAGTCAACTACTTTCCTACCCTCCAACGGTCCTCTCCATTCAGGCAGAACCTCCTGTTTGCTGAAAACGTGAATCATGCCCACCACAGGTTACGCATAGACGGAATCATCCAACGAAATTGGTCACATATATATTTGATCGCTATACTTATAATTAAATGTTATGATTGCAGTTTCAGTTGAATGGCATTTGACAACGAGCGAAGTATCGGAATCATCTTTCTTTACTGCCAAAATTCAAACTTTGCACCAATCCCTAGGAAGAGGTGGCGGTCGGATGACTTGGGTTAATGGAGGTATCCCAAATGCGCTTTCTTTCCCACCATTTTTCTTAAGTTAGTAGAGGCTTCATTAACCTGATGGAATATGAACTTCCCGCCATTTTCTGGGGGAGAGGGTTAGTTTAGTGGAGGTAGCCCAATTGGCCTATTTTCCTGTCAACATTCTCCACAATATCCTTTGTTCCAGGAGTCCTAGTTATGCAAGGTTCGCAGGAGAGATTCTGTGAAGTTTGCAAAGTAGGAGACGAGGTACTGGCAGAGGTAAAGTTGTGAGGAAGAGGCGTGAGTCATGCTTGGGTAGCTCAGATGGTAGAGCACTTTCCCGTGAAAGATCCTGAGTTCAAGTCTCGGTCTGGCACACAGTTTTAATCTGCTAGGAAGTTTCAAAATTCAAACTTCATACCAAAATCCGCCAGGGTGAAAGATATCATAGCCGCCTTATTGTGTGACATCATGCACTGTTGCCAAGTCTACATGCCGCCATATAGGATGAATTCATCGCCGCCATCTTGGATACAACTGGCAACAATGGAGAGTGGGGCAGAACGAGCTTTGTGCCAACACTAATGACCATCGACATGGTGTGGCAAGAAACGTGATTCATCTGTCCAGGTGACGTCCAATTTCGATGATTCAGTACTCACTGGAAAAGGAATCAACGGAATCGTTTGTCCTCATGGGAAAATGGTGGGATCATTTACCGCACAACCCCATGTACAACAACGTACACTAAACAGCATGCTCCGAAACCCTTGCGACTGTAGTGGCACTCTGTAGTCAGATATGCCACAGATCTCTACCGATCCAGTTTTACAGAGTGGGCTAGTCCCTGACGCCGACGTATGTGATAGGGCGCGGACGTCTAACGTCCTGTCGGAACTCGTAATTTCGTCATGAATCCACTTAATCATGCTTACGGCACTGGCAGACGAACAGTCAGCAGTCATTTACCATCGTGTAAGTCATCAGATATCAAAACGAACTGAAAAATTACTAGACAATATATCTGTAGGGTGCAAAAAGTGACAGTTGGCTCTAAATCATGAAAACTTGAAGTCATCCATATGAGCTGTAAAAGGAATCAGCTAAATTTCTGTTATATGATAAATCACAAAAACCTAAAGGTTGTAAACTCAACTAGACACTCAGGGATTACAACTATGAATAACTGAGATTTGAATGGTCACATAGGTAATGTTGTGGGGAAAATAAAACGAAAGATTGTCATTTATTGTCAGAACACTTGGAAAATATAACAGGTCTATTAAAGAGACTGCTTACACTACGCTTTTTTGTTTTCTTTATTTACAACATCCTCCGTTATATTATTTGTAAAACGATTTGGATGTATTGTGTGTGTGTGTGTGTGTGTGTGTGTGTGTATGGAGTGTAGTGTAATGTTTCTGTTCTGTGATGATGGTGAACAGAGAAGCAGAGGATGAAACCTGTTGCTGGCACACAGCCCACTGCTCGTGAATAGCACCAAAGTGGCCGTCAAGCTTAACGTACCCATCTGACGGACGGATCACTATCAACGATATCACATGCCCTCACTTCATGGGACACTGTGGAGAGGTTTGGTGTTTAAACCAGGTAATCAGGAACTTTACACCATCATCTCTCCCCCCCCTCCCTCCCCCTTTTCGTCCCAAACGCTGTCAGTGAACATTTTTACAGCGCCAGGATTCGAACCGGCGTGCCACATGGTCGAGCGCCACCGTACAAGCGCGTATTAGTGACTTCGGTAACGGATGCAGGTCTTAAACCACACCTGTCCCTCTCTTGTGGTGTATGTATTGCTGCGCGGTTTAAAATGGTTCAAATGGCTCTGAGCACTATGGGACTTATCATCTGAGGTCATCAGTCCCCTAGACTCAGAACTACTTAAACCTGTCTAACCTATGGACATCACACACATCCATGCCCAGGCAGGATTCGAACCTGCAGTGTGGTTCCAGACTGAAGTGCCTTGAATCATTCGGCCACAGTTACTGTGCGGTGCGGGATCCACATCAGATAGGATAGACGGAGGACACTGAACAATTTCAAACAATGGCAGCTCTTTTTTACTATCGCGAAATAAGGGAGAGATTGCCACGGATATGATACACGAATTGGTGTGACAGTCACTAATTCACAGTCGTTTCTTGTTGCGGCAGGATCTTCTCATGACATTGCTATAACCAACTTTCTCCTTCCCACATAAATAGGGAAAGATGCTCACCATAACAAAACAAAAGAAATCTGAGCTCGCACGGAAAGATTTAAGTGTTCGTTTTTTCCCCCTCGCTGCTCGAGAGTGTAGTGTAGATTAGTAGCTTAAAACTGGTTCAATGAACCCTCTGTCAGGCACTCGGTTATGAGCTGAAGAATAATCATATAGATATACATGCAGATGATCTCCCAGTAAGCAAAGGTATCAAAGAAATGGGTAACATGAGACAGTAGAAAAGTAAAGAGTCGTGTGTCACAGTATTTCCTATCCGATTGCGAGAGATATTTTGCCTCAGGAATGTTTCTTGGAAAAGACCAATCGGACTGCATTGCAATACTCTCTTTGCCTTGATAATGATTTTCCATTTGATAAATGTCCTGGTGGAACCGTTCCCCATGTTCGTCACTAACTGCGTCAAAATTAATGTTACTTAAAATCACTGATTGCTGTTATCCTATAAGACATTATGTCTGTTTTTGCAAAAAATGCGTCAAAATTATTTGGTGGAAGTCCGAATGACCACCTCAAGTGATATGTTGCATCCTGTAAAGTGGTAAGTTCTCAGTAGTACTTATACAGTACTCTTATATTTCTCCGCTCTATGTTTGCCTAAAATGTTGATGCAAACACTTCTGAAAAACAGTCAAGCCATTGTTGCAAGATCACTCAACGAATCAAAGAAATGTTCATCAGACACTAAATCCCAGATCTGCAGAACTACAAACAGTCTTACCCTTAATTTTCGCTACGCTAATCCTTGGAAAAGTTTCTCACGGGCACAAAAAACCACAGGAAGTTTTGTCCATGGCACGACGTTTTTGACGAGTCCTAATTCAATGTGACATCGTGGCAGATACACAATTTTGGAATCAAAAAGAGGAACGTTCATCACGTTGTTCTATCCACAGCTCATTCCGATCATTCCGAGGAGGTCACTTTTTTCCCATAGTTTTTTTTTTTTTTTTTTTTTTTTTTTTTTTTTTGCTGGCTCACTCCCATGCAAAGCTGCAATACTTTGTTCACTCGAACTGCTTGGCGAGAAGAAGTGTAATAATTGCAGTCCCTTTCAGACCTTCACATGTATATGACTTTTGTATTTCTCGTAACAGATAAGTGTGAGTAGCTACACTCCTGGAAATTGAAATAAGAATACCGTGAATTCATTGTCCCAGGAAGGGGAAACTTTATTGACACATTCCTGGGGTCAGATACATCACATGATCACACTGACAGAACCACAGGCACATAGACACAGGCAACAGAGCATGCACAATGTCGGCACTAGTACAGTGTATATCCACCTTTCGCAGCAATGCAGGCTGCTATTCTCCCATGGAAACGATCGTAGAGATGCTGGATGTAGTCCTGTGGAACGGCTTGCCATGCCATTTCCACCTGGCGCCTCAGTTGGACCAGCGTTCGTGCTGGACGTGCAGACCGCGTGAGACGACGCTTCATCCAGTCCCAAACATGCTCAATGGGGGACTGATCCGGAGATCTCGCTGGCCAGGGTAGTTGACTTACACCTTCTAGAGCACGTTGGGTGGCACGGGATACATGCGGACGTGCATTGTCCTGTAGGAACAGCAAGTTTCCTTGCCGGTCTAGGAATGGTAGAACGATGGGTTCGATGACGGTTTGGATGTACCGTGCACTATTCAGTGTCCCCTCGACGATCACCAGTGGTATACGGCCAGTGTAGGAGATCGCTCCCCACACCATGATGCCGGGTGTTGGCCCTGTGTGCCTCGGTCGTATGCAGTCCTGATTGTGGCGCTCACCTGCACGGCGCCAAACACGCATACGACCATCATTGGCACCAAGGCAGAAGCGACTCTCATCGCTGAAGACGACACGTCTCCATTCGTCCCTCCATTCACGCCTGTCGCGACACCACTGGAGGCGGGCTGCACGATGTTGAGGCGTGAGCGGAAGACGGCCTAACGGTGTGCGGGACCGTAGCCCAGCTTCATGGAGACGGTTGCGAATGGTCCTCGCCGATACCCCAGGAGCAACAGTGTCCCTAATTTGCTGGGAAGTGGCGGTGCGGTCCCCTACGGCACTGCGTAGGATCCTACGGTCTTGGCGTGCATCCGTGCGTCGCTGCGGTCCGGTCCCAGGTCGACGGGCTCGTGCACCTTCCGCCAACCACTGGCGACAACATCGATGTACTGTGGAGACCTCACGCCCCACGTGTTGAGCAATTCGGCGGTACGTCCACCCGGCCTCCCTCATGCCCACTATACGCCCTCGCTCAAAGTCCGTCAACTGCACATACGGTTCACGTCCACGCTGTCGCGGCATGCTACCAGTGTTAAAGACTGCGATGGAGCTCCGTATGCCACGGCAAACTGGCTGACACTGACGGCGGCGGTGCACAAATGCTGCGCAGCTAGCGCCATTCGACGGCCAACACCGCGGTTCCTGGTGTGTCCGCTGTGCCGTGCGTGTGATCATTGCTTGTACAGCCCTCTCGCAGTGTCCGGAGCAAGTATGGTGGGTCTGACACACCGGTGTCAATGTGTTCTTTTTTCCATTTCCAGGAGTGTATTTGAGATTCACATGTGTTTCCTCCTCATTTAACTGCATGACTAAAAAGGACCGAAGGTAATTTGTTCCACTGAGGATAAGCACTGCTTTCAGAGTAATTTAACTGGAACCTGGGAACAGGTGCCACACATTTACACTGAAGTTGTGGCCTAGGGTCTTCATAACGGACTCGAAATCATCACAAGAAACCATGACACCTTCTCCTAGAAATATTCAGAAAATGAGTCCCTTCGAATATCGAAGAAGGATACTACATCCATTCATCGCGAAGCTCGTCCTTCCTTTGACAAATTTAAAACACGAACAAAATCGTTGAAATCTCCTTGAGACTAAAAGTGTGACTCATTTGCTTCAGCCATGAAATGTTGGGCAAAAAAACCATAGTTCGTCCACTTCTTTGTTCGTTTGGGTCACTGTATTCGTCTTCACTCCCTGCCACATTCACAAGAGATATTTCAATCAGCAGTTTTTCACAGTGACCTACAAGCCTTAGAGCAGACAGTAAATTAGTACACTGCAGTGTTGTATTTGTTGTTGTAGGTGACTGCAACTATTTTTATCAGATAAAAGTAAAGTCTACTGTTGCTTGAAACTCATGGAGTAACAGAGGGTATGTGATGTGAGCCTTTTAATCAGCCTACTATGATTGCATATGCTGGAGTGGCCAATTCTTGTCCTAGTCGCCAACTTTCTTCGTTCTTTTGCTTTCGCCTTTGTCCCGCAGTTTCCTCAGGGTCAGCGTGGTTACAAGGGATTTGGCAAGGCTAATTGGAAGGAGTGGCCACCATCCCATACCTTCCAGGATGGAATCACTATACCCCAGCTGTCTTCTTCTAATGTAAACCATGAAAATAGAGCGAAGGTGTTTAGATGTATGTGAGCTGTGTAGAGATGTGGGGACCAGCCCAAAATTCACCTAGTGGGATGTGGAAAACCGCCTAAAAACCACATCCAGGCTGGCCTGCATAGCGGCCCACGTCGGTAATCCACCGGGCGGATTCGATCTGGGGCCAGTGCGCCTACCCGAGTCTAGGAAGCAGAACATTATCGCTCGCGGCTAACCTGGCGGGTCGGCTAACCTGTCGGGTATTAGTTGCCAAAGTTACATAAGAATTGAAGTTTGTAGCACATCTTTACAAGATGTTTAAATTTCCTGTTGTGCTATTTTAGAATGAGCTATCCACAGATACAATAAAATGAATTCGAGTTAACGACCTTAAAACAAAAAGCAGTCACTGCCAAGGATTGTCGGAATTCTCAGTGGTGGATGCAAGTGGGAACAAGCACATCCTGATTTTACGTAGTGAAGCATGGCTCATCGGCATTGCTTCCATACCATCAGTTTCTCGGAGTTCGGTTTCTGAAATGACGGTGATGTTTGGTAATTTCTTGCACGTATTTCGGTTATTCCTCAACAATGAAGTCTGCTCGATATTTAATCCACTGTCGAACAGTACACATTTTCAAGGATTTCCGCAATGGAAGACAACATCTCACATTAGCATTTAATTAAAATGAGTGTTAGTTTTATACGAACATGTACTATAGTGGAGCTTGGACACAAAAGCAGGTAATATAACATCAACAACTCCGGCTCAGTTCCTGCGTCTGATCCCGCCTGTCGGTTTTGATAAGTGATGCAATGTATGATGTCAAAATTCCATTGTCCGATTCCACGCGTCGGCATTGAGCAATGATGTAATGGCTGATTTCATTTTGTTTATGCACCAGATTGTAGTAATGGATGTTAAATGTTGCCTCTGGATGCCTTCGTTAGTCACCTATATTAAAAACTTAATGTATACTCTTTTTTTCATATCGTAATTTGTTTTCAGTATATTGCGTTGGTGAAAGTATTCTAGTTTTCGGAATGTTCTGATTTAATACTGATTTTTTTGCGTTATGAATAAGTCTGTTTGGTTTGTGAGCTCATTTGTGTTTTTTATGTAACAATCTGTGGATAGGAGGAGGGGGGGGGTTCGATTTGGGTGGTACGTGTTTCGTGCCTGTCATTCAGTTTTATTAGTAATTTGTTCAGTAATCATTGTGGTTGTTCTGTACTGTGTTAATGTTTGAAAGTTAGCGTTCTCATTCAAGATTCTTGTCATTCTTTCTTCTTGTCAGTCTCGAAGTTTCAGTCCTCTGCAAATATACCATGATAAGTTTGTAATCTCCCAACAGACAAAAATATATAATTAATTATACTTATAACACTCACATTTAGTGTAACCTCCCAACAGTTTATTACTGTAACCTTGTAATAATAATGTGACTGACCTCTCAATAAAATTGTCACTCATATATAACCTTTCAATAATTAACTGACTATGAATCTAAACTGGTAAATCTGGACGTCAGCAATGCTGCGTCAAGGCCCTGAAAAGTCATTCTGAATAAATTGAAAACTCTTACCTCAACGAAGTCGCCGGATAACGTGTATTATCTGCTCCTATAAGAAATTTTTCTGGCACAGCCTAGTGCAATGCTGGCCGCTAGATTTGTCATGTATAAAAAGAAACAACTGATTTTTTTTACGATAATCGATGACAATGGATTGGAGAAATTAGTAAATTCTTTAATTTCAAGGTGAATGATTGCCAAAAAGTTAATTTTATAAAAAAGATTATTATTAAAAGATTTTTAAACGTTTACATGGGACTTGATATGACAATTGTACAAATTTATTTGTGACAAATTAGATATGCGCGCGGCTACTTTTACCTTGTACTACATCGCTCAGGCACGACCGCCCCAACCGGCCGACTGCGAGCTACCAGCACTACTGCCGACACTGCTCGTACTGCAGCCGACACTGCTCTCTGGTCTGCGATTCTATTATAGTTTACATATCGCAGGCAGTGCGTGAGCGATCCATCGAAATAACAACTGCTCGAGTGCGCTAGCAATAAATTCCTTAGTCATGGACGTCTTATATAACCCTCCACTGGCGGGGTAGAAATTTGGCAGCGATGGTGAGCCAACTGGACTTGCCATGAGCAACAAATAGCTTACTAAGTCTACAGTCACAGAGTGTATACATATATATAACATTATTGCTAAATAATATAAGTACAGAGCGTATTAAGAAATGAAATAGAGTGCACATGCACTGAGTACAGAACATATTAAAAAATGACAAAGTGTATACTCAATGAGTACAGAACATACTAAGAAATGTATAAGTCTTTACCATTTTACAAGAATTTAAACACATTGAGAAATGAAATAAAGTGCACATGCCTTTACCATTTTACAAGAATTTAAACATAATGAGAAATGAAATAGAGTGCAAATGCACTGAATACGTCTTTAGCATTCATTTTGACAAGAACTGAACACATTAAGAAATGAAATAAAGTGCACACGCACTGTAGAAGTCTTTATTATTCTTACAAGAACTGAACACATTAAGAAATGAAATAAAGTGCATACGCACTGTATCAGTCTTCAGCATTTGTACAAGAACTAGGAAAGGAATGGGAAGGATAGCACCATGGTTGTAGCGCAGTGGGTTGCACATACCTGCGCTAAAAGTCCATATCTTTCTAATGAAGCACAACACCAATTGAGACAATCTGAAGTTCTCGTCCATGAAGTATTTATCAGTGTAGCCAAGACACTGAAATGTATTAATATTATATGCTATCATTTTGGCAGTACATTAGGTACACCAAACAGTAGGACCATAATGGCATCTCCTTCGGTCAGAGTGCTGGACAGCTTGATGTCAACATCACATACTTGTAGAATCCATACTCTTACATCAATGTAGAATTTTTGCAAAAACCAAATAGAGTGCTCCATGATCATGAGGATGGACAGGACATAAAGATATCGTAGTAATTGGTGGTAATTAGGTCAGAAGGTGAAGGATACATAAGTCTTATGCTAGTCATCATTCAGAATTACACTAGTGTATCATGCGATTTGATTAATTATTGGGATTCGTTGCCTAGTTACAATGCATGTATGGAATATTCTAGAACATTATTCACAAGTCATCTCATTACAGTAATTATTGGCACTCATTGGCCAGTTACAAAGCATTTATTATGTATTATTCAGAAATCATCATTCAAAATACGAGTTACTGCGTGTAGCAACAAGCTGCTAGTGACTATATTGGTATCATGCAAGTGACATAAGAAACATTTAAAATGTAAGACATTGGAACTAGTACTCAAGGTGTTTAATCCCAAAACACATAGACGTAATGGAATCAACACATCAGAAAAATTTGCATTGTACGAGGGCAGTTCAATAAGTAATGCAACACATTTTTTTTTCTGAAACAGGGGTTGTTTTATTCAGCATTGAAATACACCAGGTTGTTCCCCAATCTTTTAGCTACACAACACTATTTTTCAACGTAATCTCCATTCAATGCTACGGCCTTACGCCACCTTGAAATGAGGGCCTGTATGCCTGCACGGTACCATTCCACTGGTCGATGTCGGAGCCAACGTCGTACTGCGTCAATAACTTCTTCATCATCCGCGTAGTGCCTCCCACGGATTGCGTCCTTCATTGGGCCAAACATATGGAAATCCGACGGTGCGAGATCGGGGCTGTAGGGTGCATGAGGAAGAACAGTCCACTGAAGTTTTGTGAGCTCCTCTCGGGTGCGAAGACTTGTGTGAAGTCTTGCGTTGTCATGAAGAGGGAGAAGTTCGTTCAGATTTTTGTGCCTACGAACACGCTGAAGTCGTTTCTTCAATTTCTGAAGAGTAGCACAATACACTTCAGAGTTGATCGTTTGACCATGGGGAAGGACATCGAACAGAATAACCCCTTCAGCGTCCCAGAAGACTGTAACCATGACTTTACCGGCTGAGGGTATGGCTTTAAACTTTTTCTTGGTAGGGGAGTGGGTGTGGCGCCACTCCATTGATTGCCGTTTTGTTTCAGGTTCGAAGTGATGAACCCATGTTTCATCGCCTGTAACAATCTTTGACAAGAAATTGTCACCCTCAGCCACATGACGAGCAAGCAGTTCCGCACAGATGGTTCTCCTTTGCTCTTTATGGTGTTCGGTTAGACAACGAGGGACCCAGCGGGAACAAACCTTTGAATATCCCAACTGGTGAACAATTGTGACAGCACTACCAACAGAGATGTCAAGTTGAGCACTGAGTTTTTTGATGGTGATCCGTCGATCATCTCGAACGAGTGTGTTCGCACGCTCCGCCATTGCAGGAGTCACAGCTGTACACGGCCGGCCCGCACGCGGGAGATCAGACAGTCTTGCTTGACCTTGCGGCGATGATGACACACGCTTTGCCCAACGACTCACCGTGCTTTTGTCCACTGCCAGATCACCGTAGACCTTCTGCAAGCGCCTATGAATATCTGAGATGCCCTGGTTTTCCGCCAAAAGAAACTCGATCACTGCCCGTTGTTTGCAACGCACATCCGTTACAGACGCCATTTTAACAGCTCCGTACAGCGCTGCCACCTGTCGGAAGTCAATGAAACTATACGAGACGAAGCGGGAATGTTTGAAAATATTCCACAAGAAATTTCCGGTTTTTTCAACCAAAATTGGCCGAGAAAAAAATGTGTTGCATTACTTATTGAACTGCCCTCATATTTAGGACTAGAAATATAGATCTTAAACTGGTAGCATTATTTAGTTCTATACCAGAAATAGTTGGGACTAGTAATAATATTTTTTTCTAGCACAGCATTGTGTTGGGATCGATAGTCAATTGATGGGGCATAAAAATTTTGCTTTTGACTTATTGCTGGAAATAAGGATGAATAACATCATTTGTCATGAGGCAGGTGTAGCAAGGTTATATATGATCACATTCATGAATGACACACACAACTGGGTAAAAAAATGCAAGTACTAGAACTGGTTTAATAATTGACTGCTTGTAGCATATTAATGTCATGAAAAGTTTCTCCTGGAAAAAGTACAAAGTTGATTATTGAACTGAAAGAACAAATGTATATTATGGTGAAAAGCAGTAAACTTCGAATTAACAGGTAATGAAACATGTACTTATTGCGTATGTACTCTAGCTGTCTATCCCAAAACATTCAGTCATTATACTATGCGACGTATGACATACCGTCGAAAAGAACTGCAACAAATACACTCCTGGAAATTGAAATAAGAACACCGTGAATTCATTGTCCCAGGAAGGGGAAACTTTATTGACACATTCCTGGGGTCAGATGCATCACATGATCACACTGACAGAACCACAGGCACATAGACACACGCAACAGAGCATGCACAATGTCGGCACTAGTACAGTGTATATCCGTACCGAGCGAGGTGGCGCAGTGGTTAGCACACTGGACTCGCATTCGGGAGGACGACGGTTCAATCCCGTCTCCGGCCATCCTGATTTAGGTTTTCCGTGATTTCCCTAAATCGCTTCAGGCAAATGCCGGGATGGTTCCTTTGAAAGGGCACGGCCGATTTCCTTCCCCATCCTTCCCTCACCCGAGCTTGCGCTCCGTCTCTAATGACCTCGTTGTCGACGGGACGCTAAACACTAATCTCCTCCTCCTCCACAGTGTATATCCACCTTTCGCAGCAATGCAGGCTGCTATTCTCCCATGGAGACGATCGTAGAGATGCTGGATGTAGTCCTGTGGAACGGCTTGCCATGCCATTTCCACCTGGCGCCTCAGTTGGACCAGCGTTCGTGCTGGACGTGCAGACCGCGTGAGACGACGCTTCATCCAGTCCCAAACATGCTCAGTGGGGGACAGATCCGGAGATCTTGCTGGCCAGGGTAGTTGACTTACACCTTCTAGAGCACGTTGGGTGGCACGGGATACATGCGGACGTGCATTGTAATGTTGGAACAGCAAGTTCCCTTGCCGGTCTAGGAATGGTAGAACGATGGGTTCGATGACGGTTTGGATGTACCGTGCACTATTCAGTGTCCCCTCGACGATCACCAGTGGTGTACGGCCAGTGTAGGAGATCGCTCCCCACACCATGATGCGGGGTGTTGGTCCTGTGTGCCTCGGTCGTATGCAGTCCTGATTGTGGCGCTCACCTGCACGGCGCCAAACACGCATACGACCATCATTGGCACCAAGGCAGAAGCGACTCTCATCGCTGAAGACGACACGTCTCCATTCGTCCCTCCATTCACGCCTGTCGCGACACCACTGGAGGCGGGCTGCACGATGTTGGGGCGTGAGCGGAAGACGGCCTAACGGTGTGCGGGACCGTAGCCCAGCTTCATGGAGACGGTTGCGAATGGTCCTCGCCGATACCCCAGGAGCAACAGTGTCCCTAATTTGCTGGGAAGTGGCGGTGCGGTCCCCTACGGCACTGCGTAGGATCCTACGGTCTTGGCGTGCATCCGTGCGTCGCTGCGGTCCGGTCCCAGGTCGACGGGCACGTGCACCTTCCGGCGACCACTGGCGACAACATCGATGTACTGTGGAGACCTCACGCCCCACGTGTTGAGCAATTCGGCGGTACGTCCACCCGGCCTCCCGCATGCCCACTATACGCCCTCGCTCAAAGTCCGTCAACTGCACATACGGTTCACGTCCACGCTGTCGCGGTATGCTACCAGTGTTAAAGACTGCGATGGAGCTCCGTATGCCACGGCAAACTGGCTGACACTGACGGCGGCGGTGCACAAATGCTGCGCAGCTAGCGCCATTCGTCGGCCAACACCGCGGTTCCTGGTGTGTCCGCTGTGCCGTGCGTGTGATCATTGCTTGTACAGCCCTCTCGCAGTGTCCGGAGCAAGTATGGTGGGTCTGACACACCGGTGTCAATGTGTTCTTTTTTCCATTTCCAGGAGTGTACTTAAATAACTACATAGCATCTCTTAACTAATAGAAAATATATAAACTTCATCATTATCATCATCTGCAAAGAAAAACTTCATTATTCATATTACCCTATTCTTCATACAGCTATTCATCATCAAATATTATCATCTGCAAAAAACAGACACTTCGTTCAGAAGGGTTCGAAGAATCGTGATACCTTGATATACAGATCGGAGAAATGTTTCTAGATCGTAACATATGTGTCCATATCGCAGTTCGAAATTGTGGTCCATTGTCGGAAATTACTTTCAATACATGCCCTACATGGAATAAAAAATGTTATGCAAATGCGTTCGAAATAGATTTAGCAGTAGCTTTGCGTAACAGAGTGAAGGTAACAAATTTCGAAGTGAGTTCGAGAGCGACAAAGATGTAACAAAAACCTCTAGTAGATCTGGGAATCGGTCCAAAAATGTCTACAGCGGCCGTATGTCTCAATTTAATCGGTACAATGGGAACTACCAGAGGAATATGTAAAGTCGTGTCTGATTTAGCTTTCTGGAAGATTTTACATTACGCTAAAACTCTTCGAATACGTTTCTCCATGTTGGCAAAGTAACAGTTCTGCCTCAGTATAAAAAAACATTTTATGACTCCATAATGTGCGTAACTTAATGAATATATCAAATTAATTTGTTAACAAGCTCGTCAGGAATACATAATAACCAGTTGTTGCTGTCAGGATGAGAGCGGCGAAACAGAATGTTGTTGCGTACGGTATAATGGTTTCTAATGGTAACATTATTCCTATCCTGCCAAAGGTGTTTAATTTCCTTCCATACGTTGTCTTTGCTCTGCTCTTGTGCTGTGTCTCGTAATGACGACGAAATGAAATTTTCAAATGCGACTTGTTGAATATACATGAGGCTAAAATTTGCTTGGCAGAAGTCGCTTGTGATGTCTTGCTGATTGTTGCTGAGAGAACGGAATAGTGCGTCTGCTACAATATTTTGTGCAACGGGAATGTGAAAAATTGTAAAATTAAATTCCTGTAAATAAAGCTTCCATCTGCTTAACCTGTCGTATGTAAATTTAGTGGAAAGTAAAAACTGTATAGCTCAATGATCTTTATAAACAGTAGTATGTCTTCCATAAAGAAAATGCCTTAATCTGGTAAATGCCCATACAACACATAATTTTTAAAGTTCTGTAGCAGAATAATTGCGCTCAGCAGGTGACAGAATTCGACTTGCAAAGGTGATGTTTTTAATTACTGTAGTGCCGTCTTCCTCAGTTTCCCGAAAAATTTGTACCCCTGAAGCGGTGTTAGAAATGTCAGTGGCAATGGAAAAATTTCTGGTAGATCTAGGTGTGATAAATGTGGTGCGCCCAACAAAGCATGTTTCAAATTAACAAATTCAGACTACGCTTGGCTATCCCAGGACCAAACAGCGTTTTTCCCTGTCAACTGGCATAATCTAGGGGTGTCTAAAGCAGTTTAATGAAT
The DNA here is from genome assembly GCF_023864275.1 of Schistocerca cancellata. Lineage (NCBI taxonomy): Eukaryota > Metazoa > Arthropoda > Insecta > Orthoptera > Acrididae > Schistocerca > Schistocerca cancellata. The sequence goes on along the minus strand of NC_064626.1, from coordinate 1,030,772,105 downwards.
AAATTTACGGAAAAAGTTAATTAATCCCAGGAAGCTGCGTAGTTGTTTCTTCGTTGTTGGAACAGTAATGTCACGTAAAGCTTGAAGTCTTTCCGGGTCAGGCGCAATGCCTTCTGCTGAAATTACATGTCAAAGAAATTTTATAGAAGTTTTGCCAAAGCGTGATTTTCTAGGATTAACTCTGAGTCCTTGTGCACGAAAAGTTTGCAACATTTATTCAAGAATCAAATTGTGTTCACACCAGTTAGCTTCTGGAATAAGGATGTCTACATACGTTGTGATTCTGTATGTAGGTTCTGTAAGAAGTATAGTATTCAAACTGCGAATAAATGCTGCTGAAGAAATTGTTAAACCGAACGGTAATTCGATAGCAATAACCAAAACAGAGAAATGCTGTGTACTTTCTGCAGTTCGGAAGGAGATGAATTTGCTAAAATCCCGATTTTAAATCTAATGTGGAATAAATAGCAGTACCATTAAATTGCTGTAGAAGTTATTCTAGTGCCTGTGGCCGATCTGTTTCATTGATAATAATTTCGTTGACATGACGCGAATCAAGTACGAGACGAAGTGATCCATCCTTTTTCTTAACGATATGGAGCGGGTTTATGTTAAGTCTAACTGCCGGTTCAATAATTCCTTCGTCTAGCATAGCTTGTAATTCTTTCTAAACTTGTTCTCTATCAATATATGGAATGGGATAATGTTTGGCTTTAAATGTGTCGTGTTGTTTATCTTGAAATTCATACATAAAACCGGACATAGTGCCAGGAATGTTGTCAAAAAGGTGGAGCTTGCTGTAAAAGAATTTTGCGTAGCTCTGTACGTTCGTCGGCTGTATTTGTACTGCTCTGTTTTGCTTTCTCTGCAGTCATTTGCATAACGTCATAGTTGACTTCGTCTGATGTATTGTAGTTGTGTACATACGTATCTGTGAACAATATGGAATGACAGTCTATGTTACGCGATGTAGAAGTGACCTCTGTTAGATTAAGTGCTTGTTCTTCTGGAGATAAAGCGCTCTGAAATTTTAATGCCAGCTGTACCTATTCATCCTTTAACATTAAATAGGAATTTAGATAGTCAATAATTGCGTCATGTTGTACCAAAAAATTCGTACCTAAAATAACGTCTGTTGTCAATAAGGGAAAAATCGAAAAATTTTAGTGGAACGTATGACCTGCAATACAAAATGATAAGTGTGTCTGTGTCTACTCCTTTATCATATACTGCTCCTTATACTTTAGTTTTGCCTAATGGTAAAGTAGAATAAGTATTCTCTTTGTTACATTCGTTGAAAGTTTCTTCATTTATAACTGACATCGGAGATCCAGAATCGATTACTGCTTAAAATGTGAATAAATTGATCTTTACTTCAGTAACAGGGTGGGAAATGGTTTTTGTGTAACTGGTTTTTCATGCAAAAGTGTGTCTCGGATGTCGTCAAAAGTAATAACGTTTTCGTGAACAAGATTCTGTGTCAAAAGTATTGCTTACGTTGCTGGAAGATGCAGCCTGTACGGTATCTAGTCAAATTCTTTCTGACGTACTGTTATTTGCAGGAGGACGCTGTGGCATTTAGACTATTTGTACTGTTCTGTTACTTCGTCCTGACAAATTAGATATGCGCGCGGCTACTTTTACCTTGTACTACATCGCTCAGGTACGACCGCCCCATCAGGCCGACTGCGAGCTACCAGCACTACTGCCGACACTGCTCGTACTGCAGCTCACACTGCTCTCAGGTCTGCGATTCTATTATAGCTTACATATCGCAGGCAGCGCGTGAGCGATCCATCGAAATTACAACTGCTCGAGTGCGCTAGCAATAAATTCCTTAGTCATGGACCTCTTACAAGTTTCTTTATAAGTCTCTCATTTTTTTCTGTTTCGATGATTTTTCACTGCTTGTGCTGTGGTGTTTTCCAATGATTCTTGATTTGCGCGTTTCTTTTTCTCTTATTCCTGAAGTTATGAAACCGCGCATTCGATAATTCTCCGTACCAGTTGTTTTTCGAGCTGTTGTAACAGGACTGAGTCACATCATTTCTAGTTACCGATTCCAACGATCATTTTTCGCGTCTTCGTACTTGATGTCTGCAGTAATATTTTTTATGATTCCCATTTTTGGAAAAGTTGTCTGTGCTACTTTGGACAATACTAAGTACATTTGTCCAACACAGGTGAATTCTAGTCTTTGATTCCTAGCTATGCAACTTATCCGTTTTTCCGACAAGTATGCACAATGGTTTGTTTCATCATTTCCATTACTTTTTTCCTTTCTGTTCTTCTGCGAAAAACAAAAAATTTATTGATCGCAGCAGTATAGAAAGCAAGACAAAAAATACACTCCTGGAAATTGAAATAAGAACACCGTGAATTCATTGTCCCAGGAAGGGGAAACTTTATTGACACATTCCTGGGGTCAGATACATCACATGATCACACTGACAGAACCACAGGCACATAGACACAGGCAACAGAGCATGCACAATGTCGGCACTAGTACAGTGTATATCCACCTTTCGCAGCAATGCAGGCTACTATTCTCCCATGGAGACGATCGTAGAGATGCTGGATGTAGTCCTGTGGAACGGCTTGCCATGCCATTTCCACCTGGCGCCTCAGTTGGACCAGCGTTCGTGCTGGACGTGCAGACCGCGTGAGACGACGCTTCATCCAGTCCCAAACATGCTCAATGGGGGACAGATCCGGAGATCTTGCTGGCCAGGGTAGTTGACTTACACCTTCTAGAGCACGTTGGGTGGCACGGGATACATGCGGACGTGCATTGTAATGTTGGAACAGCAAGTTCCCTTGCCGGTCTAGGAATGGTAGAACGATGGGTTCGATGACGGTCTGGATGTACCGTGCACTATTCAGTGTCCCCTCGACGATCACCAGTGGTGTACGGCCAGTGTAGGAGATCGCTCCCCACACCATGATGCCGGGTGTTGGACCTGTGTGCCTCGGTCGTATGCAGTCCTGATTGTGGCGCTCACCTGCACGGCGCCAAACACGCATACGACCATCATTGGCACCAAGGCAGAAGCGACTCTCATCGCTGAAGACGACACGTCTCCATTCGTCCCTCCATTCACGCCTGTCGCGACACCACTGGAGGCGGGCTGCACGATGTTGGGGCGTGAGCGGAAGACGGCCTAACGGTGTGCGGGACCGTAGCCCAGCTTCATGGAGACGGTTGCGAATGGTCCTCGCCGATATCCCAGGAGCAACAGTGTCCCTAATTTGCTGGGAAGTGGCGGTGCGGTCCCCTACGGCACTGCGTAGGATCCTACGGTCTTGGCGTGCATCCGTGCGTCGCTGCGGTCCGGTCCCAGGTCGACGGGCACGTGCACCTTCCGGCGACCACTGGCGACAACATCGATGTACTGTGGAGACTTCACGCCCCACGTGTTGAGCAATTCGGCGGTACGTCCACCCGGCCTCCCGCATGCCCACTATACGCCCTCGCTCAAAGTCCGTCAACTGCACATACGGTTCACGTCCACGCTGTCGCGGCATGCTACCAGTGTTAAAGACTGCGATGGAGCTCCGTATGCCACGGCAAACTGGCTGACACTGATGGCGGCGGTGCACAAATGCTGCGCAGCTAACGCCATGCGACGGCCAACACCGCGGGTCCTGGTGTGTCCGCTGTGCCGTGCGTGTGATCATTGCTTGTACAGCCCTCTCGCAGTGTCCGGAGCAAGTATGGTGGGCCTGACACACCATTTCCAGGAGTGTAGAAATCCTGTAACACACCACTGCAAATACCTACTGTAAAAAGACTACTGGAATCGTTAACTAGAAATGCCCTATATAGATTGGTTCTTTTTATCGGCTCCAAGATATGATATTTTTCGCAGTATTCGAGAGAGCAACAGCAAAATCCTACTGTAAAAAAGTTAAAAATAATGAACCAAGATTTGTTATTTTTCGCGTTTTTTTCAATATTTGTGATATGCGCACTCTTTTATAATTTTCATATGCGATATCGCTCCATGTACCTTTATTACGTCATTTGATTGAGAGTGGATTGCTGATTTGCAATGACTTTAACTGTACGGAATCCCTCCCTGTACTACAGCAAAAACGCGATAAATATAAAACCCTCGAAGCCACAGATAGAATTTACCTATACAGATTTGTTATTTATGGCGTAGTACAGAGGACGTTATCATACACTTAAATCTTTAATGAATTAGCAGTACTTCCCCAATAACAGAACGTGGAATCGACAACTTAAGCTATACGACATACACCAGAATTTTCTACCTCATCAACTATTTCACGGTGTGCTATCTCTCTTTCTGTTAACCGAAAAAACTCGATAAAAACAACTCTTCGAATCAATAATTACAAATGACAGTGATTCGTTGGTTTCTTATTTTTCGTAGGCTTTCAAACTGTACTAGTAACTGTAGAAATAATATGAAATCTCACTTCGCGCACCTACTGATAATGTACTCATAACAATTCATGGAATTATTGGAATCGGTAACTACAACTAAGTTATGTAGGTCAGTTGTAGTTAATTATCCCAGATATTCAGTGGCTCAGTTATTGCGTTAGATGTCTGAGTGTGTTTTGTACGGTTCATAAAGTTGTAATTCCTCTATATGAACTACTGCGAAACAGTAAGTGATGTTGGAATCGGTAAGTAGAATTAAAATATATGGACAAATTCTACTTATCGATTCCAAAATTTATAACTGTTTTCTTAATTTCGTCACTTGTGTACTTGCCTTTCTTTTATGATTTCTGAGTCGGTTTTTCCACGTGTCATATTACTCTTTCAGGTATGGTACTACTTACTTCATTTTCCCGTTATTGTGTTACGTTTCAGTTTCTCCAAGCCCAGAATCACCACTTTCCGGCGGCATTCACGTTATAATTAATAATAGTTATTAAAAATTAACGGTATTTCATAATATTACTTCACCATGCACTATGCTGTAATGATATTTAAAGTTTCTCTGTGTTTTTCATACTCGTATAAATTACGACACTAATTTGTCTCAGAGATTTATACTTCTGCATCTTTTGTTCTTACTCGTTTTCGTTATCTTTCATTCGTTTTTGCATAATTCGTGACTTAGTAAATAATAGCGTGAAATATGAGTGTAATTTTATCGTATGGTACATTCATTTGTTTACGAATATGGTAAATTGCTTTCATAGATTATCTCTGCGTAGTGTCCTTGTTTCCTACATGTCATTGCTCAAAGTCGACGAGTGCACTCGAATACACAAGACTTTATCGAGATCTGCTATTTTAATTAACGCGATAGTACAGCTCGATGATCATGGTCAGTTTTGTGCATGAAGTGTAAGTCTGGGCAAATAGCTACAAAATGTCTTACACGTGGTTGAGCTATTTTTGGCTCTAAGCACCTAACTTGAGGCCACCGTCGCAGTGGCTGGGCATACAAGTCAAAACAAAATGTGAATGACTCACACTTAAGACAATTATGACAGGTATAGTTGTACAAATTGTGATTTGAATGGTTAAGAAGAACTAGCCTTTATATGTCGTAATAGACGATGGCGAAACCTACAATGAAAAATGTCATCCACAATAATGAAAAATCAGATATACCAGCCAGGTAACTGGGCAGAGTTCAGTAAATGATAAGTGATGAATTTCGCACACATTTATCATTTCTACAGGATATACAATATACTGTACTTCTGTCCATTCTTGTTGAGGAATAACAAAAATACTACAAGATTGAAGAATCAAATAGAAATGAAGGGAAAAGGAATATACGTATCTTCAGTTGCACGAGTCCTTAGAAAAAGAAAGTACTACATTCGCTTACAACTTAAATACATTCCTGTTCAGGTATTCGAGCTGCCTGCGCTTAACGCTACAGCAAGAGTGCGGGAACCTGGGAATACGGACGTGCGACAGGGAAGTGGTACGTGCTCGACGTGCTACGCATATTTAAAAGGGGCAGCGCAACGTTCTGAAATTAAAGAAAAGCGAACTCCCTGCCCTTATTATGTAAAATACGCAGAAAAATAACGCCGATGGTGACACAAACATGTTATGAAGTATTAAGCAAAACGAAGCTTGGTAGTTAAAGGAGGCAGGAATCGGTTACGATTGTGGACGGGTTACTGTTGGTTGCCTATTACAGCTACACACATTTATTTTTAAAACAGTAATTCTAGACTAAACAATAAATAGAAAAATACACATGTTATTAAAACAACTGCGTAAATAATAGTGTTTTCAATGCGTTAAAATTTAGCTAATCACCATAAAATACAGATATAAATAATGTTTTTAAAGAAATAAGCCACTGTGATCACGGCTGAAGGCTTTACACGCCGAAAATGGCAGTAAATTAAGAATGTTTAAGAACTCGCTGCAATTACAACTTATAGGTACTGAAATTTTGACAGGTAAGTGGCCAGATACACAGCAGAAGGTATCAGAGGCCAAGATTGGCAGTAAATAAGGTTTTAAGGCTTACTGCTAAAATACAAATACTAAATAATTTTTCGTTTAAAGCAAATTATCACGCTCATGGCTGAAGGCCCTTCACGTCAGGAACGGCAATTATACCGGGTGATCAAAAAGTCAGTATAAGTTTGAAAACTTAATAAACCACGGAATAATATAGATAGAGAGGTAAAAATTGACACACATGCTTAGAATGACATGGGGTTTTATCAGAACCAACCCATGTTGCTAGACGCGTGAAAGATCTCTTGCGCGCGTCGTTTGGTGATGATCGTGTGCTCAGCCGTCACTTTCGTCATGCTTGGCCTCCCAGGTCCACAGACCTCAGTCCGTGCGATTATTGGCTTTGGGGTTACCTGAAGTCGCAAGTGTATCGTGATCGACCGATATCCCTAGGGATGCTGAAAAACAACATCCGACGCCAATGCCTCACCATAACTCCGGACATGCTTTACAGTGTTGTTCACAACATTATTCCTCGAGTAAAGCTATTGTTGAGGAATGATAGTGGACATACTGAGCACTTCCTGTAAAGAACATCATTTTTCTTCGTCTTACTTTGTTACGCTAATTATTGCTATTCTGATCAGATGAAGCGCCATCTGTCGGATATTTTTAAACTTCTGTATTTTTTTTTTTTGGTTCTAATAACACCCCATGTCATTCCAAGCATGTGTGTCAATTTGTACCTCTCTATCTACATTATTCCGTGATTTATTCAGTTTTCAAATTTATACTGACTTTTTGATCACCTGGTATTAACAAATTTTAAAAACCTGCTGTGAAACAGCCAATAAATGGTAAAGGTTAATTAAACAACATGCAACTGATCACCACAGGGGGAATAAGATAATAAAACATAAGAACCAAGGGGCCACAGACGGTGCTCCAAGAATAGACCTCTGAGAGGATCTGGCAATAAACTTTTCCGCGAGCAATGAGATAGGCAGCCAAGAGTTGCATTCACTTTACAAGACCTGGCGTCCGATAAACCAAATGCAACGGTGGAACAATACGCTAAAAGCATTCCAGTCGCTGCTCTTCGCCTCGGCAACACTAAGAGCAGCAACACCAACCCAAGTCACTGGAGAATCGCGCGATATCACAATAGTGGAGGTTTCTGTACTTGGACTGAAATGCACTCATCTTAAAGCTTGTTGGATCTGGTTTACCACGAGGTCGTGTACCCTCGTAACCACAACCCTTCCATGCGGCAGCCCATGCACGCTGCCAGCAGTCCTGGCATGTTCCCACACTGTGCGGACCTGGCCCCTCCTGAGTCCCCAATCGAACTTCCACACTCACACGATACGTACAAACAACCACGTCGTCCAATGATAGGGCAATAGTTACTACATATCGATAACCGCTGCAGCTGCCACTAGCGGACAGGCAATGCTTGTGAAATGAGTGGTGCCAGTCAACACGGGAAGAAGACAGACAACTGCAACCATGCCAATTAAACGATATGGTCTGGCCTCCAATAGAGGGCGGGAACCTACCAACAGCACCAACGCAAGCCGTAGCACAGCTCAACAAAAAAATAATGTAGTTGATAATTTGTTTTCACTTAGCGGGCTACTGCAGGACTTACACGTATCAAGTTGCTTACATACTCTTCCCTGCTCTTCAATAGTAGTAGCACAGAGTTCAAAAATGGTTCAAATGGCTCTGAGCACTATGGGACTCAACATCTGAGCTCATAAGTCCCCTAAAACTTAGAATTACTTAAACCTAACTAACCTAAGGACATCACACACATCCATGCCCGAGGCAGGATTCGAACCTGCGACCGTAGCGGTCGCACAGAGTAGTTCTCTGAAAAGAAGCGAGACATTTGATAAATGTCACCAGACTGTAGAGAGGTGTCCATTACGGTTAAGGACGCATCTCTAGTTAACGGCTCTTCACAAGGTTTGCAATGAATGACTTGATAAGGCTGCCTACGCTAACCTTTGTATCAAGTTCCTTGCGTTGTTTCTCTCACCATATAAATATTATGACGTTGTGAGGCACTCAGCAATTTACTGCTAGAAGAGAAAAGATGGAAAAAGAATGTATTCATCGACTATCATATCAATAAAACAAATAAATACATATGTTGACTACAAGTGCTGAAAAATCTTAAGAATTATTTTCATAGGTATCAGACCATTGACAAGTTTAAAGCAGTTCAACTCGTGCAACGTCCAATGGACGGACGGACAGTGACATGAATATAGTTAGTTGGGCAAATTTCGACCTCCCTCCCCTCTTTGCTTTCACTGCTGCCAATTTCACCCCAATTCTTGTTTAATCCTTACCCTGCTTCTCATTCCACCAGCCCTCAGCCCTTGTTGGTCTGCAAGACGTAATTATAAGAATGAAGCAAAATAGCATTTTATCTGTTATTTAATAGTTGTTTTGTGTTTTAAGGAACAGTAATTTTGAGTCTACAAAGTTTTATTTACCTGTTTTGACAAGAAGCCACGGAACGTCTTCTTATAAGCGATAGACCAAACAAAACACTATAAACTTGTACTTTATTACGAAACTGCAGTTGGGCCGATTTTTGGCTTGATGGAAATGGTAATGCTAAACAAAGAAGCACCAGTTCGGTATGTATGAAATTTGTAAGATGTTCATCACATAAAGACTATTAATTGATTAAACTTTGTTGGTGTACATCATCAACTTCATTATGTGGTGTGACCATCACGGGGACGAATACAGTCTTGTATCCATTGTGGTGTAAAACCAAACAGCTTGTGAATGGCATCTTGAGGGATTTTTTCCGTGCTTTGAACACTTGTTGTGTTTCTGACTAGTTGCATGTGGTCGCATCATGCAGCAACATGCAACAAGCCATAAAAATTAAAAGTGAGGTGTAAGGCCAGTTTTATTATTGAAAAGGCTACCCACAAAGAATCGAGTACTAAAGATCAGGTGATGTCAGAAGAGGTTTTAATTGTTCATGCTGATAAAAAGAATACATCGGTACTCGTTTATGGGAAAGATTATATTGCCAAAACATTGCAATATTTTGAGGAGAACAACAGTCAACAAACAAATTGTGATTCCACCGAAATATACGCTGAGCTCAATACGTGTATAGGCGGTATTTGTTTTCTCACCTTGGCCTGTCAAGCCCAAATTAAGATTCATAACCCTGTTTCCCATTACGTCCGATAATTAACAGTATAGGGAACACAGCTGAGCCTGCCTCTAAATACATGTTTTAGGTATTACGGAAAAGTTTTGTCTATGAACAAAATTTTGTAATCTCTAATCCAAAAGACCATCCCAGTGAATCATGTATCTTGTCGTAGGTTGGGTGGCTTGCGTGCCTCCGTGACACAGATGACTGTACTGTAGGTGCAGCCACAACAAAAGGATATCTGTTGAGAGGCTAGAGAAATGTAAGGTTCCTGAAGAGGAACAGCAGCTTTTTCAGTACTTGCAGGACCAACAGTCTGGATGACTGATTGAACTGGCCTTGTAACATCAATCAAGACGGCCTGTCTCAACTAATACTGTAAACAGTTGAAAGCAAAGGGGAAACTACAGCCGTAAATTTTCGCGAGGGCATGCAGTTGTTCTGTATGGTTAAGTATTTATGGCATTCTCTTCGTGGAAAATATTCCGGAGATAAAATAGTCCCCCATTCGGATCTCTGGGCGGGGACTACTCAGTAGGGTGCCGTCGTCCGGAGAAACAAAACTGGCGTTCTACGGACCGGAGTGAGGAATGTTGGATCTCTTAATTGAGCAGGCAGGTTAGAAAATTTAAAAAGGGAAATGGCTAGACTGAAGTTAGATAAAGTGGGAATTAGTAAAACTCGTTGGTAGGAGGAACAAGACATCTGGGCAGTTGAATCCAGAGTTATATATATAAAATCGAATAGGGGTAATGGAGGAGTAGGTTTCATAATGAAAACGGCAACAGGCACACGGTTAAGCTACTATGAAGATCATAGAAAAAGCATTATCGTAGCCAAAACAGACACGAGGGCCACACAGACAAGCTTCGCAGATGATGAAGAGATTGAAAACATGTATCATGAGATAAAATATTCAGATAGTTAATGGAAACGAAAATGTAAGTGTGATGGTTGAGTGAAATTCGATAGAAGGAAAAGGAATAGAAGGAAATATAGTAGGTGAATATGGATTGGGGTAAAGGAATGAAAGCGGAAGCAACCTGGTGGAATTTGAACAGAGCGGAATGTAATCATCGCCAAGACTTGGTTTAAGAATTATGAACGTGGGCTGCAGTGGTGGAAGAGACTTGGCGACACTGGAAGGTCTCAGATTGATTATATAATGGTATGACAGAAATTTCGAAACCAGATTTAAAATTGTAAGATATTTCCAGGAGCAGATGAGGACTCTGACCACAATTTATTGGTTATGAAATGCAGATTAAAACTGAAGAAACAAGAAATAGTTTGGACATTAATGAGATGGTTCTTGGACAAGTTGAAATAACCAGAGGTTTTTGAGAGTTTCACAGGAAGCATTAGGTAATAGTTGAAAACGACAGGGGAAACGAATATTGTAGAAGATGGATGGATAGCTTCGAGAGATGAAGTAGCGAAGCAACAGACGATCAAATAGGTAAAAAGGTAAGGCCTAGTGGAAATCCTTGAATAGCACAAGAGATATTGAACTTAATTGATGAAAACAGAAATTATAAAAATGCAGCAAGTGAAGCAGGAGAAAGGAAATTCAAACGTCTAAAAATTGAGATTGACACGAAGCGCAAAATGGCTAAGCAGGAATGGCTAGATGGAAAATTTAAGTATTTGGAAGCATATATTGCTAGCGGAAAGATAGATACCACCTACAGGAAAATCAAAAACCTCTTTGCAGAAAATACAAGCAGTAGTATGAATATCAAAATCTCAGATGGAAAACCAGTCCTAAGCAAAGAAGGGAAAGCTGAAAGGTGAAAGGAGCATACAGAGGGTCTATACAAGGGAGATGAACTTGAAGTCAGTGTTAAAGAAATGGAGGAAGACGTAACTGAGCATGAGATGAGAGGTATGATACTGTGAAGAGAATTTGGTGGAACACTGTAAGACCTGAGTAGATGCAAATCCCTGGGAGTAAACGACATTCCTCCAGAACTACTCCTACTCTTGGGAGAGCCTGCCATGACAAAACTCTTCCATCTGGTGAGCAATGTGTATGAGACAGGCGAAATATCCTCTGACTTCAGGAAGGACCTAATAATTTCAGTTTCAAGGGAAGCAGATACCGAACTTTAAGTTTCATAAATCATGGTTGAAAATACTAACACGAGTCTTTGTAGAAGGATGGAAAAACTGCTAGAAACCGACCTTGTGGTAGATCAATTTGGATTCCTGAGAAACGTAGGAGTGCACGAGACAATACTGACTCTACGGTGTATTCCAGAAGATAGATATCGCATTTGTAGACTTAGAAAAAGCTCTTGACAATGTTGACTGGAATATCCACTTTGAAATTCTGATGGTAGCAAGGGTAAAATACAGGGAGCAAAAGGTTATTTAAAACTTGTATAGAAAACAGGTGGCAGATACAAGTGTCGAGGAGCATGAAAGGGAAGCAGTGCTTGAGAAGCGACAGAGGCAGGGTTGTAACATTTCTTCGATCTTACTCAGTCTGTACATTGAGCAAGCAGTAAAGGAAACCAAAGAAAAATCCAGAGCGGAAATTAAATTATAGATTAAGAAATAAAAACTTTGAGGTTTTCCGATGACATTATAATTCTCCCAGAGACAGCAAAGGACTTAGACGAATGGTTCAATGGCATGGACAGTGTTTTGAAAGGAAGATAGAAGATGAGCATAAAAAACAAGGATAATGGAATATAGTTTAATTAAATCAAGTGATGCTATTGAATTAGATTAGGAAACGAGACTTTGAAGTAGCAGAAAAGTTTTGGTATTTGGGCAGCAAAATAACTGATGGTATCCGAAGTAGGTAGGATGTAAAATATGTAAGATACATTCAGATGAAATCCGGCCAGTAGTGTAAAGTAATGGAAACGATTTTATTAATTCAAAAATGTAGTTATACACAGTACACATACTCAAAAATAGGCGCCAAAACTGTTGGAACACTTATCCCATTGCGACACGAGCCAGTCAATTCCATCCAGCTAGTAGACTGCTGTCGGATACAGGCCTGAACCCAGTCACAAACTTCGTCGTCCGTTGCTCACGCTAATACCCAGTAACCGATGGATCTCGTCCACGGTGATTCTGCGGTAGTCCACGACTTAAGCATTCACTTCCGCAACCATTTCCGATGTTATGACACAATTAGCCTGTCCAAGACGAGCATCGTCTTCCAGTGATTCGCGCCCCTCAAGAAATCGTTTCAGCCATTCCACAACACTTGAACGACAGTACACAGCCTTCGTCCGTCGATACATTTCAAGACTCCCAATTCCATCCGCCGCTAAAAATCAGATCACTCCTCGTTGTTCCTGCTTATTAGTCTGCATGTTCGGTAGTGGACGATAACTTGTGCAACCACCTTCTCTTCGGCGTGAAACTACACTGGCATTATTCAACATGAAACAGTGCACACGCGCCAGTCTCTCTACCAATAGATGGTGCCACCATACCCGCAGTTACGTGGTGCCACCTTACGTGTAAGGCAAAGGTAGACGCACTGACCAGGTTTCATTTGAATGAACCTCGTAACCTAAAAACTTGGCAAGGAAAGTTTATCTGAAGGACAGAAATTTGTTAACATTGAATATTGATTTAAGTGTTAGGAAATCTTTTTTGACAGTATTTGTACGATGTGTAGCCATGTATGGAATCGATACATGGATGCTTAACAGTTTAGACAAGAAGAGAATGGAAACTTTTGAAATGTAATGCTACAGAAGAACTTTGAATATTAGGTGGGCAGATCACGTAACTAATCAGGAGGTACTGAATAGAATGGGGTATAAAGGACATGTGTGGCACAACCTGGCTAGAGGAAGGGATCGGTTGATAGGACACTTTCTGAGACATCAAGTGAGCCCCAGTTTAATATTGGAGGGAAGAGTGGGAGGTAAAAATCGTATAGGGAGACCAAGAGATGAATACAGTTAGCGGATTCAGAAAGATGTAAGTTGCACTAGTTATTTGGAGCTGAAGAGCTTTGCGCAGGGTACAGTAGCGTGAAGAGTTGCATCAAACGTCTTCGGACTGAGGATTACACCAATAACGACAACAGCAGCAACAACAACAATAACAACAGAAAAGAGTTGGTTCAGTTCCTAGATAGTACAGCTTCCCCACCTGATTGCAATTTGTTCTCCTTGGATATTAAGAATCTGTATACAAATGTACCACTGGACGAAACGATCCTCATCGCACAAGACAATTTCCTCAGACACTAGCTTCTGAACACAGACGAGGTAACAGAGTTAATCACGTTACTTAGGCTCCCTCTTCTTTCTTCTTCCTTGGCTCTACAGCTCATTATGAGCCTTGGCATCTTCTAAAATTTCCTTCCATTTCTCTCGGTCCTTCGCCAATACTCTCCAGTTTCTATAGCCCATCTTCCTAAGATCTTCGATTACTCCATCTTCCCATCTGGCTCTTCGTCGACCACGTCCTCTCTGCCCTCCTGGCTTTCCTTGTAATATTCTTTTTTGTGCTTCTGTATCATTCATGTGAGCCACATGCCCCGCCCATCACAGTCTGGATGATTTCATTATCCTTATGATTTGTTGGTCTTTGTTTATGATATACAACTCATGGTTGTATCTCCTCCTCCTTCTTCCTCTTTCACAAATTGGGTCGATAATTTGTCGAAGTAACTTTCTTTCAAATGCGTCCAGCATTTCAATATATTTAGTTGTTAATGTCCAGGTTTCAGAGAAATATGTAGGCACTGGTCGTATAAGTGCTTTATACAAAGTTAATTTCGTGGTACGAGTCAGGAGCCTTGAGGATAGAAGTCTTGTTAGGGCAAAATAGGCTCTATTCGCGTATTAATCTCTGCTTAATTTCATAGGAGGTATCATTTAGATGGGTAACTGTCGAGCCCACGTACTTGAAATGTTCAACTCTCTCAAACTTATAATTGCCCATTGTTATTGCATTTGGCATATATTCTCTATGTGCTTTTCCAGCTGCCATATATTTTGTTTTTTGTTCACTAATAATTTACTCCATGTTCCTACTATCCTATTCGAGAGCCATAGATGTCTCTTCTACTGCTTTTTGGTTCTTGCTACTATATCTATGTCATCCGCATAGGCCAGTACCTGCATTGATTTATAGGTGATCGTTCCCCTATTCAGAAGATTTTGCGTTTCTCATCACCCTCTCCAGGGCTGCATTATAGAGAAGGCTTGCTAATGCATCCCCTTGTCGCACTCCGTTTTTAATACTCAATGTATTGGACATAATTCCTCCTATTCTTATAATACCTTGCGTTTCGCTCATACTCATTCTCACCAGCCTTACCAACTTTCTCGAAGTCCCAGTTCATCTACAGCTTGATATAACTGCTCGCTATTTATGCTATCATAAGCTGCTTTGACATCTATAAAGAAGTAATGCGCGCCAACCCCGTATTCGTTTGTTTTTTCCAGAACTTGTCTTAAGGCGAATATTTGATCTATAGTTGACTTCCCGGGCAGAAATCCGCGTTGGCACATGTCCGTCTCCCTCTGTATGTTTGGCAGGATTCTGTCGAATAGTATATAGAGAATATTTTATATTCCAGGTTAAGCATTTTCTCCCCTTCCCATATTCTGGTGACCATTTTCAGAAGGCTTCGTTCCAGCAGTCTACCTCCTTGCTTAAACAGTTCAGCTGTAATTCCATCGGCCCCTGCGGCCTTGTTGTTTTTCAATTTCTTCATGGCAATTTTCACTTCTTCTATATTTGGTGGGGCAGTGCTGTTGTCTGGGTCCTCTTCCCCATTCGTTTCTACTGGATTCCCTGGTATAGTTATTCTAGGGTTTAGGAGACTACCAAAATACCTGCACCATTTTTCGCATGTTCCCTTCTCTTCACTTATTATATTCCCTGTTTCATCTTTTATTAAACTTTCGTGCCGCATTCACCTCTCTCCAGAATTTTCTTATTTCATTTTTGCTTCTCATGGGCTCCATTTCTTTGACACTAGCTTTCATCCATTCTCTCTTTTTTCTTTGGTGAGTCCTCTTCTCAATCCTCCAGTTTTCTTTCTATTCTTCTACTGTCCTCCTCGTACAGTGTGATCGCAGTGTCCTTCTATATGCTACGTTCTCTTCTTCAGTTGTTATTTCGCATTCAGTAGCAAACCATGATGGTCTTACTTGTCCCAATTCCAAGTATCTCTTTTGCCGATGTCTCCACTGTCTTTTTTATCACTTCCTATCTTCGATGTTGTTGTATTCTCTAACGTTTTCCAGAATCCGAATTATCTTCTCCTGATACTGTTATCTAACTTCCACTGATTCTAAAGTTGTTATATTGTATTTCCGTGCACTGGGTCGGACTCGTTTCGCTGCGTCAGATATCCTCGCCCTCACCCGTACCCCTACCAGAAAATGATCTGTATCTATATTTGGACCTCTGAGACTCCTCACGTCCAATAGGTCCGATTTGTGTCTCACATCTATCAACACATGGTCGATCTGGTTTACTGCTTTTCCATTCGGTGAGGTCCATGTTCCCTTATGTATTCCTTTAAGTGGGAACAGTGTTGATACTGTAACCATATTTCTAGATGCTGTGAACAGTATAAGCCTTGCTCCATTCTCATTGCTTGTTGCATGTTTGCTATGGGGGCCAATTATCGATCTATAAATTTGTTCTTTCCCAACCTGTCGTTTAGGTCTCCGGCTATTATTTTAATATCATGCCCTGGGCACACATCATATGCTCTTTCCAAAGATTCATAGAATACTTCTTTCTCTTCTTCTTCGGATTCTTTTGTTGGAGCATGGGCATTTATTGTGGAATAGTTAAACAAATTACCTTTTATCCTGAGCGTTGGTAGTCTTGGAATAATGGGTGTAAACCCTATTATCAAATGCTTTAATTGATGATGTACAACAAATCCTGTCCCCAGATCATTATTCCTTTCGCTGTCGCTATAGAATATATTCGCTTATTTCTTTTCTAAAACCCCACTCCCCGTCCATCTAATTTCTTGTAGTGCTATTATACTTTGCTTCAGATTCATTATTTAGTGCAACATTACTTTCAGTGCTCCTGGGTGATATAGGGATCTCACATTCCAAGTATTAATATATAGATCTGATCTACACCTTATATTTGTCTTCTTCCTTATTTTCCCTCTTTCATTTACTTGTATTCCATCCTCATTGTCCTTTTGCATGCCATGTCCGTCATCCTTCATCCGTCCGGCTTTACTTTGTAGAAGTTTCGCAACAATTTTTTTTACAGAGCGGGCTGTCAACCCTGCGTCCAACCTCTACCGCGGTACAGGTGATTTTTAATCTGATTTTTCTTCCCTTAGGCTTTGGAGACCCAACTCCCAAATGCAAGGCAGCAGTTGTTGTTTTGGTTGTTTTGGTCCACCCTGGGTATTGTATTTCCTCGGTGTCCACCATATCTGGTGAATGTTCCCCAATCCGCCACCTGGGGAGGCGCCTGATGGGAGACTAGCAACTCCACACGGGACTTAGGCTAGCTACGACCAACAATAATTTCGCTTTCAGCTGTCAATATTACAAACGGAATGATGGTCTGGCCGCAGACAACTGTTTAGCGGGGCGCATCGCGGATATTTTTGTCAGTCATCTACAGTGTAAATATCTTAAACCGAACACTGACCACTTCAACAGATAGCGTTTTATCGCTGGTGTGTAGAGAAACATAATATCAGGTATGACGGTCACAAAGTGGATGAAGTTGAGGAATTCTGCTACCTAGCACCAAAATAATGAATGACGGACGCAGCAAGGAAGACTTCAAAAGAAGACTAGCACTGGCAAAAAGGGCATTCCTGGCCAAGAGAAGTCTACTAGTATCAAACAACGGGCTTAAAATGAGGAAGAAATTTCTGAGGACATACGTTGAAGCACAGCATTGTATGCTAGTGAAATATGGACAGTGGTAAACCATAACAGAAGAGAATCGAAGCATTTTATATGTGGTGGTAAAGACGAATATCGTAAATTAGATGGACTGATAAGATAAGGAATGAGGAGGTTCTGCGTAGAATCCGAGAGGAAAGGAATATGTGGAAAACACTGCCAAGAAGGGACAGGGTGATAGGACATCTGTTAAGACACAGGGACTGACTTCCATGGCACTAGAGGAAGCTGTAGAGGGCAAAACTGCAGTGGAAGACAGAGACTGGAAAACATCCAGCAGATAATTGAGGACGTAGTTTGCAAGTGCTACTCTGAGATAAAGTCATAAAACTGAAGATTAAAAAAAAAGTAGCGATATTATCTCTGACATTACGTTGCTAGCTGAGAAATTTAATAACTTGCACGGATAGATTATGTCCACTCACGAAACGATGGACCATAATAGACACTTAATTGCATAAACTTGCGACTTCATCTTGTTGGGGTATTATTTGGTTTGACATCTATCTTAAACCCACGAGTAATTATTGTATGATCCATGCTTCCTCCACCATCCTCATTGGTATAAGCTGAGTTTATTCTCAATCTATGGTGCACCGCATTAGTGAGATACCGCTCAGCCAATCCTCCATAGATGAAGAGTTAGCGATTTGAAATGCATCTCTGTAAATAATGTCAACAGTCCTACAATCGTTGATGAGCTAAATAAAGAAAAAAACATCAGTAGCTGAGCACAGAGGTCTCCACGTCACACTGTTTTGAGGTCCAAACTTATGAAGATCCTGTTCATGAGGAACCTCTCTTAAGATAGTTCTAAGCTTTTTAAAAACCAGGATTAGCGTGTTGTTTTCACTACCGGTAGTAGGCTTTAGCTTAATTAACATTCTCAATGAATGTCTCGATAAGTATGCAGAATCGGGCGTATACAAATTATAGTGTAGTGATTGTGAAATGTCGAATATCGGCCAGACCAGCAGCATTTATGAGATCCGTTTCAGCGAGCACATGCTAACCGAGAAAGGCCACGTTAAACAGAATTCTGTGTTTACTGACAATCTTCAGTCAAGTGAGAGTTGTAGTTCAAGGGGGGGGGGATTATTATTTATCTTACTTTATCGTAGATGACTTCACCTTTTATATTCTGTAACTCCTTTTTAATAACGAAAAACACGTCTTTGTCTCTGGTTTTCAATACTTACGATTATCCTGATCGCAATGCCCTGATGTTGAAGCACAGCATCGTATGCTAGTAGTCTTGTATGCATACGTTGCGCACTTTATAATTCGACTATTTTACTCCGTATTACAGTATTAGCAACATACCTTGAGTTACCATTTATATGTCATCATTTTATCCATTGTTTTCTGCTTTTTCTGCTTTTATGGTTTCATATGATTTCAATGGTTCGCATATGTGGATCTTAATTTGTTAGGTTTAAGTAGATTTTATGTTTCCTAAATGTGCCGTAACACCGGTCATGCGCGACACCTCGGCACCTCTCGCCACCCAATGCGCCCTGTTTGCATCTTTACCAGTCACAGTAACATTTGTTTGCTCGCCAAACGGACATTGTGCTGTGTGCGGTCCAAACCACGTTTAACGATAATTCATTCAAAACCTCAGCTGCCGACAGGACTTGTTGGTATACCTCGATGGGGACAGCTTGAAATGTGTGCCCCGATTGGGACTCGAACCCAGGATCTCCTGCTTACATGAAAGACGCTCTATCCATCTGAGCCACCGAGGACACAGATGATAGTGCGACTGCAAGGACATATCTCTGGCACGCCCCCTGTGAGACGCACATTCCCAACTGTCCACAATTCTACATATGTAATGTACCCAATACACATTTGCCCATCCACTCATTACTCGCGCACACTTTGGCGATTCCCGTAAGAGTTCGGGCAGCCTGTGCGCATTCGCACAGACGAAGGTCAATGGCTGGGTAGCCTTTAACTCGTATTTATATGAAGCTAGTAACTACCTCGATAGAACAGATACCATTCATGACTGTGCAGCTTCGGCCGGCCAGTGTGGCCGAGCGGTTCTAGGCGCTTCAGTCTGGAACCGCGCGACCACTACGGTCGCAGGTTCGAATCCTGCCTCGGGCATTGATGTGTGTCATGTCCTTAGGTTAGTTAGGTTTAAGTAGTTCTAAGTTCTAGGGGACTGATGACCTCAGATGTTAAGTCCCATAGTGCTCAGAGCCATTTGAACATTTGTGCAGATTCTCTAGAATAACGATAATTAATTGAAACCCTCAGCTGCCGACAGGTGTTGTTGGTATACCTCGATGGGGACAGCTGAAAATGTATGCCCCGACCGGGACTCGAAGCCCCAGCTGTCCCCATCGAGGTATACCAACAACACCTGTCGGCAGCTGAGGGTTTCAATTAATTATCGTTATTCTAGAGAAGCTGCGCAGTCATCAATGGTTGTGTTCTATCGAGAGAAGTTACTATCTTCATAGACATAGTTAAAGGTTTCCCAGCCATTGACCTTCGTCTGCGCGAATGCGCACAGGTTGCCCGAACTCTTACGGGAATCGCCATAGTCTGCGCGAGTAATGAGTGGATGGACAAATATCTATTAGGTACATTACATACGTATAATTGTGGACAGCTGGGAATGTGGGACTCACGGGAAGCGTGCAACGGATAATTCCCTGCAGTCACGCTGTCCATCTGTGTTCTCGGTGGCTCAGATGGATAGAGCGTCTTTCATGTAAGCAGGAGATCCCGGTTTCAAGTCCCCGGTCGGGGCACACATTTTCAGCTGTCCCCGTCGAGGTATGCCAACAACACCTGTCGGCAGCTTAGGGTTTCAATTAATTATCGTTATTCTAAAGAAGCTGCACCGTCATCAATGGTATCTGTTCTATCGCGTTTATTTTGTAAGAGTGGCCTTTTTTTCTTTTCTTTTTTTTTTTTTTTTTTTTACTGCTGTGGTGGATTCAGCTGGTGTGCTCAAAGTAACATGCGATAGCCGAAATTTTTCCACCACCTTCCTATACCATCTTGGTGATTTGCTGACGGATTTTTCTTGTAACTAGGTCCAACTTGCATTTTATATGTTTCCAGTTACTGTGGCGTCCATTCTCCATTTTATACGGCAGCATGATTGTTGGGTTACATATGCAGCCAAACCACTTTTACACTTTCACTTCATTGAACCTGCGTAGCTGTGCAAGATAACCATGTCCCTTTCTCTGTTTCTAATTGATTGGTTTCTTGTTGTTATAGACAATCTGATGATGCCCCAAAAGGGTGAAACAGGTCATTGGTATTAAATAATTTCAGAACCGTATTTATTCTGAAATAATTCGAAGCTGGTTGGTGTAATACCCCGCCACAATGAAATAAAATAATTTTGGCCTATTTTATATATTCTCTTGATTGTTCAACCGAAGAATTTAATCCTGTATTTGCTGCTATCCTTAGAAAATAGTTGTAAAAGTGCTTGCAGCTTGTGAATCATCCGTCACAACATTGTCGTTTAGTTTAACTGTTATGGAATCTTGTTCACTGAATAGCTGTCATGTCTCCCGTCTGACAATTTCCCATATAGTCTTAATCTCATTATCAGCTTTATTTGTTTCTGTCAGGACATCCATGCTTGTGCACATTTTAATGACTTTGCTTAAAATACTACTTTTTGTAGTATGCCATAAATGAGATTTTAATTCTCTTAGTTATCCACAGCTTACTTGTCTTTTTTTTCTTTTTAAGTATATGACCACGTAGTTCACCATTCTAGCCACATACTGGTTACACACAGCCTTTCTTCAACACTCACCAAATCAGTATTGTTACATTCAGTACTTCCCTACACGATGAGTCTATGAATTGGAGGCGTATGGGTGTCGAGAATCACTGTTACCTGTGATCTATCACTAAATCTTCTACGGACACATTAGCGTCGAATTGGCCTCAATCAGAAGCGAGACTCGTCGCTATATTTAGCAATTATATACAGCCACTCGCTCACAGAAAGATACGTACCTAAAGAATTGAAAATTGCTCAAGTCACACTAATACCCAAAAAGAGAAGTAAAAGTAATCCGCTGAATTACAGGCCTATATCACAAACGTCGATTTGCAGTAGGGTTTTAGAACATATACTGTATTCGAACATTATGAAGTACCTCGAAGAAAACGATTTATTGACGCATAGTCAGCACGGATTCAGAAAATATCGTTCTTGTGAAACACAACTAGCCCTTTATACTCGTGAAGTAATAAGTGCTACCGACAGGGGAGGTCATATTGATTCCATGTTTTTAGATTTCCAGAATGCTTTCGACACCGTTCCTCACAAGCGTCTTCTAATCAAACTGCATGCCTACGGAGTATAGCCTCAGTTGAGCGACTGGATACGTGATTTCATGTCAGAAAGGTCACAGTTCGTAGTAATAGACGGAAAGTCGTCGAGTAAAACACAAGTTATATCCGGCGTTCCGCAAGCAAGTGTTATAGGCCCTCTATTGTTCCTGATCTATATTAACGACATAGGAGACAATCTTAGTAGCCGTCTTAGATTGTTTGGAGAAGATGCTGTCATTTATCGTCTTGTAAAGTCATCAGATGATCAAAACGAATTGAAAAATGATTTAGGTAAGATATTTGTACGGCGCGAAAAGTGGTAATTGACCCTGAATAAAGAAAAGTGCGAAGTTATTCACATGAGTACTAAAAGAAATCAGCTAAATTTCGATTACGCGATAAGTCACACAAATCTGAGGGCTGTAAATTTAAGTAAATACTTAGGGATTACAGTTACAAATAACCTAAACTGGAACGATCACATAGATAATATTGTGGGTAGAGCAAAACAAAGACTGCGATTCGTTGGCAGAACACTTAGAAGGTGCAACAGGTCTACCAAAGAGACTGCTTACACTACACTTGTCCGCCCTGTTCTGGAGTATTTCTGTACGGTGTGGGATCCGCATCAGGTGTGACTAACGGATTACATCGAAAAGGAACAAAGAAGGGCAGCTCATTTTGTACTGTCGCGAAATAGGGGAGATAGTGTCATAGACAAGATACGTGAATTGAAGTGGAAATTATTGAAACAAAGGCGTTTTTCGTTGCGACGGTATCTTCTCATGAAATTTCAATCACCAGTTTTCTCCTTCGATTCCGAAAACTTTCTGTTGGCACCCACCTACATAGGGAGAAATGATTATCACGATAAAATAAGAAAAATCAGGGCTCGCACAGAAAAATTTATGTGCTCGTTTTTCCCGCGTGCCATTCGAGAGTGGAACGGTAGAGACAGCATGAAGGTGGCTCATTGAATCCTCTGCCAGGAACCTTATTGGGAATAGCAGAGTAATCACGTAGATGTAGATGTATGTTTCAGCACTGTTGATAAAATCTCGCAGGCACGGAAATAATGGAATATCAGTTTGGTAGTGCTTGGTCAGTTTACAAAATGTGTCACATTTTCCTGGTTTCCTCACTTTAATTAATACAATTATGTAAGAGGTACGCATTTGAATAATTATATTTTATGTTACACGGTTCAAAACATGGGACGACACACTCGACACCATAAAAATGTTGTTTCTTTTTCTTTGTTTCATTGCCGATCCGCGCAAAGCTATAACAAAGCTACTAACGCAATACATGCTCTTGATAGTCTGATAGTACTGTCCAAGATCCTCTGGAGCACTAGATCTCTATAAATATTTCTCAGCCTAGCCACGATTCAGTACAATGTCATATAAGCAATGTGCAGCAAAACTGATCGTTCCTGTCCTCTGGTGACTTTAAAGCTACTTTGCTGCACTAACCTCGTAAACTGGCGCTCACAACTCACTCCTACCTGTTCAGGGATACCATTCAGGGATACCATTACGGTTTTGTATTAACAATCACTGCAAAATAATTCCTAATTACTCAGTCTCAAGGAACGCACAGAGTCATGAGCATGTTCACCACAGAGGTCGGATCTAGAATGCATCATAACCCTTACTGATATGTATGGCGTGGAAGAGAATTCTCTAGCACATTTTTCATGACACGAGGATGGTTCGTAAGTTGTTGGCAAAATATTAATCGTAATTTCTTTCTTAATAGAAGTGCTTTACTGTATAGTTGAATTACATTAACTAAGCTTTAATGACACTTAGCTCATCCTTAGCAATTATTATGGGAAAAGTGGTGTCTAACAATTAAAGGCTGATATGTTAAGAATATCAAATAAATGGTGTTAGAAATACTAGAAAATTCACATCTCCCTTTTAGCGTTTTCTTTTCAAAACTGAGGTTTCTTGAAGCAAAATTTCAATTCTGGAAATATGGTCGATCACGGTACTCGAGTATGTAGGGGTAGCCTTTACGTTTTGCAATTTTCCTCTAAGTGTGTACTTTGTATGTTTACTTAGCATCAAAAACATAACTTTGAATGAAGCATTCTGATTGTTCCTGAAGTTATTGTAGTTAAGTGATGGATTTTTAACTGCAGATTACCCTAAACTCAGATTCTTCAGTAAGTGATTTATTTTGAGTATTTATAAAAAATTAAACAATTTTTATAAAATTTAGTACATATATAAAATTCATCTTAAGTTTAATTTCCTTCATTTACGGTAATATTCAAATGTTATTAGCCATGCTGTTGCAATATTGATATTCATTCCAATTTTTAGTTTACTAAACAACAAACATGAAAAAGCTAACATAAAATATGCAGTATTTCAAATTAATCCTTTAAAACAATATTACATTCTACCAAATTACTGCCTTACACGCATAATATGAAGCCAGATAATTACTGGCAACATACTTTCTTTTTTCTTCGAATAGCACCTTACAAAATGTTTAACATGTTATCTTTATATCAGGTTTTGATGATACACAATATTTATGTGTAATTTTTTGCTTTTACATACAAAAATAACACTATCCTTTAATTTTTCTGCAGTCTGAGTACCAACTGCAGATGATCAGAGCTTTCGAACCTACTATTAGACACACACACACATACACAAACACACACACACACACACACACACACACACACACCAAATAGGAAAACATTATTTGTGATGCTTCTTATCATGTCTCATTACCATTCATAACACACATATACAGTTCACACAGTATATATAATTTTTTTTTCATTTTATCGCAGCACTTAGCCATTTAAGACATATATATCGAATCAGACACGATATACATTTTTGGTTTCACTTTATTATAGTACACTGCCGCTCACTGCAATTTTTAACGAAGCACCTACAACTCTGTAGTTGTTATCATGTTATATATAATACTGAAAATTTTTTAAACAATTTATCACTTATTTTTGGAAAATATTGTGATTCTTGATATCGTGGTCTCGGCAGGGCTCAGTGTTAGTTGAAAGCATCTCTCAACCTCTTACGACATCTTTTCTCTTAATGGA
Organism: Schistocerca cancellata; assembly: GCF_023864275.1. Lineage (NCBI taxonomy): Eukaryota > Metazoa > Arthropoda > Insecta > Orthoptera > Acrididae > Schistocerca > Schistocerca cancellata. The sequence goes on along the minus strand of NC_064626.1, from coordinate 1,030,747,185 downwards.
TACTTTGGCTTTGACCTTGAGCTTCAGTGATTTGGTCTTCGCAGCTTCCACTTTTCCGTGTCTACAGGTATCAACGATTATAGTAAGGGTACATGTAACAAAAGTAACACATTTTGGGCAATGCATAAAAACATTTTTACATTTGCAATAATTCTTTTGAATAGTAATAACTTGCCTTTCTCAAGTGGCTCTAAAACAATGTTCTTATAAAGATAATACCCCCATCTCATCGTAAAGGCATTATTTACACACTGTGTTTACAAACACTTCATACTTTGATTCTTTTGTAACAAGGTTCACTGTTATTTGTTCATTCACATGACTTCTAAATTATGAACTGGAATTGCAAATTCCATTTGATCTGTACATGTAAGTAAATGTTACAGTGACGTTGCTTAATATTTGGTATAACACAAAGCTTACACTGGTCATACACTCTATAATGAACACTCACTTATTATTACAAATTACTACTAGTGGTTTTCCTAGCTGGTTAAAACAACCGCTAACATTTTTGCACTGTTATTTCATTCTAATAGTTGTGTTGCTAATGTGTGCATGAATTTTCTCTTAGCCTATGTTTACTTAAACAGATACTTAATTGTTACTACTCTGATTTTCATTTAGGTAACAGACACATATTGTCACGCTGGATTAGTGAGCATTTAATTTTATAAGCAATTTCATTTTATTCCATTGAAAATTATCCAGAATTACATGCTACCGGCTTTTTGTTTCATTCCTTACCATGTGACTGCACTTGTTTGTAAACATTATTCAAAATTCAAGTTGTTTGTAAGCGCGACTTTTTGTACTCTTCTCCTCACTAAGCAGTTATTCACTTTGGAGACAAATACTTTAAAAAATGTTGTGATATGGTTAACTTGGCATGATCATGGCCAAGAAATTCTTATAGCTGAGTGGTAAGGTAGAAGCTTACACCCCTTTTCTGATGTTACCATCACATAATTGCTTGTGGCAGGCGCTGTTACAGGTGGCTGGTGCTTCCTACAAGGGCCATTAGCTGCAAGACACATCTGTCGCCGGCCGCGGTGGCCGAGCGGTTCTAGGCGCTTCAGTCCAGAACCGTGTGACTGTTACGGTCGCAAGTTCGAATCCTGCCTCGGACATGGATGTGTGTGATACCCTTAGGTTAGTTAGGTTTAAGTAGCTCTAAGTTCTAGAGGACTGATGACCTCAGATGTTAAGTCCCATAATGCTCAGAGCCATTTGAACCACATCTGTCACCATTTAAAAAGCCTGTTAGTCGCCATACTCCACTCCATCTATTCATTGTAAGATGCTCACTGACTTCTCACCTACTGTTATACTAAGAAAAATAAAACTAAGCAAAACAAAAACTAAGCAAAAGAATATTCTGTATAATTACTGGTTTTGTTAACATGTTCATTTACACTTTGAATCCGAAAGGGCTATACTTCATTAAATCTAGTTTGTTTCAAAAAACCTTCTTAAACTTCAAAAACAAGGACTCCAAATCTCCGTTACCAGTTAGGTTAATTTCTTCATTCTCGTTTGCTTTAGTTCTTATTTCTCTTCTATTTCGATGTTGTTCTGGTAACTCTTTCCTTCCTGCTTTTAATTTCGTTCTTAGTGGATTCCCATCAGAAACATGAACTACGCACCTGGGAATAGCATCTACGCTTTCCTACTTCGAAAAGATCTTTAGCAGACTTGATTTTCTCCCTTGTACCATTTACCTTTGTCGTCTTATTGTCTTTCCCAAAACCTATGATAGCAGCATGGTTTACTAACAGATCTGATTCTGTGATAAAACCAATATGTAGATGTGGTGCCACCATGGAACTAATTTCCGATATTAGATGTTGAATCCTCTCTGCTAAAAACCAATTTTTCTTTATTATCTTTTTTCCCAGGTAACATATATCACTTTAATCCCCTGTAGTAGCAAGACTGGGGATTCTTTGTTTATTATTTGCTCATAGCGTCCTTCTACAATGGTACACAATTTGATACATATGTCAACGAATGATACTGCTTAAATACGATTAACGGCAACACTTACAATGCGCTGATGATCCTTTTTACTTACAGTCTCTGTTTCTTCAAAAACGACTTTTGTTTTCCGCATCATGATCATAACATTGTCCACTACCAAGAAACTCTGAACATCTTCGGTCCATAAACCATATTCCTCAGCTTCTAAAGCCATTATTGCACCATCCGTTGTCTCTTATGGCATTGTGATTTGCTTTATAATTATATCCATTTTCGTTTTTTCTTTATCTCCAGTTAACGCCATTGCACCCGTTACTCACAGCTGCTTCCCCTGATAAAGCATCCAGCTGATCGAGAGTCTGCAAAACATCCTCAGTGTTCTTTTTAGGTACCTCTACCAATTTTTCCTGTACATGTGTTCGTAGTTTGACGAGAAACACCGAAATTAGGTCTTTTACACTTATGTGATTATCAAGACATAAATTATTTTCACAAAAACTACCAAAAACGTTTAAAACAACCGTATCCACTTTTTGAGAAATTTCTTCCCACAAAAATACTACGAATAATATTCAACCAACCTTTATTCAAGACTTCTTTGATACACTCCTCACATGACTGGAAATTATCTCTTGCTCTCATTCATCAAGACAGTGTCTCCTTTCAGTTCACTGCTGACACAACCTAGTTTTCCTTTATCGTCACAGTGTTTTGTTAATACCCAGTGAAATTGTCTGATAAAAGCTTTCAGGTGTACTTTCTCTATTGCATCAAAGTTTTAGACAGTACATACTTTCAGGTAGTGGCTGAGATGATATTTCCACTATACTTATTTGCTGGAAATTACTTTAAAATAATTAATTTATTGTCTACGTTTTCAGCAATAAGATCAGAGTCTCCCTTAGTAAAATCACAGACGTTTTGCCGAATACCATTGTTCAAGCATCTCCCTTTTATTATTGTCAACAAGATTTAGAACTGAATGTATTTTGAAACATAGCGAAGACTGAACTTGCCCTATCATATTCTTTACTTCAAAGACGGTCTTCTCACATTTTTTCAGTCTCTTCACTGCAAGTAGCTTTCAAGAAAGAAGTGGCTTCCCTATTTCCATCGATACAAGGCGCACTTCTACTGATTCTATTGGACAACCCATCTGTCATTATTACAGGTTCTTTCGTGAAATCAGCAATCATTTCCCCCAATTATTTAGCTTCTTTGTTAGTTTTAGTGATAATTGTTTCTAATTCTTCTGTTTTATTGTTAATATTCCTAGGATATGTTACTATTTCGTTGTTAGTTTCTTTGTTAGTATCCCTGACATTCCTAATTTCATCAAATTTACTATTAGTATTCCGAGAAGAGATTTTATTAGTGTCCTTGATGTTCTACCTTATTACATTAAAATCTCTATTGCTATCCTTGGTACGTGATTCTATTTCGTCTGTCTCACTTATAAGAACTCGTTACATTTTTTTCTCATATTACAGCTTACACTCTCCTTTACGGCAGTCTCATCCTCATGAATCGCTTTCTGAGTATATGCCTTATCTTATTTTTCTGTTGAGCGAGCAGTTTCTTGAGCTATTTCCTGATCCTCATTTCCCCCTAAATAACTATTCCCATATTCCCTTAACCGTTTAGATCTCCTAAGTGGGAACTTATACAACAGTATGTATTTTTCCAGTATATAACTCCCTCTTATAATCAGTGTTCTCTGTAGGTTTTTACGCTCTGTGGATAATGTAGCTGGTTAAAGAATGTTTCTGATCTGATTCTTAACGTAAACGGTTCATTGCATAGTGGAGTTGCAGCAACAAAGATTTAATGACGCTTAGGCTGCCCCTAGCATTTATTGTGTCAAAAGTATATTGCATTAGTTAATATCCGATATAGAAAAAGTCGTAGTTCCGCATATGAACAGCGATAGTTCCCCTTCGTTTAAGACCATCAAGTTACATCCTCTTTCACTATTAACTGAGGCTTCGACACCCCCTGCAGCCTCTCTACCCACCTACAATGGCATATTTTCGTCAACGTAGGGCGATTGCAATTTATGAGACAGCTAATATTTCATCAGGAGTTACTCTGAATTAAAAGTGATTCAGATATATGGTTTGCGTTCCAGTCGTGGGAACCACCTCCTTATTTGTCGGTGTAGCAAACTCTACCGCTCTTAATAAAGCGACTTATTCATCTTAACTCTAGCGTTCGAATGCAGTGTTAAAAATAAGCAAATAAATGGTGTTCGAAATACGACGAAATTCACAACTGGTATATAAAGGAACACGATAGCGTAGAGTGCGCGACTCTATAATACTGCACGCAAGCACGCCCCGAGCGAGTCGTTTTGTTGTCAAAGCATCGCTTGGCTGGTACATTCGACCGGCCAGCACGTGCTATTTTTGTTCTGTCTAGCGTAACATACAGTATCTCGTTCGCTTCAGGGACTCTGACTTTCAGGAACGAGTTCGTGTGCAGGCACTCAAAATTCGGTTGGACCAGTATGCTCTGAAACAGGAAACTTACTCCGCGTCTGGCTTTCGTGTGATATAGTTGATTCTGGCAATGTGTGCCATTTCGTGTGGGCGCGGTGGCTGTTATCCTGTGTCAATATATGGCGCTTGATGTAACTGGGTGAGACTGTTGCCTGCTCTTGCCTTTACCCATGCATTTCGTTCGTGTTCCACTTACATTTCTTGCATATCAAGCATATTCAGAACAGACACAAAGGAATTGCAAACGTTGTCTACAACAGGGCACTGATTGAAATCACTGGGTGAAGATGAAAATTTCTACGAGACCGGGATTCGAACACGAGTCTCCTGGTAACCAGCCAGATGCTCTGGCCACTAAGCCAGACACAGGGTCGTTGCAACTGTAAGGACTGCACTAGCACGCCTCCCGTTAGGCCCAAATTCTCAACTTACTCTTATTTATTGTATTGCCCCTTGCCCTGTATCTTCGTTACTTGCGGCATTTCGCCGATTCACGTAAGAGTAACGGGAAGTGTCACAGTTCCTGAGCTGCAACTAGGTACAGAACTTTGATTTCAGTTCCAGCACCTCAGCTAATTGTTAGTTTTCGAAGAGATGATCATCACAGATGACTAGCACATTTGTCCTGCTTGAGCTAAGCTTATCAGGCAAAGATCCTTTACACTCTAAGTCATTCGTTAGGCGGTATTTGTTCTTAATATCTAAGCTATACTCATAAGAAATGTTTTAAAAAAAATGCTTGTTGCTGTTGTGAAGGTTCAACAGCGGTTTTTACTGTCAGATTCTCGTTGCCGATATAGAGAAAGTCTTAGTTTCGCACACAAACTTCGACAGTTCTCCTTTCTTTAAGATCACCAAGTTAGATCTTCTTCCACAACTAACTCATGCTTCCACCCCCTTCCCTCCCATATACCCTCCTACAGTGGCATATTTGCGGCACCATAGGGCGATGGCAGCCTCGCTGCCTACGTTTAAGAGGACGCCGGGTACATTGGCCACAGGGACCCGATGGCTGCCGTCAGAATGAGTCAACTACCAAGCAAAAATATCGGAATCTTACCCCAAAAGTTAGGGGTACGATTTTAGGAAAAAACTTCATCTAAACTGTATTTGAACGTTCTGTCAAAAATTTCCCAAGAGGTGGTAGGCTTTCAACACGGCATAACGAAACTGGCTTTTATTAGTTGTCAAAAATTACAAACAATCGTTCTCGTAAGATGGAGATACTATGTCTTATTGAACCGATGCTGAACACAGACCAATTCAAATCTCTTCATGGATACATTTCATGCATCGCCTCCCCTTCCAATTTTAGTGCCCTCCAGTTCTCTCCTTCTTCTTCTTCTTCTCCTTCTCTCTCTCTTCTCTTGCTTCCCCAAATCGGTATCCCCACAGAAACGGGGACCTTGGTACGACCCCTATCCCGCCCCCTCCCCCCCCCCCCCTGCAGCCATAACCAAGCTGCGCCATTGCGGGGCAGAAACGGCGACACAGAAGTACAACAGAACCAACTGTGAACAATAGTTTTGTGTCTAGGAGAACACGACACATCTCTACGATATGTTTCTCGTCAACATATTTGGCAACTGAATCTCCACTTACGCTGTATGCAAATACGACGCTTCCCAGTTTGTATGTTGAGCTAGGCAGCTGAAATGCACATTTAATCCTTCTTGTGACGTCTCGTTTTGTCTCGGCTCTATGGTGATAGTTGTCCCAGGCTCGATCACGACAACGCCAATCTGTAACTATTACAACAACAAACGCCTCGCGCGGTTTGGTTGTTTCTCAGGTACTGTCCCTCGAAACTGATATCAGTGTCTCGATGTAGCTGCACGCCGGGGTGTGTGCGCCACCCTTGCTTGTAATTAAAGCAATGGTGTTCGATGTCTATCGATCTTCTCCACTTATAAATAAAGCGACTGCACCACTCGATAACGCGATGACTCCCTTGATCTGATCCTTTGGGCTTTCGCGACAGACTTTTCAGTTTACGCGAACTTGCTGACTGTAGTTATTATGCCCGGTTTGAGAATGTGTATTCCAACTTTGAAACTGTAATGTTTTGAATCATCAATCCGTCATCCAAGCCGATGTCACATCATGAGTTTTGCGAGGATATCGAGTTTTTAATTATTATTCCGTCTTCAAGGTGCCGCTACGTCTCGTATTCAGCAACTACACGACGTAATTCCAGAGATAATATGCCCCTGAGCAATGTTCAGAATCCGTCGTATTTCGGTGCAAACTTATTGCTGTTTATAGTTAAATTGTCACTAAATCACTTTTCGCTTCTATGTTATACGAAGAATCAGTTAATTCCACAAATACATTTTAAATGTCCAGGCGACACGAAGAATTAAAGTTAAATTCAAGTTTATTGTTCTTCGTAATTATTTGTCCCTACACTGAGCACACACACCGATATATCATTCAGGGGATTGCGTCTGTTAACATCAGCAATTCTAACTTTGACGATAGCTTCTGACAACACGGCGCAATTGTAAGTTCTTCGTGATTGCGTTTATCTGTTGCCTACTCAAGTCTAATAATTGAGTTTATGTCGGCGATCACTCTTTTTCCTTTTATGTTCGTGACTATGAAGTATCACGAAGGCTAAGTCCCATCACAAAGCAGCAATCACAAGAGTTATTTTTCTGTCACTTGTATCAACTGTCCCCTTATCTGTCTAAACGGTGAAGATGATTTCACTTCAGTCCGACATCTGACTAATACTTCCAGTCGTAAAGCTTTTAAACATCAGATCGGTTTTAAAACAATCTAGTAGCTCTTAACATGCGTACTACTATTACAAGAGTACAAAAGAGAAGTGAAGTTAACATCTCCATTGACGAGTTACATTGTAGTCACAGCGAACTTAAAGCTCGATGCGGCTACAACTCTCTTCTAGGATAAATGTTATCTTCAGTCAATTTATGGTCTGGGCTTTAACCTTCGTAAATAATAATTTTTTGAATTCTTTCGTTAAAGTTTCTGTTTCGTATCATATGGTATTCTTCATTCAGTCCTTTCTTTATGATGTTGTTGTAGTCTTCAGTCCAGAGACTGGTTTGATGCAGCTCTCCATGCTACTCTACCTACTGCAACCTACATCCTTCTGAATCTGTTTAGTGTATTCATCTCTTGATCTCCCTCTACGATTTTTACCGGCCGCGCTGCCCTCCAGTACTAAATTGCTGATCCCTTGATGCTTAGAATATTCTCTACCAACCGACCCCTTCTTCTAGTCAAGGTGTGCCACAAATTTCTCTTCTCCTCAATTCTCTTCAATACCTCCTCATTAGTTATGTGATCTACCCATCTAGCCTACAGCATTCTTCTGTAGCACCACATTTCGTAAGCTTCTATTCTCTTCTTGTCAACTAGTTATCGTCCACGTTTCACTTCCATACATTTTTAAAGATAAGCATTGGTATTTACATTACATTCTTGTTAATCAAACTGTCAAGAGCGTAAATTTTGTTGTCAGTAGCTGTCATCTATGTCAGGATGACTGGTTTTTCTATTCATTATGGGTTCTATAATTTAGGTGTTACATTCTTTACAAATGTTGCTCGTGTATTTCAGCGACACTTTTCTTTTGCCTATACACGTTGTTTGACTATTTTAGACCCAAACGAAACGGGTGAGTAGAGGACAATGAAACAAGCAAATAATACTCATTATCGTAGGCCGAGAAGCCAGTGGTTACACCGATACCACATGTGCACCTTTATACCTAGAGAGAAGCTCACATACTGCCCAAAATGTGCCTGTATGCATGGTCAGCGAGCATTTGTTCTGTTTATGAGAACCAGCCAGGTGTCCTGGCGATGTGCATCAGCCAGGCTGCAGCATAAGCGTGCCCTCTAAAGGCAAGCCTTGTATGTAATGTTAGGCGATAACCTAACATTACTTACAAGGCTTACTGTCAGGAATGAAACACTTGCTAGATTCTTAATATTTATAGTTGACCGGTCAAGAATATGCAAGTAGGTTCTATATGGATTTTATTTATCTCGCAAAAAGTATAATCATAATGATGAACCATAAACATGACAAAACTTTATATTACGAAAAACAGTCTCAGTCATCATATCAACATGCTTGTAAATTCCTTCAGCTTACTGGGAACGGAAATTATATTTCTCCACGTGGAGAACTCATAGCCTGATGTGTTGGAAATTGTCGTAAACGTTTCGACATTCGTTGTTGCTCTGGTGAATTCGGTTCACTGGCGAAGCCCGATGCTGTGGGAGACGAAATTTGTGAAGCATAGAGGGGAGCAGATTTTGCAGTATATGTGTCTACAACACACAAGGACTGTCTGGCTGTTAATGAAGAAATGACGACATCAGATGTTCGGTTTCCAACTTAATTTGCAAGTCAAAAAGTACTTTATGGATGCGCATTCTGTAAGAAATTTCTGTGTTCTTTCATTTGGTCTCGACGGCGCAAACGATTTATAAATAAAACCGGCTCATAAAGGAACCAGGACGGTTTCATCACATCAAGAGAGCCAGAATTGCTCCTCTTATTCAGCATGTACTCATCGGAAGTACGAGCGAAAGCGTATTTTATTCATTTTTCTATTAGCTGTTTCCATGTGTTTCTTATTTGTGAGCAGCTGTAGACTGTTACTTAGTTTCACACTGTGTTTACAATCAACGGAATAGATTAGCTAAAGGAAGGGAAAAGCGCAGTAGTACTGCTCGTATTCCATGTGCTTCTCGTTAGACCACTCTGTCAATGTGCTAACGCAAAGGCAAATTTAAATGCGTGCGAGAAACTGAATCTTTTAATGGCGAGACATAGTAAATCAAAATACCACACCGAAAGAACTGCGGACAGGCACACGACCGTTGCACTTGTCTCGCAGTCTGGAGTGTGGGAATATGTACCTGCTTGTGGTGGCACGTGCGAGAATATCAGAGGCAAGCGCGACATTGCACCGGTACATGCGCCTCTTTTGCGTCTTCGTGCAACGGCCGCGTGCGCCAGCTGCGCTCGGAAGGTTGTGCAGGCGCAAATGTATCTTAAGGCTACGTTTATTACGGAATATCACACGCCTGGAGTAAATTACAAATTGGTAACCTACACTCGTTTGATTTTATCATCATCGTTGTTGTTGTTGTTGTAATTGTGTTTAGTCCGGAGACTGGTTTGACGCAGCACTCCATGCTACTCTATCCTCAGCAAGTCTACTCATCTCCGAAAAACTATACCCTTCTGAATGTTCTTACATACTCATCTCTCGGTCTCCCTCTACGATTTTTACAACCCACACTTCCCCCAATACTAAACTGATGATCCCTTGATGCCTTAGAACGTCTCCTATCAACTGATCACCTCTTCTAGTCAGGTTGTGCCACAAATTTCTTTTCTCCCCAGATCTTTTCAGTACCTCCTCATTAGCATTCTTTCACAGCACCAAACTTCAAAATCTTCTATTCTCTTCTTGTATAAACTCTCTTCCATTCATGGCGACACTCCTTAAAAATACTTTTAGAAAAGACTTCGTAACACTTCAGTTTATATTCGAAGTCAACAAAATTCTCTTCTTCAGAAACCCTTTTCTTGCCACTACCAGTCTGTATTTTACACCCTCTCTGTTTCAACCATCACCAGTTATTTTGCTGCCCAAAATGCAGATACCATCTTCTACTTTAAATGCCTCGTTTCCTTCTCTAATTACCTCGTCAACGCCTGCTTTAACTCGACTACACACCATTATGCTTGTTCAGCCATTGTTGATGTTCATATTATATTCTCCTTTCAATAAAGACACGGTTCATTTAGTTCAACTGCTCTTCCAATGCATCTGATGTTTCTGACAGAATCAAAAGGTCATCGGAAAATCACAGACTTTTTCTTTCCTCTCCCTGGACTATGGTTTCCTTTATTGCTTGCTCAGTGTACAGATTGAATAACGTTTGGAGTAGTCTACAATCCTGTCTCATTCCCTTTTCAACAATTCTTTCCCTTTCATGTCCCTTGACTCTAACTGCTGTCTCGTTTCTATACAAGTCGTTCAAATGGTTCAAATGGCTCTAAGCACTATAGGACTCAACATCTGAGGTCATCAGTTCCCTAGACTTAGAACTACTTAAACCTAACTAACCTAAGGACATCACACACATCCATGCCCGATGCAGGATTCGAACCTGCGACCGTAGCAGCTGCCCGGTTCCGGACTGAAGCGCCTAGAACCGCTCGGCCACAGCTGCCGGCAGTACAAGTCGTAAATAGCCTTTAGCTCTGTGTCTTTTACTCCTCATATCTTGAGAATTGCAAAGAGAGTGTTTCAGTCAGCATTCCCAAAACTTTCTGTAAATCTACAAATGCTGTAAACTAAGGTTTTCCTTTCCTTAACCTATCTTCTAACATAAGTCGTAGGGTAAGTATTGCCTCACGTGTTCCTGCATTTCTCCACATTTCAAAATGGTGTTCCTAGAGGTCGGCTTCTATCAGTTTTTTCATTCTTTTTTGAAAGATTCGTGTTAGTATTTATAACCATAGCTTATTAAACTGACAGTTCGCTAATATTCACAACTGCCAGTCACTGCTTTCTTTGAAATTGGAATTTTTTCTTGAAGTCTGAGGTTACTTTGCCTGTCTCATACACCTTGTGTACCAGACGGAAGAGTTTTGTCATGGCTGCCTCTCTCAAGGCTATCGTAAGTTCTGATTGCATGCCGTCTAGTCCGAAGACTTTGTTTCGGTTTAGGCCTTTCTGTGCTCTGTCAAATTCTTCTCGCAGTAGAACATCTCCCAACTCACCTTCGTCTACATCCTCTGCCATTTCCATACTACTGTCTTCAAGTTCATCTCCCATGTATAAACCTTCTGTATACTCATTACTGGAGTATATCTACTGGTAAACAGCATTTTGACAAGTGTATCGGTCATTTCTCGCCAAAACAGTGTCATACCGTTGTGTTTTTGTGTCTGGAAGACTTCTGGGACTCTTGAAGGTGTACGGGCATCGGTGAAGGGACGTGCAGAAGCCTGTCTTCATGTGAAGTGTGGTGACCTGGAACATTGTAAAGCATTTATCCTGAAGTTCATATCTGCAGTTTAGATCCTCGGCTGTTCATGTGCTCAGTCGTAGCACGTCGAATCGGGGAAACCATAGGTTTTGGAACCTGCTTGTTTCACTGTCTACTCGCTGCTTTGTTCTGTACCTATAATAGGCAAACACCATATATAATAAGCATTTGCGTTACATCGGCTACATGTTACTATTTTTAACAATGCTATGGGTGAAACGAAATATAACATTTACAAAGTGCTAGTGTCTTGTGGTAATGAACCTTCCCAGGCAGATGAACTTACAACGATTTAGAGAACAATGAATGTAAAAATCAAGATGGCAAGCCCAGTATTTGATCACTGCTGTTCCCTAATCAGAATCCGTTTCTGTTCTTTCCAAACTTATCCACAACTTGCTCGCTCAATATCGCAGGTGGAACTGAAAAGGTGTGCGTCATGGTGTAACCTCAATTGCGGCTCACAGAACCCCTAATGGTAGATTATATAGAACTCATTGCTCAACTTTGATGCTGTACCACCGATGTCCATAGGCTTCAAAGCATCCAGAGTTTTAATGACTTTCATTGAGAGTCGGTCACAGGCCCTGTATTATAAATTATCGCCAAGCCCCATTAAGGCAACGGGATAACACCACTGGAATCACTTCTCTAGAAACTCATGCGGTGGACCTCTGACGAAGCTTCCCCCATGACCAGACCTGCCGTAAAGCAGAACACACAGAAAAGAAAGCCCCACTGGTGAGGGAAGATGACCTGACTGAACTTTTAACGCTGACCATTCAGCCTCACAGAGTGCCATATTTCGGGGCAAACACTGAGCTCGCCCCACTCACGCTTTAACACATTCACGTGCAGTTACGAGTAAACAGTGTGGCCTACAGAATGGTTCAAATGGCTCTGAGCACTGTGCGACTTAACTTCTGAGGTCATCAGTCGCCTAGAACCTAGAACTAATTAAACCTAACTAACCTAAGTACATCACACACGTCCATGCCCGAGGCAGGAGTCGACCTGCGACCGTAGCGGTCGCTCGGCTCCAGACTGTAGCGCCTAGAGCCGCACGGCCACTCCGGCCGATGGCCTACAGAGACTGACATACAGGCGCCTACACAACTCGTTATGCTCGAAACAAGACGCACTGGCAAGGAATCATAGTTCTGCAGTAAACGGCACATGAAATGCTCCCACGATATGCGGCTAAGAAATCGAACAGGGACGTTGATAGAGAAAAGGAGGATGGAGTGGAGGAGACGGTCTTGTTAGAATGTCAGTGATGGCCGGACAGGAATCTTGAACTCCGTTAATCATGGCGATTCTACCCAAAGACCTGGTACAAATATAACTATCGTGTGACACGTCTTCTAGGGATAGCGTCTCTGAATAATAATTATAATGTAAATTTTTGAATTGCTGCGATAAGGTTCGCAGTTGCACAGGCCGGTCATTCAAAATTTCTGCCTCAATGGCTCCGAGATTGTGCGGGGATGCAGCTGTTACTGGCCGCCCGGAGTGTGGCGAATCGTTAAGGTTCACACGGCGCTCTTGGAAGAATGCACGCCACTTGGAGGCACTGCTACGGCCCATAGAGTCGTCCCCATACACGTCACACTTGTTCCTGTGACTTTCGCTCTGTTGATGCCCTTTCGTCCAGAAATATCGAACTACACATCGCTGCACTTTACACGTTGGCCTATGTTCACCACGTTTCTCCCGTAGTTCAGGCTTCTCTCACTACAGCTGCAGCTGCACATTAAAGAAATTACCCCCTGTAGCGCAAACTTCAAGCTATGTCGTCTTGAAATTTCAAGATTGTAGCTGTAATACTCGGGGAGAAAAGTGTTTTTGTGCGTTACCTTCCGATCCTCCTTTGTAGATATGCGTCTTCGGGTTCTACGTACACTTTATGATTACTGACTACATAATTCATGTTACATCCTTCTTTATTTCGTCTAACTAAGCTATGCTAGCACTATGCTATCGTGGCATACAATGGTTTATTTTTCTGTCGTCCCTCAACAGCGACTGTCTCCGACTGCCTTGAATACACTACAACTCTCCGCTAAATCTGCGGGAATTTTATTCATCGCTTCCTGGACTTTTGCATCTACAAACTGAGAAAGGTGTTCATCTTTAGCTGTAGCCCATTCCTCATTTAATTCTTTCCTACTGGATTCTATCGGCTCATTACTTGGCCTATCTTGTTCATCAACTAAGTTGTCTTCCCTGTACAATAGCTTCTGGACTGGTAGGACTGACTTTGTATTACTTGGTCTACGTCTTTAGGACATTCTGCATCCTTCCACGTTCACCTTGAAAGAAATGTGCAAAACTCTTTTTGATACCCAAGCTTGTGAATTTCAGTGCAGGGCAACATAAGTACGTGAAAAATAAATTTTGAATCGAAGTGTTTGGAGGTCACGTTACACAATGCGGAAACAGGCTAGACGGTACATCAAACAATTCGTCTGCCAGAAACTAATCCGTTTTCAACGAAATTTCCATACGCTATCTGACTGCAAAACAAATGACTCAAATTAAAATGTTGCTCTGAATATAGCTAATCTTAATCTTAGTCTTGTAAACAATCACTGTGCCACACCTGTTATTGTAATTACACAGCGAATGAATGTAAAATTAAACACATCTGGATTTTGGTTCAAACCGCTTGAAAATTCACAAGACAGCACTTCACCGATATCTTATTCTGGTTTTAAGCATCTGAACTGATATGATATTATTTCCACAAATATGCTCTGACAACCACTGTCCCTTACAGTGGAGATGCACTTTGATGATAATTAAATCTGTTGGCCTACCTATGCACGTGGAACACTCGTCTGCTCTGCAATCTGTCGCTGTTAGGAATACTGATGTGACTCTCCAAAACCAAATTTCATTTGCTGGGCTTGAGCTGTGCAATGCAAGACGTTATCCTATCATTTTTTATAAACAAGCTTCTAAGTACACAACTTGCGATGTGCAGCGCGAGTATACAAACACAGTCATCAAAATAAATGAAAATGGGGAACTAATCTTAACAACTGATAAATGAGAACAAGACTCCAAGTTTAACTATGCTTTATTAAGCCATGACAACAATACACCTCTTCATAAAGTTCTCAAACCCAGACGAGGTAGCAAAATATTCCTAAATAACGTTCCTGTGTACGATTATTTTCCTTGACACTTGTTTCAAATAGAAGGGGACCATATGTTGCATTATTAAGTTTTCCTCAGTAAACATAAACCAAACGCAGTGTTCTAACAATAAGAAACTATACAGTTCCAAAAACATAAAAAACTGGATTACCTTAAAAACTGGCCTCTTGACATTCTTCAATATGATCTCATTTTCTTTCCTCAAAACATTCATTTTTAAATAATGCTGCCTGCACCACACGGAAGGTCACCTTCCCTCCTTTTTAAACCGAGTACGTCGCCAGACCGTAAAACGCACGCTGCTGCTACCTTTCAAAAGAAATGACCTCTCGTCTCTTACAGTGAATATAATATTACAGAGGTGGAGTTCATACATCAAATTCGCAACTTCATTCAAATTTATGACCAAAACTGCATGACAACTGTCATAGCAAACGGGACAGCATCTTTTCAAACCTGCATGCACTAACTTCAACACTGCTATTTCATCATTTTTAGCTAATGCGACATGTTTTTTGAAAGTTATTAAATGTAGGATTGAATCACACCCTGCTTACTTGTCATTGCGAACTATTTAGCTGTAAAATCACCTACTCGTTCCAACACAAATCCATAAGTAATACTTTTAAGGAATTAGTAGACCTTACTGCTTCTTCAGTATTTGACTCACTAACATTATCTGCACCTTTCCACCATACCTGCCGTCAGTGGTTGATTTTACCATTAGACAGTTTCAAAAAAATTCCAAAATTAAATTATCTCTTTCAGTTGTTAAAAACTTTATTCTGTTTGCTATTTTATTAACTTAAGTAATTGTGTCCAGTAATAAAAATTACTCTAAAAATCAATGTTTAACAAGAAACGATCTGACAACGGCTGTTGTGATTGCTGGAATCTCAAGTTACCTAAACTCACGAAAAAATTAGAGTATATGCAATTAGTCAGAAATTGCTTGGTGATTAATTGAAAACTGTTGTACTAGGTTGTGTGTAAATCCGACCTGAGATTTAATGAAGGAAGTCTAGTATAAGAACAGTATAGTTGTTAACTTAGTTTGTAGCTGAATTACCGACGGGGACGTCGGTGATTCAGCGTGTTACAACTCATGTTTCTCTCATTTAGACCTTCCTGTCCAGTCAAGCCTCAGATATATCGGTACACGGGAAAAAGGTAAGGGAGCTTTAGAGTACACACGCATTTAATAGGTTGAAAAACAGTCTCATTTTTTGTGGAATGTAGCGGGAGGCACTTACATAATGGACAACGCAGTTATCATGCAGCGTATCAGGTACGATTATCACTACTTGAACTACCTGATGGCAAATATTTTAAATAGATGTTGCTTTATGCCGTTGTAGATAGAAAATTTAATTTTTGAAAATAGGCCTTCGTCTAGAAAGCGAAGGTTTTGCTTTATAAAATAAACTAATAATTGTAAGTTTTTCTGAAAATTAATTCCACCAGACAGCATGGGTTGCTCTTTATAAAATCTAGCACTGAGCTTTTTTTTAAGCACACATACATCAGTATTCTGTTAAATATGATTTAACTTGAAATGAAGTATCAGGATTTTATCCAATCTGGCATGCATACACGAGAAATTTCTTTCGCTCTACATTTGTTCATCACTCAACCCACGTTTTACATTATCTGGATTTACAGTGTTTCCATGGCGATCTCTAACGACAAATATCAATACAAATATTCTCATAAACGAAAAACACAAACTTATCAGATGCTGACAATGAAAACAATGAGAAATCATTAAACGCCATAAAATAAAACTACAAAGGCAGAGAATAGAAAACAATCTCACGGCCTAAAACAAACGCTACGTAACGGACTCTCATCAGCGATTTGACGTTATCTATGCGTTGGTAACCTCTTTGTCATCTATCAATTCATTTAAAGTAAGTGGAAATGAAATGAGCGTTTGGCGTCATTGGCCGGGAGGCCCCTCGCGGGGCAGGTCCGGCCGCCTTGGCGCAGGTCTTATTACATTCGGCGCCACATTGGGCGACCTGCACGCCGGATGGGGATGAAATGATGATGAACACAACACAACACCCAGTCCCGGGGCGGAGAAAATCTCCGACCCAGCCGGGAATCGAACCCGGGCCCGGAGGACGGCAATCCGTCACGCTGACCACTCAGCTACTGGGGCGGACATTTAAAGTAAGTAAAAATGGTATACGTAAATTTACATACCAGACAGCTGGATACTACATTTCCTCTTACATTCTAAGAGAAGAAAAAGTCCGATTATCCGAATATGACGGAAATCGATGTACGTGTACAGACAAACAAATAATTACACTTTAAGAAAGTTTTGACGATTTATTCAAAACAAAGAGTGTCACAAACTAATCAAGCCAATAACGCGTTGGTCCCCATGAGGCCCTTATGTAAGCGGGTATTCGGCCAGGCATTGATAGATAGTATTGTTTTATGTCCTCTTGAGGGATATAATGCCAAATTCTGTCCAAATGGCAAATCAGAACGACAAAATCTCGAGCAGGTCGGAGGTCGCTGCCTATCATTCTCCAAACGTTCTCAATCTGGGAGATACCCGGCGACTTTGATGTCCATGGTAATTTATGGCAAGCATGAGGACAAGCAGCAAAAGCACTCGACATTATCTTGCTGAAATGTAAGCCCGGGATGTCTTGCCATGAACGACAGCAAAGCGGCGCGTAGAATTTGTCGGGCGACAGTCTGGTTGGTATTCCACCGTTGTCTGGCGCGTCTCCAGACACGTCTTCGCTGATCATCAGGTCTCGGTTCGAAGCGGGACTCATCACTGAGGACAATTCTACTCCAGTCAATGAGTTTCCAGGTCGGAGACGTGTTTGGAGGCGTCACAGACCGCGTTGGCAGACCAATCTGACTTTCTAGGTTGATCGGTATTGACTTTGTTTCTAAGCGGCATTTGTAAAACTAGTAATTCGTGGAGGTGTGCTCTTAAATGACATTCCTACATTTTTAGCATATCCTAGTATACATTAACAACTATTTCAGAACCTTATGAAGATATTTCATTCACTTAATGAATGCATCATTAAGTAAAATTTTGCGATTTAAAACCCTTCATTCAGTGTGTTATTACAGAGTACCTAATGATAAGGGACGCTGTGAAAAGCTAATGCTCTGTGCAGTGAGTCTACAAAATGTACAGATAGTGTACATAATCAGCAATGACTAGGAATATGATGGAAACAACTGCACTATTGCATATGTCAAAGTGTGCTCCTGGAACAACAAGTGAACACTGAATATGTTTGGGTAGTGGACTATCTACAAGTGCGATCTGAGATGATAGGAGGTGCAGCTATTACGCGAATGTAGACCAAATGCTGGTCAACGATTCATTAGATTTCTAATAAGTTGAAAGAACAGATAAGCGATTTATTTAAGTCGTGATAGAAATGTTGTAAAAAATCTCAATCATCTCCGATGTTATGCTTTAAACGAACTGTATTTTTACAACACTGAGCAAATGTGAGAGGACCAACAGCCGCACAAAGTTACTCTTGAGCTTGCCCGTTGCTGAAATGTGCTATAACGAGAAACTCAGGGCGCGTGTGTTAGCGCTCATGAATTAGATAACTCGAGCATACTCGTAGCGGAAGTGAAAAATGTGAAATACTGAATGATCTCCTATGAAAACTTTGTGCTTCACTATTACACGCTTAATTAATATAATATTTTACCATTAAAGTACCTTTAAGTTATCTTATTTGTTGCCCTCGCTGTTCAAAACGTTGCTCTATTTACAAATGGTCATACTTTTTGTTCTTGCCTGTTAGATTCACATCGAATTTGTGGAATGAAATAACATTCCTTACCATTTCTAACTGTGGCATAAGTTTAAAGTACAAAACTATCTTAGAGGCTTGAAATTGAATCACTTACTTTAGTGCTCTGTCAGATCAAGATAAAGACTCGTAGATATTGACTGCTATACGTGTAGAGTACAATTAGATAGATTTGTAACATGAATTCCAGAACATAGAAGTGTGTGTTGCGCATATGTTACGTAACGATTGGGAATTTACACACATTGACGTTTACGTCTTAGTGTCATGAATCGACAAAATGTCATGAACACGGAGTGGATCGGTACAGTTGGACATCTCTGATAGAACTAAATCTGTCCTGTTAAAATCTATTTCATTCGCAGTGCTACTGATGGCATTGCACAAGGCATCTCTTTGAAGTTGGAATAGTTTAGCTCATTGATTTCCATCTTAGTCATCGATTAGAGCCACATTATTTACAGACCAATAGTTAACTTTAAACATTAATGAGGAAATGTTTTTATTTTGTTAATGAAGAAACAATAATTTTGAGTTGTCTGTCTATTGTATTTCAACATCAGACTCTTGTTCAGACGTTTTATGCAGTTCGTATTTTAAAGGTTTAAAATAGAAACAATATGTGCAATATTCTTCTCTGTAAACTTCCCCTATGGGTATGGTCTCTTTGCTTCTGCAATGCTCAAAAACAAGATGAAGCGAGCTTCGGTTATTAAATTTTCTTTCTATAAATACATGGATATAATGGTTCTCTGACCTCACAATATTTCCTTCAGTTATGTTGATTTAGTTTTCTTAAAGTAAGAACCAACGGCAGAGTCTTTACTGAAACTAGTGGAGTTAGCCTCATGAAAACGTTTCAAAATAATGGCCCTGAAATGCGGAAATGTCTTCTAGTTTCCACTTATCAGATAAATCGTAGCTGTTAGGGCACTAGCGGTAATGAAAATATTTCCTCACCAATGTCACCACACGGAAAACAACAATCGCGTCATTCGCTACGAGAGTGGATGACTACTAATTCTGTGGACAATGATATCAAGGTGATAGAACCTAGTGTACACACAGCCTTGCGATATCAACAACAGCCGTGTTAGATGAAAGCAAGATTCGCATGCAGCTCCCCTCACCACCACCCCCCCCCCCTCCATCGATCTTTACATATGAAAGCTGATGGATATCAGATCCGAAACTACTTTACTGGGGAGGGTTTCAGATATTATCTAATTTTTGGAACAGCTAAAGTATCTGTTTTCTGAAGAACACTACGACGAATGTTCTTTTTTTCCTTCGCTCATGGCTGAAGCTTATTGAAAAACAGGTGAAAATTGTAGCAATACAATGACAAGCGTATATACTTCACAAACGACTTGCCCATTCATGAATTTTTCTGTGCATTCTTTCAGTAGCTCCAATATGGTATTGTCATCTTTGTTTTGGCATGAATCTCAATAACTAAATGCCTACGATACAACAAAAGGCAGAGTCGGTT
The DNA here is from genome assembly GCF_023864275.1 of Schistocerca cancellata. Taxonomy (NCBI): domain Eukaryota; kingdom Metazoa; phylum Arthropoda; class Insecta; order Orthoptera; family Acrididae; genus Schistocerca; species Schistocerca cancellata. The sequence continues at coordinate 1,030,727,189 of NC_064626.1, read as the reverse complement.
CTGTTTTCCGCTTTTTGGCTTTAAAATATTTCATGAATTAAATTCTGCTTTCCATTTACATGAGGTTGATTTGCAGAAGCGACTTTTCGTCGTTTTTAGGGTTCCGTGCCTCAGTCTGTCAAAATGGAAGCCTTAAGGGTAGCTTTGTTGTCTGACCGTTTGTCTGTATGTTTGTTCGAGTGGTAAGGCGTATCGAGTTCAAATGTACGTCTTATATTAAGGGCTGTGGTCCTGTGGCGGTTTAAAAACAAAAGATACGGTCATTTATTTCACATATTTTGATATCTGAAAACTCATTCACACAATGCTATAGGGCTCTTCTTATTGACCTAGAATCATGCAATTTGGCAAGAAGCAGAGTTTCAGTGTAAAAGTAAAGTAAAAGAAAGAAAGGAAATTATAAATGTTTAATTACATAACAAAAATTTTTGTCCTTTTATTCATCCGTTTGTTTGTCTGTCCGTCAGTTAAGACCTTTTGCTGTGGAATGGATTTGTGTATAAAGTTCAGATTTACGTCACGTGAGTTCATGGTCCTTTAGCGATGTAAACATTATAAGCTTTTAAGTAAATCCTTGCAAAGACACAGCCATTTGTGTCACATATTGCTATACTCGCAATCTCACTCATCGAAACCTACAGGATAGTTTTCACTGACCTAGAATCACGAAATTTGGCAAGAAACAAGGATTCACAATATGAGTAAAAGAAAAATCCGGTTATGTTAATGTGTAATTATGTCACACGGAAAACATATTACTATTGTCCGTGAGCTTGCAGCATGCTGCAGATAAAGAATGGGCCCGAAACCTGTTTTATAACTGAAATAAATGCTTGTGGCTCCGTTATAAGTTGCTTTGAAAAGTAGCTCTTTTTATATCTTGGCGGTTACTACTTTCGGACACCTGTATCTATTTTCAAATCATCCGTATCGTGTCACAACACAGGCGAGAGCCTATATAGAAAAACTGCCCCAGCACTGATGACAGAAGATGCTCTGCGGCCGACTCAGTGCAGTTTTTGTACATGGCCCATCGCCTGCATTGCCACACTTACGATGCAAATAGACACAGGTGTCGGAAACTAATCATCATCAAGAAATGAAGAGATCTACTTTTCGAAGCAACTTATGACGAGACTGCATCCATTTATTTCAATTCCTTTTGTCATCTGTTCCTCGAATTCAAACTTGAAATCAAAACATTCTCGAAAATCTTGAAACCATTGGACCTATATCTTGCCAGCATCAAAGTCGATAACAGGCAAGAATCATCAATATTCTCGATTCCCGGAATGCATAAACTGTCTGCATACATAATAAAGTCAGCACGGGACCCTCAAAACGTGAGTCCTGCTTGCACCTGGTCAATTTTTCTGCATTAACATTTTTGCAATGACATTTTGTTGCAAATGAAATGAATCGAACGCCATGTAGATGGTATTCCATCTCCTTCACATACCTTAATGTAAAAGTTTTTCATAATCTTGCCTCCAGATCGGATAGTTTCATACAAAGGCGGAATATAATTGAAGTACCTTTTTCAAAATATTGTACGAAAGGAACCACTGCTCAGAACGATGTCAAATTTTATCGAAGAAGGGGTAAATGTTTAGGAAACAAAGAATTTCTACGAAACTCTTTCTCACCAGATGGCGCTGTAAGCGTCATAACGTAAATGGATTCGACTACAAAGGACAGCTGGATCGTAATATTGTGATTATGGTGTGAGTTGCACATTAAAAGAACTGCTCTGCGTAATGTCCACGACTGTGTAAGTTAAGCATTCAACAGTTGTGGCACTGTTAGTTAAGCCCATCCACCACGTTAATGTCGCACCACATCTTTGGGGAAAAATTGTTTTAAATCAAATTCTCCTGAGACCAAAAACCGCATAAAAAGCTTAGCCAAAGGCTGTGGCAAAGCGATGTCTCCGCAGTATCCTTTCTTCCAGGAGTGATAGTTCTGCAAGGTCCGTTATAGAGCTTGTGTGAAGTTTAGAAGGTACGAGACTAGGTACTGGCGGAAGCAGAGCTGTGAGGACGGGGCGTGAGTCGTGCTTGGGTAGCTCGGGTGGTAGAGCACTTGCCTTCGAAAGGCAAAGGTCCCGAGTTCGGGTTTCTGTCCGGCACACGGTTTTAATGTGCCAGGAAGTTTCATTTCAGTGCACACTCCGCTGCAGAGTCAAAATCTCATTCAGAGCACAGTAATACAATCACGATTTATACACAGGTTATACTCAAGTCAAACTGGCAAATCTACTAATTAAACACATTAATGCCTTTTCCAACAAACCCAGAACAATTAAGGGTTACCATTAGAGCATGGAGGTAGTTTCTCCCTAAATCTGCTGCTCATCTATTTATCTATTTACTCAATTTACTCCATCCGATCGACAACACACGAAACCAGAAAGAAAGAGAATAGGAAAATCTAGCCTGGAGGTTAATTTAAACATCAAGTTCCCCCAATAGTAGCCTATTGCTGGCAGTTGACAAGCGATTGCTGATGCTCGAAGAGCAGATCCAAAAATTTTGTGGAGTTCGCTATTTAACTAGAATCCATCTCAGGGCTCCGTACTGGGAGATACAGTTGTCAGAAAATTTCAGAAGACATACCGAATTTCTTTCTGGAGGGCAGAGCTATTAATTTAGGGCAATTCCTTTCTGACTAAAAATAGGTGTAGGGGATTTTATTGCAGTACTTGACGTATTACTAGGACTAGATTTGTTGATTAAAGCGATGCTCCGTGTAAGTGACTTATGAGGGACAGTTCATAAATAATGAACACCAATTTTTTTACTTACACTTTTATTTTTGCCTGTATCTCTTTACAGTCCTAAAATACAATCTCCCTCGTTCTCTATGACTAAATCCCAACGTCTCAGAAGCTCTTTTATTCCATCCAGGACACCACTTCTGCTCAGCTGTCGAATGGCTCAGCTAATGGTGGCAGAAAACTCTTGCAGAGAAAGATAACAACGTCCACGCATAGGGTTTTTCAACTTGGGGAACAAGTCAAAGTCTGATGGTCTCATCTCAGGGCTGTAGCGAGGCTGCGACAACACTTCACATCCGCATTCGCACAGTTTTTGAGATACAACATTGCCGACATGCAGACAAGCATTTTCGTGGAGAATGAGTGGTCCAGCCTCGAGCAACTGAGGTCGGGTTTTGTGCATTTTTCTGCACGGGTTTTGCATGAAGTTACGATAACAGACTGCTATGACACTTGTTCCATATGGAACTCTATCTGTCATGATGATGATCCTCATTTGCTTGAGCTTTGATTGAGCGCATCAAATTTTTTTTTTGGATGTGGAGAATCTGAAGCTCTCAACACCGATTCAAAATCTGTAACCCATGTTTCATCGATAGCAGCAATTCGACACAAGAATCCTTGACTTTCACGGTGGAATTGTTGTTTGAGCAAGCAATGTCCAAACGTTCCTGTTTCTCTTCAGCAGTCAAACGGTATTGGACTCATCTCGCAGAAACTATACTGTTTTTCCAATAATTTGGCGTAATATGTAATAATGTTATCGAGGGAATTCCCGTGGCTTCAGACAGCTCAACACAAGTCGCACTGCGGTCTTCTTCAAGGGAATCCGTCATACGTTTCACACTTTGTTCACCTGTGACTTTTTTTTCTTTCGGGTTTTGAATTATTTTTTATGCTCATACAACACTATATAAATGATTCCCCATTGTAAACTCATCACAAACTTCAATTAACGTACTATGGATATTCGTTAAGTTTCCAAGTTGATGTACAACCTCTGATCTTCAGCATACACAGTATCTGAGGCTCTGCAGGGTCCATTTCTACCTATCCGCAATTTTATGATAGAGTACACAACTAAGAAACAGAAACACCTACGTCTTCTTCGAGCTCCCAACTACATCTGACGTAATTATAGTTGTTGTTGCACCGAACAATCCAAGGTAATACTAATCTCTGCATTATTTATGAAATGTCCCTTACATTAACAGCTACATTTACCTGGGAGGAACAATCGAGATTAATAGAAAAAGTACTGCATAAATTTTTGCACTCCAGAGCAACGGTTAACCTAGGGTTATCTGGGCCTGGAAGAGAGCAGCTGAGATTTCTAGGTCAACTCATATCACTAAAAGACTCTGTTCCAGTTCTAAATAAGACCAAAGCTATCAAGAATTATCCGTTACCAATAATATGGGGGAAACTAAAAGCTTTTCTTGGTACCGCCTAATTCTTTAGAAGATTTGTGTCATAGCATCTACTAAACAATAACGACTTAGTTCAGTTGTTAAGAAAAATTACTCAATGGCCGTTGCACAGAGGAATGTCAAGCAGCGTTGTATAAAATTAAAGATGCCTTACTCCACTCCAAAATATTATACCATCTGTAACTTTTGCATTGCCAATGAAGCTTCATTATCAGATCCTGAATCTTGTCTATTTAAAATTACAGGTAAAATTGCGCGTAATACTTTTTATGAATGTGAAAGGTCATATTCACAATGGAACAAGAGGCTCTAACAGTGGTCTTGCCTTAAAAAAATTCACCACTGCATAAACGGCAAACACATAAATGTATACTGTGATCACAAATTGTTGCAAATTGTTGCAAGCACACTTATCATGATAGTCACTGTCATTCCAAGAGCACGATTTCGAAATATTGGACGTAAGTGGGATGGATAATATTATAGTTGATGTTGTGCCTGGGTTACTTGAAGGTTTGTCGGAATTTTCACAAACAGCGGAAGAGTTGTCAAATTTTAAGGTGCATCTAAGTAAAGATCCTAAGGATAGACAGTACTGTCTAGACGTATGCTGTAATATCGGGAGTATGCAGGACAATACCAGAAGATGGTGTGAAATAAAACGAAGACTAATGCAGAACATTTAGGAAGACTTGCATAATACTTTAAAATTTTCATAGCCATAAACCTAATAGAGATCTATGTGTACCCAAACAGAATCACAGCAAAAGATAATATGGTCTACACACTATGCCTGCGGGCATTTTGGAATTTCAAAATACATGTGCAAAATAGGTAAACACTGCTACTTTTCACATTTACTCAGGAGAGTTCTACAGATTATACGAACTTGTTTCATTTGTCAGAAAATAAAACCACTAAGAAAAGTAAAAACAATGACTTACACCCTATTCTTACAGAAAAAGCATTGGAAACAGTTTCCGTTGACACTACATGCCCTTTACAACTTATTTAGTAACTAAGTACGATTTGTTTTCTAAGTACATCAGAATTTACGCCAGAAAGTCAGCGACAGGTACTCCCTTAATCAAAAGAATTGTAAGTGACTACATCCTACGGTTGTGCAAGAATGCATTCAATTTTACATTTATAGAATGGAAACCTTTAGTGCAGGGATCTGGTGTAAAATTTTAATATCGATATTTCATTTGGAAAATAATCCCCCTGAGAAGATATTTCGGGACCTAAATAGATTTACACACACAAATGAATAAAATAAACAAACAAAATCGGTCTAATATCTAGCACCATTTGAGGAAATTGTCAACAACTTACCTCACACTTCGATGTGATGAACACTAGTGGACATATTCTTTGCAAAACGTGAAAACAATGAATGATTTAACCCATTTGCCACAATTACAGCAAAAATCGTAGGAGGAAAAGGTTAGCCAGGGCATTATCTCATTAACTGAGACTGCTCAGAAGATAAAAGATGCTTATGGTAGAAGCCGACAGAAAATAAAAGAGTTTAACTAGGGCCAAAGTACTTCTTAGAACCCATCCAGACGCTTCACTAAGGATGAAGAAGACTAGAGAAATGGCGATTGATTTGTAGTGGCCTATTTAAAGTGGTATGAATCCCTCATGGAGGATGTTACCTGACAGCATATCCAGACTCAGAGAAAATTAAAGGATTATATCCTCAAAAAAATCTTAAGAATTATATACTGTAGTAATAGGATTTTTATTTTTTTTGTATCATGTGACGTATATCTACGAGGAGTAGAAGTGACACTTCATAGTGTATAGTGGACTGTTGTTGTTATGGTCTTCAGTCCTGAGACTGGTTTGATGCAGCTCTCCATGCTACTTTATCCTGTGCAAGCTTCTTCATCTCCCAGTACTTATTGCAAACTACATCCTTCTGAATCTGCTTAGTGTATTCATCTCTTGGTCTCCCTCTACGACTTTTACCATCCACGCTCCCCTCCAATGCTAAATTTGTGATCCCCTGATGCCTCAGAACATGTCCTACCAACCGATCTCTTCTTCTAGTCAAGTTATGCCACAAACTTCTCTTCACCCCAATCCTATTCAATACCTCCCCATTAGTTATGTAATCTACCCATTTAATCTTCAGCATTCTTCTGTAACACTACATTTCGAAAGCTTCTATTCTGTTCTTGTCCAAACTATTTATCGTCCATGTTTCACTTCCATACATGGCTACACTCCATACAAATACTTTCACAAACTTCCTAACACTTAAATCTGTACTCGATGTTAAGAAAGTTCTCTTCCTCAGAAACCCTTTCCTTGCCATTGCCAGTTTACATTTTATATCCTCTCTACTTCGACCATCATCAGTTATTTTGCTCCCCAAATAGCAAAACTTCTTTACTACTTTAAGTGTCTCATTTCCTAATCTAATTCCCTCAGCATCACCCGACTTAATTCGACTGCATTCCATTATTCTCGTTTTGCTTTTGTGGATGTTCATCTTATATCCTACTTTCAAGACACTGTTCATTCCGTTCAACTGCTCTTCCAAGTCCTTTGCTGTCTCTGACAGAATTACAATGTCATCGGCGAACCACAAAGTTTTTATTTCTTCTCCATGGATTTTAATAGCTACTCCGAATTTTTCTTTTGTTTCCTGTACTGCTTGCTCAATATACAGATTGAATAACATCGGGGGGGGGGGGGGGGGAGACTACAAACCTGTCTCACTCCCTTCCCAATACTGCTTCCCTTTCATGCCCCTCGACTCTTATAACTGTCATCTGGTTTCTGTACAATTGTAAATAGCCTTTCGCTCCCTGAATTTAGCCCTGCCACCTTTAGAATTTGAAAGAGATTATTCCAGTCAACATTGTCAAAAGCTTTCTCTAAGTCTACAGTTTTTCCATTCGTCTGTAAAGAATTCGTGTTAGTATTTTGCAGCTGTGACTTATTAAACTGATATTTCGGTAATTTTCACATCTATCAACACTTGCTTTCTTTAGGATTGGAATTATTATATTCTTCTTGAAGTTTGTGGGTATTTCGCCTGTCTCATACATCTTGCTCACCAGATAGTAGAGTTTTGTCTAGACTGGCTCTCCCAAGGACGTCAGTAATTCTAATGGAATGTTGTCTACTCCAGGGGCCTTGTTTCGACTCAGATCTTTCAGTGCTCTGTCAAACTCTTCACGCAGTATCGTATCTCCCATTTCATCTTCATCTACATCCTCTTCCACTTCCATAATATTGTCCTCAAGTACACCGCCCTTATATAGACCCTCTATATACTCCTCCAACCTCTCTGCTTTCCCTTCTTTGCTTAGAACTAGTTTTCCATCTGATATTCATACAAGTTGCTCTCTATTTTCTCCATAGGGCTCTTTAATTTTCGTTTAGGCAGTATCTATCACGCCCCTAGTGAGATAAACCTCTACATCCTTAAACTGGTCCTCTAGCCATCCCTGCTTAGCCATTTTACACTTCCTGTTGATTTCATTTTTGCCTACTTCCTTTACTGCATTTTTACATGTTCTCCTTTCATCAATTAAGATCAATATATCTTCTGTTACCCAAGGATTTCCTCTAGCCTTCGTCTTTTTACCTACTTGATCCTCTGCTGCCTTCACTACTTCATCACTTAGAACTACCCATTCTTCTTCAACTGTATTTCTTTCCCCCATTCCTGTCAATTGTTCCCTTATGCTCTCCCTGAAACTTTGTACAACCTCTGTTATAGTCAGTTTATGCAGGTTCCATCTCCTTAAACTGCCACCTTTTTGCAGTTTCTTCAGTTTTAATCTACACTTCATAACCAACAGATTGTGGTCGGAGTCCATATCTGCCCCTGGAAATGTCTTACAATTTAAAACCTGGTTCTAAATCTCTGTCTTACTATTATATAATCTATCTGATACCTTCTAGTATCTCCAGGATTCTTCCATGTATACAACCTTCTTTTATGATTCTTGAACCAAGTGTTAGCTACGATTAAGTTATGCTCTGTACAAAATTCTACCACACGGCTTCCTCTTTCATTTCTTACCCCCAATTCATATTCACCTACTATGTTTCTATCTCTTCCTTTTCCAGCTCTCGAATTCCAGTCACCAATGACTATTAAATCTTCGTCTCCCTTCACTATCTGAATAATTTCTTTTATCTCATCATACATTTCATCAATTTCTTCATCATCCGCAGAGATAATTGGCATATAAACTTGTACTACTGTAGTAGGCATGGGCTTCGTGTCTATCTTGGCCAAAATAATGCGTTTACTATGCTGTGTGTAGTAGCTTACCCATAAAAGTTTATTTATTATTAAACCTACTCCTGCATTTCCCCTATTTAATTTTGTATTTATAACCCTGTATTCACCTGACCAAAAGTCTTGTTCCACCTGCCACCGAACTACACTAATTCCCACTATATCTAACTTTAACCTATCCATTCCCCTTTTTAAATTTTCTAGCCTACCTGCCCGATTAAGGGATCTGACATTCCACACTCCAATCCGTAGAATGCCAGTTTTGTTTCTCCTGATAACGAAGTCCTCTTGAGTTGTCCCCGCCCGGAGATCCGAATGCGGGATTATTTTACCTCCGGAATATTTTACCCACGAGGACGCCATCATCATTTAACCATACAGTACGGCAGCATGCCGTCGGGAAACATTCTGGCAGTAGTTTCCCCTTGCCGTCAGCGGTTCGCAGTACCAGCACAGCAAGGCCGTTTTGGTTAGTGTTATAAGGCTAGATCAGTCAGCCATCCAGACTGTTGCCCCTGCAACTACTGAAAAGGCTGCTGCCCCTCTTCAGGAACCACACGTTTGTCTGGCCTCTCTACAGATACCCCTCCGTTGTGGTTGCACCTACGGCACGGCCATCTGTATCTCTGAGGCACGCAAGCCTCCCCACCAACGGCAAGGTCCATGGTTCATGGGGTGACTAATATGTTAGAATTTCACTTTTCTGTGGGTCTCAACCAAAAAAACAGATACTTGAATGTGTACATGAGTAACCAATGAGTAGTGAGTACGTTTTATTGAACAGAATAATTTATGATACAAGAAAGTATCACAGGTGAGAACGATTATTATCATATTTGATGATTTTTGGTTTGTGGGGCGCTCAACTGCGCAGTCATTAGCTCCCGCACAGCCTCTTTCATGAATGATGATGAAATGATGAGGACGACACAAACACCCAGTCCCCGCGCAGAGAAGCTGCGGACAAACGATTATTAGCAGAACCATATCAAAATAAATAAATAGTTGAACTTCCTTTTTGAGGATAATATTCTTCTGTACTTTAGTATAAGGATATGTCTTCAAGGGAAACTCCACATCGCGCCTTCGTCAAATTTAGTGGTAAGATGGTCCAGTGGATAGCCCATCAAGAACTGAACACATATCAAGCATGAAAAAAGAAGCAAAACAGAAACTCTGAATGGTTCTTCCTTAAGTAACATCGAACGAACTTGAGTAATCACTGGATAGTGATTACGTGGACACGGCGTTGAACTGTGAAGTAAGAGACGTGTGTTCAAATCTCTCTCGTGTCCAAGTTCTTTTTCCTCATAAAATTATGAACTGGCCGTACGGTCATTGACAAGTCGTTTCTCTGTATTCAAGTTTCTGACTGTGTCGTGGTGTAACATCCGTTTGCAACAGCGAGGTGTAAGGAAAGGACCCCCAGGCTAACTACCTTCTATTTGTACTACAAAACTGTCGCATTTTGACTGTTTCCTTCCGTTTTGGAAGTTTTGACACCTGAATTATTTTTTTGTAAAGTAGTTCACACAATTTATTTGTTATTTTCATTTCTGTGAGAAGTCGATTCGGCATCTCGCCTGCTCTCACTGTTCATCACATATATTCTTACCAAATGACTCATATTCTATAAACAATGTATAGTATGACAACAGACAAGACTAGAGACTGAGAACAGTCATGTCACTGAACAGATGGAATGTTCATATTTTGCGCAAAAAGAAATAGGGCACGAGGGATATTTAACCACGGATTTTCCACCACGCAGTCCACAACGTGACCACACAACCATGACATTATGGTTCTTGCAGTTTGGTTGGTGTTGCGTATCTTGAGATTGGACCTTTCACTGTCTCTAGATTTCTTCTTTTTCCAGAGTTCAGGACACCTTCTTCCTGTTTTCATGCTTGATCTGTGTTCAGATTTTGACGGACTGTTCACTAGGTTGTTTGACCAACAAATATGAGGAGAGTGTGACGGGGAGTTCCCCTTGTTAGCAGGTAGGCGTATGAAAGATTACAGACTTAGTGTAAGGAGTAAAGCATCCAAAAGTAAAAAGATCATTGGTCGTACTAGTTTTGTATGTTGCAAGCTTAAGAATGGGATTCTAGTTGGTGCGTACAAGACAGAAACCAATGAACTTAATCTCAGTGGCACAGACAAAAGGTAACTATGTTAAGAACTGTCAAATAGTAAGATAATAAGGCTGAAATAACAAAAGATGCAATTCAAATAATGTACTAACAAATGCAGAGAACTGTAAATAAACATCTATATAATGCACGTAGGTAGGTAAGCGAGAGGAAATTTTACAGGTAGTTAGTACGTGACTTTCTAGGCTATTTTCATGTATGTGTAATTTAACAAGTCCAAAAAGAAGAAGTGCTATGATGGTCTTCTGATACGTTTGAAGATTAAAGGTCAAAGTCCCAATAGGGCAGGCACTTCTGTGCTTCTGCTGTAGCTTTCCGTGTTTGTTTTGCATTTATCTACGTTCGTTAGTCCCACGGAAGTAGAGTTTTGGTACCTGTGGAAACGAACACGGGTGTCCTAATGGAATTGTGATGTACATTACGCAACACGTTCAAGGTATGACTTTTTCGAAATCCCGAAATTGTGTTCCATTGTGACGCATAAGTTTGAAATTTGGTTTAAAGGTGTCTACAATCATCATCTGTAATGCTGCAGAACCATGGCGCCATGGGACGTGTAAAATGGGTTAGTGAAACCACACAGGTGTGAAATTTTACCATAATTGTCTCCAGCTGCACAGAAGACGTGTCTCACGATGAGAAGTTCGTCATATGACTCACATATCACATCTTCCGCCTCTGCGATAGTGGTCAGAACGGAGATGCCCAACGTTAATATCATGCGGGTTTCTGACGAGGAAAACATTTCAGACACACCACTGCTCAGAACCAACAAGAAAATACCTAAGGGGTGGCATAAAGGGCGTCAATGAAACCGTTCCTTTACTTGAGACTTGATTCCCACACATTTCACGGTCGGAAACGGCAGTTCACAGTGTGAGGAGCAAAAAGACGTCTTTCTTTACACCTTTTGAGACCGCTGACACCTCCTGGGCGATTCAGCCTCTCTCGACGGACATCACGGCTCTGCAGCCCCAATGAACTTGAACTCACCTCTTTTGGAGTCTGTGGCAGTGCGACAACAAATTTTTCTCCAGAGTGTAGGGTGGAAAAGCATGGGCTTTTGAAAGTCATTCGACGAAAATGTAACATGATCTGAAGCAGCCAAAGGTGGTTATACTTTTCCAATGCACCTCTTTCACCCCACCCTTCCGAGGCATGATTGTGGTAGTGTGTGAAATTGACACATGCTGGAGTACAATAGTAAAGGATCTCTGTAAGGTTCCCAGTTCAGCAATACCACATTTACTGAGAATTTTCAAAATATGCCTTGAGAAAGGAAACCTGTACGTACTTCTAGGCGCCTGGAGACAGGCAACTAGCATTGGAGGTGTGTCAAGTGGATGCTATCTTCAAGTGTCTAGCGTTAGTTCGCAGGTTTTCTCTGTAAAGGCACATTTTGAAAACTCTCCATAAACGTGGGTTTGCTGAACTAGGGGGGCATAGAGGAACCCATTACCATACTATACATTTATGTGTCGATGTTGCATACCTCCATGATCACGAAACAGAAGGACGTGAAACACAAGCACTGAAAATGTATAAGGACTCTTTGCTGCTTCGGATCACGTTGTGGTAGCACTGCGCTTCACTGTGTGAGATCACAGTCAGTGGTGTTCCTAGTCCACAATGTCCTGAGAGAAGGGCTGAAGTATGAGGAAGACATCAGCTGTGTTAAGGGTTCTCAAGAACATCTTCCTGAAGTTCAACGCACGGGAAACCGTAGGTTTCGACAGCGAAATGTGTGGGAATCAACGCCTCAAGAGAATGTGCGGTGGTATTGACGCCCTTTAAGCCCCCCCTCCCCCTCTCGAGATCGATTCTAAGCGACGGTGTGTCTGAAATGTTTTCCTCATAAGAATATCGTGTGATTTTAACTCTGGGCATCGCGGTTCTGAGCTTCATCGGAGAGGTGTCGAAAGAAGAGTGAAATGTGGGGTAAGATTGCCAGCGATGATCTTCCCATCGTATGACACGTTCACTGTGGTTTAGGGCCGACCTGTGGTGCAATTTGGTACCAATGTGACTTCATTAACCCACTTTGGATGTCTCAAGAGCTTCTGAGCTCTGGCCTGTTTTCCGCATGTATCGACCCTTTACCGTTTGAAGAGTTGTTGAGCACGACACAGGGTGCCACATTTTTGTATCCTTACACAGGAAGGTTGTAGGCACTTTTGGGCCACATTTCAACTTCTGTGTCACCGTGGGAGCCAATTACAGGATTTCGAAGAAATGATTGTTTCGTTTGTGTGTGCAATTGTATGTATATTTATGTATATATGTAATCAAAACAAAGATTGAAAATAAAAGAAGCGAAATACCGAAGTCAGTCTGTCATTTACGAAAGTCAATGGAATTACTATTCCGAATTTCAATGTAAATAACAATGTTAAAAATGATTAGATAGGAATTATTTCTGAAACTTTAAGATTGTTGATAAAAATGAAATTATAATCTGTTGGCAATAAAAAAGAGAGTGTCACAGGGACTGACAACATAAAACATGTGTAGAACTCGGTGGGTTTAAAAAGAGGCAGGAAAAATTTCTAGTAGAGAATGCGATAGTGTGGGTAAGGTATTTATGTTAGCGTACGTAGGTCATTTGTGAATGCTTATGTGAGTGACATTCGTTATTTAATGCATGTGCAATGGCGAAGAGATCAACTAGAGAAAAGTTAGCGAAGTGGTCACTTACCTTTGCGATCTCGGACTGCGAAGTGTAGAGCAAGTACAACTGGAGATTCTGGAGTGGATGTACTCTTCAGATAAAGAAATGCACTCCACAATCACAACGCCGGACACTTTGAATGTGTGAACACCCATACACGAGTGGCAACGCAGTGCAGCTGTGAGTGCTTCTACCGCCATCGAAAATGCACTACGCGGCGAGAGTCAATTGTCACTTTTGAAGTATGGGTGGTGTATTTAAAAATTTTCGAGAATTGTCTTTTTTCGGAGAGAATTTTACTTATGCGTCTACATTTACGTTGCCTCCGTCAAAGTAGTCCCCATTGGATTTTGTACATTTATGCCAACGCATCGTCCAATAATCGAAAAATTTCTGGAATTCGATCTTTTGGTTACCACTTAGCTCTTTCAGCGATCTGAAGTTGTAAAACGACGACCCTTTAAGGTTACTATGCGGCTAAACTCAAAGAGAAACGTGAACAGATCCTTGACATTCGACTGCATTTGTCGAGGTTTTTTCGGTGTTATCGATCCAAAACGCGCCCACTGGCTAGATTCGGCGTCAAACCCATACAACCACATTTCGTCGCCTGTTCTGAGACGTTTCAGTATTTCTGCATTGTTACTGACTTTATTTGGCGACTCCTGAGCTACTTCCATTCGCCGCTGTTTTTGTTCGAAATTCAACAACTGTGGTACTAATTTTGTGTCACAGGTTTCATACCCAAAAAATCCGAAAACGTTTCGTGGCATGAGCAAACTGACAGGTCAATACCGTCAGCACATTATCTGGTTGTGGTTCGGTGATCGGTCATAATCACAATCATTTGTTTCACTTTTCCCACGGTTTCATCGGTTGCTGATGTGCTGGGACAACAAGAACGTTCATCGCCAACTTCTTCATGGCCTTCATGGAAACACTTATACCACTCATAAATCCTTGTTGTATTCATAAGAGAATATTGAGCATTTCCAAAACTTTATTACATTGTATTCCATTTTTCTAGCAAAATGTAATGCAAATTCTCTGATCCAATTTTCAAACAAATAATTATCACAATTCCTGAACAACTGTTACATGTGTCCTTCATGACAACCGACAGCAGACTGAACACATCGCATTGTTAGCAGTGCCGAAAATCGCACGAATCTCACTAATTCAACCCGCGAAATTACAAAATTTAAGTAGGCGTACGCTCGTGACCTGTGCAGTTTTTCACTAATCGAAAACTGTTGATAAAACCTACCTTGCAAGGATGCTTCAAAAAGCGCCTGTTATGGTGGTTCTGAAATGTATAGACACTGATGGAAAACAGACACGACACCTGGTAATAAATAAGAAACTGACCTTAAAAAAGGAAAATGGGCAACGTACTGTGAAACCCTGCTTCTTGCCACATGTTATGATACTATGTTAGTGGGAAGTAACCTATAGGTTTTGATGAGTGATTTCGCGAGTGCCAAATACGTGACATGAATTGCCGACTCTTTTGATTGCAATGACTTGAAAGATTAAATGTTATACAGGGCCAGGAGACGAGCTTAGTAAGTGACATAAATTTGAATTTTGTACTCCAACCTGTTCACGAGCAAAAGGGGTCTTCACAGGTGAACAGACAAACAGACAAACGGATAAAAAGTGTCAAAAAAGATTAGTCCTTGTTATCTAATGACAAATTAACGATTGTAGGATTTTTTCCAATTAAGGTTAGGACGCGGGTTTTAAGATCGGGTTTTCCTGAATCCAGCACCCAAGGGGGTTAACAAACCAAAATATCTGTCCGTACCAGCGTCAAAATGATTACAGACGTCCCGAGCGAGTCATTAAACGTTCAGATCTTTTGCAGAGGATGCCAGACTTTGTTAACTGGTGGAAAGGCACAAACGAAAGAAACTGTTTTTAACACAATACTGCAGTGCCTATGTTATAAGAACATAAGATGCAATGTTCCAATTTCGCAACTGGGAATACGTTTCTTGTATTTCATAATGCTGATTCCTTGGGCTATGCATGCAAGTCCAAAGAAACATTTATCGTACTTCTGAACAACACAGAAAATGCAGTATCGTATTTATCCGCTGACGGCGTGGAAGCGACTTTCAATTAAAATGTCTCTCATGTACCGGAATATAGATAATCGAAGTTCGAGTGCAAGTTGTAGACATACGGTTGACGACATATAGAAGTTTGGGTCTGACCGTGAAACGTACTCGGATAGCGTAATAGTATCGCGACCGCTCGCGATAAGCGGGAAATCCCGGATTATGTCCCGGTCCGACAATAATTTTCATTGTTGTCAGTCCATTACACAGGCGGTGGCTGTCCATAACCGCAACTGTAAATACATTTCACGTATGTCTTTCAAAAATCGCTTAAATTACTAATACACTATGTCAGGGCTTCCCAACCTCTTCAGTTGGCGGAACCCTTCTTCAGTCGAAAATCCATGGTGGACCCGTAGTCAGTCAAGAGCACAGTAACTTTAACTATCAGAGCGAAAGCCATGGGAACTGAAAGCTTCTTAATGCCAAGTGCCATGTTCCCAATGACACCCCCCCCCCTCCCCCGAAGTATCAATAGTCTTTGGTTAAAAGATGAAAACAAGTTGAAGGTCAAAAATGGACTTACGAAATAGATAGTGCACTGACAAATCAAGTTTAACATTTAATGATGCCTGGGGCCGCATACGTGCCAGCGAGCTCTGTGATTGGTCGACAAAGCTCGCTCCGCCCACGCGTAAAAGGTTTCAGCGCATCTAGCGCCGTGAGCCGGCGCACAAACGACCCCCGTATTGTTGCGAAACAGTCGATCGGAGAAGCCGCATTCTCCGTCACTAAACTATGTTTGCGTTCTCACTTAGGAACCGCAAAGGCTGGTTGGGAATACGACCTGAAGTACAAGTACAAATGTTTTTCACACGAAAAAAAGTGATGAATTTGATTTTCACATTTTTATTCAATAATTTTACTCATTTTTTTACACGATTTGGTGAAGCGTGGCCGCAGACCCCCTAGAAAGAGTCGGCGGACACCTAAGGGGTCCACACGTTGGGAAGCCTTGCACTATGTGATCAGAAGTATCGGGACACATGGCTGAAAATGACTGAGAAGTTCGTGGCGCCCTCCATCGGTAATCCTGGAATTTAATACGGTGTTTGCCCAAACTTAGCCTTGATGACAGCTTCCACTCTCGCAGGCATACATTCAATCAGGTGATGGAAGGTTTAATGGGGAATGTCATTCCAAGCTTCACAGAGTGCTGCACTGAGGAGAGGTATCGATGTTGGTCGGTGAGCTCTGGCATGAAGTCGGCGTTTGAAAACATCCCAAAGGTTTCTAAAAGATTCAGGTCAGGCTAGTGCATTACAGGGACGTTATTGTCAAGCAACCACTCCGCTACAGGCTGCGCATTATGAACAGGTTCAAATGGCTCTGAGCACTATGGGACTTAACATCTGAGGTCATCAGTCCCCTAGAACGTAGAACTACTTAAACGTAACTAACCTAAGGACATCACACACATCCATGCCCGAGACAGGATTCGAACCTGCGAGCGTAGCTGTCGCGCGGTTCCGGGACTGAAGTGCCTAGAACCGCTCGGCCGCCGCGGCCGTCTATGAATAGGTGCTCGATAGTGTTGAAAGATGCAATCGCCATCTCCGAATTGTTCTTCAACAGTGGGAGCCAACAATGTGGTTGAAACATCACAGTAGGTCTTGCTGTGATAGTTCCAAGCAAAACAACAAGGAGTGCAAGCCCCCTCCATGAGAAACACGACCACACGATAACACCACCACCTCCGAATTTTACTGTTGGCACTATACACGCTGGCAGATGACGCTCACCGGGTATTCGCCATACCCACACCCCGCCATCGGATCGCCACATTGTGTACTATGATTCGTCACTCCACACAACGTTTTTCCACTGTTCAGTTGTCCAATGCTTACGCTCCTTACGCCATACGAGGAGTCGTTTGGCATTTACCGGCGTGATGTGTGGCTTATGAGCTGCCGCTCGACCATGAATTCCAAGTTTCCTCCACTCCCGCATAACTGTCATAGTACTTGCAGTGGATGCTGACGCAGTTTGGAATTCCTGTGTGATGGTCTGGATAGATGTCTGCCTATTACACGTTACGACGCTCTTTAGCTGTCGGCTGACTCTGTCAGTCAACAGACGAGGTCGCCCTGTACGCTTTTGTGCTGTAGGTGTCCCTTCACGTTTCCTGTTGTGTACGTAGTTCCGCATAGTCAGCGGGTACACAACTTTCCCACAAGAGCGCGCCCCGCTAAGCACAACAGCGCAGGCGCAGCGCTAGTGCGTCTCCGCATAACGAGATGGCGCTGCCATAGTGACGAACCAAATTCTGCTTCCACCGATCCGCGTATTAATATGTAACTCAGCCAATGAGATCTCTGCTAAAGTAGAAACTTTTCTCCTCGCGGATCACACTCACGCAGTGATACATGAACGCGCGAGGTATTATAACGAGTGAACAGACCTCCGATTAGTCAGTCTGCATTAGTCTGTACCACTCTGTACGAGTTCTACATTTGTCTGTACCAGTCTGTACCAGTCTATAGTCAAGTTTCAGTCTGCGCCTAATAAGATTACCATATTCCTGTACATGAAGCCATGAAGATAAATGTATAGACACTTCTGTCAAGTATCAGAGATACATGTGAGAATAAGATTAACGTACCAGGAACAAAGGAACTTCAGATTGTCAATTGTAAATAGCATCCAGAACCAATTGATTTTTTGCTTGTTATTATTTTAATAAATGTGTGTGAAAATTAATCAAGTTCTGTATAAAGTTGTCACCATCAATCTGCTACTCTAAGCGTGAAAGTGGCATTTATATTGTCTGACCTAACGGAACAAGATAAACACGCCACGATAAGACCACGAGACATATTAATCAAAATATCCACGGGTATGCTGCCGGTCTATAGTGTCCAACGGGCACAATATTTCGGCGATCAAACATGTCGCCATCATCAGGTGAACTGACGGACTGAGCTCCTGTGAACGTGCCGGCACGGAGATCCGTACGCTATGGCTGCTCAGAGGGAACTGGGTTTGGTCGCGGCGGCGGCCGATTTAAATTCCCTCCGCCCGCGGCGCGCTCCCTCCGCCGTCCGCGCCCAGCGCCACGGTCGCGCGGTGGAACAGATTGCGACGGCGTCTGAGATGACGTCGGTGTGATGGCTCTGTCCGCCGTGGTCGTCACAACTATACGTCTGCTCGATTTACTCTTGATTAACCCGATCGCTGGTTCCCAAGCCTTGCTAAGATTATAGCCACAGTCCCGGTTTATGAGGTCGTCATTGGTGCGAATTTCGATGGCCTCTCTAACAACGCTGTCCCAGTATCTCGACGTCTGTACCAGAATCCTCGTGCGGTCATACTCCATGGCGTGATTTTCCGACAAACAATGTTCAGCGACCGCCGACTTGCTCGGATACATCAGTCGAGTGTGCCTCTGGTGTTCACGGCATCGATCCTCGACGGTACGCATCGTCTGACCAATATACGACTTGCCACATTGACACGGAATCTGGTACACGCCGGCCTTCCTCAAACCGAGGTCATCTTTGGCGCTCCCCACCAGTGCACGAGTTTTATTTGGAGGACAAAACACAGTTCCGACCCGGTGTTTCTTCAGAATGCGGGCGATTTTCCCCGAGAGTGCGCCTGTGTATGGAATAAATGCGATGCCTACCTCCTCCCTCGTGACTTCATCCATCTCAACAGGTTGTGCTGCAGTGGGTGGGCGGAGAGCACGTTGAATCTGCCACTCTGAGTACCCATTTTTTCGAAATACAGTTCTCAGATGTTCCAATTCCTGGGGTAGACTCTCTGCGTCAGAGATAGTGCGCGCCCTATGTACTAGAGTTTTAAGTACCCCATTCCTCTGTGAAGGGTGGTGGCAGCTGTCTGCATGCAAATACAGATCAGTGTGCGTAGCCTTCCGATACACCCCATGACCTAGGGTGCCGTCAGCCCTTCTCTTGACCAAGACGTCAAGGAAAGGTAATTTACCCTCCGTTTCAGTCTCCATAGTGAATTTGATGTTGGGGTGTATGGAGTTTAGATGTGTAAGGAAGTCAAGGAGTTTATCCATACCATGTGGCCAGATGACGAACGTGTCGTCCACGTAACGGAAAAAGCAAATAGGTTTCCATACGGATGACGACAGGGCTTCCTCCTCGAAGTTCTCCATGTACAAATTCGCTACCACCGGTGAGAGTGGGCTACCCATGGCGACTCCCTCCGTTTGTTCGTAGTATTCTCCATTAAAAAGAAAATACGTGGAAGTCAAGACATGCCTAAAAAGTTCAGTGGTCTTCTCATCAAACTTCTGACTAATCAATTCTAGTGACTCTCGCAAGGGTACCCTCGTAAACAAGGAAACGACATCAAAACTCACCATGATATCTGACTCATCCAACCTGAAGCTATCAAGGCGTTTAACAAAATCCACGGAATTACGGATGTGATGAGGGCATTTACCCACATAAGGACTTAATATTCCCGTCAGGTATTTGGCCAACAAATATGTAGGTGCCCTGATGTTGCTGACAATGGGGCGTAGTGGTACCCCCTCTTTGTGAACCTTCGGGAGTCCATATAGTCTAGGCGGTACCGGACCTTGGGGTAACAATTTCTTAGCGTCACCCTCCGGTAAATCTGCGTCTTTGAGAAGCGCCCTCGTCTTGTTCTCCACCTTCTTTGTAGGGTCAACGCTGATCTTCCGGTAGGAATCGTCATTTAGCAGTCTCTGCATCTTATCAGTGTAGTCCTTATGGGAGACAACAACTGTAGCATTGCCTTTGTCAGCTGGTAAGACAACAATTTCAGAGCGCTCCCTCAGATCACGAATGGCCGCCCTCTCTTTACTGCTGATATTTGACATCATCGGCTTGGATTTCGTCAACGCACGACAAGTTTCACGACGTATTTCCTCGGCTGATTCTGGCGGAAGTCGAGCTGCAACCTGTTCAACAGCACTAACAATTTCTGCGACCGGAGTGAACTTGGGGGTGGGAGCGAAGTTGAGACCTCTCTGCAAAACCGAGACCGCATCATCACTCAACACCATGCCACTCAAATTGATGACAGTCTTGCACGGAACTTGCAGGGATGGTTTGTCAAGGAGACGTGAGAACTTAGCTGTTTGACGTCCTGTAGCCTTCTTATGGGCGGAATCAGCTGACACCCAGGTGACACCATCAATCCAATCCCAGGAACAAGAAGTGAACTTACTAGCTAGTTGCAAATGTAGTTTGAGTAATTCCTGTGAGATAAACTCAAGGCTCCGGCGGGTGAATTGCACTCTCTCACGTACCAATGCGAGGCTGGCTCGTTTCTTGATTCTTTTAGCTGCTACAGAATCGATGTGATGCATAACCTTAGCAAAATTTGGAACAACATTCTCGGAACGACATCTCTTTAGAAAGGCAAGAGTACTTAGCAAACGACATCTACGGTGGCGCAACTTTTCAAATTTCTTCATGCTGCGATACATCTCCTCCCCGTAAAGGTGTATGATGTGATTCTTGAGTTTCTCCCGGCGTAATTGATAATCAAAATATCCACGGGTATGCTGCCGGTCTATAGTGTCCAACGGGCACAATATTTCGGCGATCAAACATGTCGCCATCATCAGGTGAACTGACGGACTGAGCTCCTGTGAACGTGCCGGCACGGAGATCCGTACGCTATGGCTGCTCAGAGGGAACTGGGTTTGGTCGCGGCGGCGGCCGATTTAAATTCCCTCCGCCCGCGGCGCGCTCCCTCCGCCGTCCGCGCCCAGCGCCACGGTCGCGCGGTGGAACAGATTGCGACGGCGTCTGAGATGACGTCGGTGTGATGGCTCTGTCCGCCGTGGTCGTCACAACTATACGTCTGCTCGATTTACTCTTGATTAACCCGATCGCTGGTTCCCAAGCCTTGCTAAGATTATAGCCACAGTCCCGGTTTATGAGGTCGTCATTGGTGCGAATTTCGATGGCCTCTCTAACAACGCTGTCCCAGTATCTCGACGTCTGTACCAGAATCCTCGTGCGGTCATACTCCATGGCGTGATTTTCCGACAAACAATGATCAGCGACCGCCGACTTGCTCGGATACATCAGTCGAGTGTGCCTCTGGTGTTCACGGCATCGATCCTCGACGGTACGCATCGTCTGACCAATATACGACTTGCCACATTGACACGGAATCTGGTACACGCCGGCCTTCCTCAAACCGAGGTCATCTTTGGCGCTCCCCACCAGTGCACGAGTTTTATTTGGAGGACAAAACACAGTTCCGACCCGGTGTTTCTTCAGAATGCGGGCGATTTTCCCCGAGAGTGCGCCTGTGTATGGAATAAATGCGATGCCTACCTCCTCCCTCGTGACTTCATCCATCTCAACAGGTTGTGCTGCAGTGGGTGGGCGGAGAGCACGTTGAATCTGCCACTCTGAGTACCCATTTTTTCGAAATACAGTTCTCAGATGTTCCAATTCCTGGGGTAGACTCTCTGCGTCAGAGATAGTGCGCGCCCTATGTACTAGAGTTTTAAGTACCCCATTCCTCTGTGAAGGGTGGTGGCAGCTGTCTGCATGCAAATACAGATCAGTGTGCGTAGCCTTCCGATACACCCCATGACCTAGGGTGCCGTCAGCCCTTCTCTTGACCAAGACGTCAAGGAAAGGTAATTTACCCTCCGTTTCAGTCTCACCGACGTCATCTCAGACGCCGTCGCAATCTGTTCCACCGCGCGACCGTGGCGCTGGGCGCGGACGGCGGAGGGAGCGCGCCGCGGGCGGAGGGTATTTAAATCGGCCGCCGCCGCGACCAAACCCAGTTCCCTCTGAGCAGCCATAGCGTACGGATCTCCGTGCCTGCACGTTCACAGGAGCTCAGTCCGTCAGTTCACCTGATGATGGCGACATGTTTGATCGCCGAAATATTGTGCCCGTTGGACACTATAGACCGGCAGCATACCCGTGGATATTTTGATTATCAAATACGCCGGGAGAAACTCAAGAATCACACGAGACATATTGCTGACACTCGCCTACTTCGTTAGAGCGACAAGTCAAATAATCTGATGGTGTGTGTACTGAAGGTCTTACAGTATGCACACCACATTTCCACTTCACTATCACATCGTAAACAGTGAACCTAGGGATGTTTATGAGTGTGGATATCTCGTGTACAGACGTATCACACATATGACACCCAATCAGCTGACCACGTTCGAAGTCCGTGAGTTCCTGGGAGGGCACCATTCTGCTCTCATGATGTTTAATGACTACGGAGGTCGCTGATTTGGAGTACCTGACAATAGGTGGCAGTACAATGCACCTAATATGAAAAATGTATGTTTTGGGGGGTGTCCGATACTTTTGACCACATAGTGTACAAAACCATGTGATTCAAAGAATCAACGCCCTTCGTTCTCTGCAGAAAATGAGTTTTTGACATTTGATGCAAACCTCGATTTCACCTTGCTGCTCCGGTTCGAAAGACCCGCGAGATATAGCAAATACCTGAAATATTCTTGGGTCTTTACAGCAGGCTCTAAACCAATCGAGAAAATAAATATCTGTCAGACTGACATATAGAAGGTAACGTGTACAAGCTCTCAAACATTAAACGACTCGTTTACACAGTAAGGAGAAAAATGTAACAGTTTTACGGATGATAGACGAAAATAGTGAACGTAAGTCTATTTACAGTGGGAATAAATAAAAATCTGTGGATTGTTTCCTACTGCCTCACTGGAAGGAAGGAAGTTTACGGCTTAATGTCCGTTGACTGTGTGATCGTCAGAAACGGAACTCAAGGTTAATTTTGGGAATCAATCGTGTTCTTTTCTATGGAATCACTCTGGTGTTCATATTAAATAACCAACCGAAAAATTATTTTTTGATGATCGAACGGATGTATGAACCGCCATAATCCACAATGCGAAGCCACCGTCTTACCACAACACCAAGTAGCTCTGTAACATTGGAAGAACTTCTGGAGAGTACACCGAACTTGTGGCCATTAATGTTGGGTTTCCGCCAACGGCCTTGCCAGATGGTGGAGGACCGAGTAGGATATCATCGACTTGAAACGCAAAGTCTAGTTGATGTATCCACGAGTTAACCACATTCAACAGATAGAAACAGGAAACGCAGCTGACACAAAACATCCTGGTGAAGCAATAATTCATAGAATAATTTAAAATGCTGCAACATGTAAGTATATGGCAAAGAACTGATTGTACCGTTAAAACAGCTAACTCTGTAACTATGGAATATGATTTGAATGTGGGCGAAATTGCTCAAAATCGGTATTTTTGAAATAATACGAGCGATTGAAGGATGGAAAATAAGTCTATTTCGCTACTAAGATGTTAAAAATTCGAAGACGTGATGATATAAAGAATTCGACTGCAGGAAGATTAATATCCTAGCACATGAAAAAGGCGGCTATTATTTAACGTAAATCTTTACGTTCTCATTGTTACAGCTCTTTCTCAATACTCCTACGGGGAAAAGCAACGATATTAAAATTCCCACCGACTTCTAACTATAATGCAGCACCACAGTGAATTCCTTTGGTTAAATAATTTAAAATTCAGTTTCATACCGGCGCATGATTACCAGCCCGAGGTGCAATATTAACACAGTGCCTTGCAATATTATGTATAAGTGGATTTATTTTCATAAACGCCATGAATTTTTAATGTAATAGCTGCTGATGTGACTTAGTTACGGCATACATTAATTCCTTCGGAACGGAACAGAGCAGAAAATATGCCAGGGGGCGCAGGCGGGAGTGGAAATTAAGTTTCATGTTTAGAGGAGCCGCGCAGCCGTATATTAAGCGCAGGCTTCCCGCTCTGGGCAGGTGGTCTGCTGCGCTGGTAGTCTGCCGCTCAGGGGCCGCATCTGCGCAGTCTACGTAAAGTCGTTGCGTACTAGGTGTACCGTAGTATAAACTGACACGTCGGCTCCCCGTGCAGTATTTTGATGGCAAAACCTGCTATGTTTGTCTTACTAAGATAAGTAACACCACCCTCTATTCTACAAAAATAAGTTACGCTATTGGCCATTAAAATTGCTACACCACGATGATGACGTGCTACAGACGCGAAATTTAACCGACAGGAGGAAGATGCTGTGATATGTAAATGATTAGCTTTTCAGAGGATTCACACAAGGTTGGCGCCGGTGGCGACACCTACAACGTGCTGACATGAGGAAAGTTTCCAACAGATTTCTCATACACAAACAGCAGTTGACCGTCGTTGCCCGGTGAAACGTTGTTGCGATGCCTTGTGTAAGGAGGAGAAATGCGTACCAACACGTTTCCGACTTTGATAAAGGTCGGATTGTAGCCTATCGCCATTACGGTTTATCGTATCGCCACATTGCTGCTCGCGTTGGCCGAGATCCAATGACTGTTAGCAGAATATGGAATCGGTGGATTCAGGAGGGTAATACGGAACGCCGTGCTGGATCCCAACGGCCTCGTATCACTAGCAGTGGAGATGACAGACATCTTATCTGCATGGCTGTAACGGATCGTGTAGCCACGTCTCGATCCCTGAGCCAACACATGGGGACGTTTGCAAGACAACAACCATCTGCACGAACAGTTCGACGACGTTTGCAGCAGCATGGACTATCAGCTCGGAGACCATGGCTGCGGTTACCCTTGACGCTGCATGACAGACAGGAGCGCCTACGATAGTGTACTCAACGATGAACCTGGGTGCACGAATAGCAAAACTTCATTTTTTCGGATGAATCCAGGTTCGGTTTACAGCATCATGATGGTCGCAACCGTGTTTGGCGACATCGCGGTGAACGCACATTGGAAGCGTGTATTCGTCATCGCCATACTGGCGTATCACCCAGCGTGATGGTATGGGGTGCCATTGGTTACACGTCTCGGTCACCTCTTTTTCGCATTGACGGCACTTTGAACAGTGGACGTTGCATTTCAGATGTGTTACGACCCGTGGCTCTACCCTTCATTCGATCGCTGCGAAGCCCTACATTTCAGCAGGATAATGCAAGACCGCATGTTGCAGGTCCTGTACGGGCCTTTCTGGACACAGAAAATGTTCGACTGCTGCCCTGGCCAGATCTCTCACCAATTGGAATCTCTGGTCAATGGTGGCCGAGCAACTAGTTCGTCACAATACGCCAGTCACTACTCTTGATGAACTGTGGAATGGTATTGAAGCTGCATGGGCAGCTGTTCCTGCACACGCCATCCAAGCTCTGTTTGACTCATCGCCCAGGCGCATCAGGGCCGTTATTATGGCCAGAGGTGGTTGTTCTGGGCACTGATTTCTCAAGATCTATGCACCCAAATTGCGTGAAAATGTAATCATATGTCAGTTCTAGTATAATATATTTGTCCAATGAATACGCGTTTATCAACTGAATTTCTTCTTGGTGTAGCAATTTTAATGGTCAATAGTGTAATTTATGGAGAACCACTTAGAGTGATCTACTACGAGTAACTAAAAAAAAAAGAATAAAACTTGGGGTGCTGGTACACCCTGAGAGCTTTAAACACTCGAATAACTTTGAGAGAAGGTACTGCACAACATTCTATTACTACCCACGGAAGTTTGAAGATGAGATTAGTTAGTGACAGACACGGTATGCGAGAAGGCAAAATTAATGTATATAATAATTGTACGCGTGTTTTGCAGTAGTACCTCTGCTATCCATCCCAGCACCCCATGGAGGTTGTAAGTTATGGTAGCCCTTGCTTCCCCATGCCTAAAGATGCTTTAGGTATGGAACTGCAGCAACTGGATTCGAAGATATTGCTTTCAAAACAGGACATCGCATCAATGATGTCTTATGGGAAGTCGGAGAAGCGGCTGGCAAGCGAGTGCTAAAGTAGCCAAGACTGACCAGAGCGTTCTTCCTAGAATGATCTAAAATGGTTTGTAATCATCCAGAATGTTTTAAAACTTCCAGAAGTTTCGAGAACGTTCTATGACGTTTCACAACGTTATATAATCTCGCAGAAGATTTGAGAATGTTCTAGAATGTTCCAGAACGTTACATTATTTTCCACAAAGCTCGACAATGTTCTAGAATGTGCTGTGATGTTCGAGAATGTTATCGAACGATGAATTAGTCTTTTGCAGTGTGGACATATTCCAACTCAGAAGGGTATATGTAGGTGAAGGTGATAGGTGTCTATCCATATAGTTTTCAAAATCTGTTAGCGTGTAGCAATAAATAATAAAAGTGATATAAAAAGAAGTATATTTAAGTGAAAGTGAATTGCTTAAGATAGTAAATAGTTTATTAAGTGGAATTTTAGTGAGTTTAGTGATATTAACTATTAACAAGATACAGAAGTGTAAGAGAGGAGGAGATCTTGTTAGTTGTGAAGTGAAAAGAAGGAAACAGAAAAGAAAGAAGTACACGTTTAGCCTCTCAACGGAAAAGAACGAATAGACTGACAGAAAATTTAATAGAAGAAGAGAATCGAGTGAGAGACTCAGCAGCCAGACATAAGGAAATTGCTGACGAAGAAAGATTACGAAATGAACTAAGTGGAGATACCGTGATTGAAAGTCGAGGAATACAATAATTTCAAGCGAATTTACAAAATGTTAGTGAATAAGCTATAGGAACTGCAAGGCAGAAGAAGTAAAAACCGTAATTTTTTAGACGAAGCAAACCCGTTATGGTACCAAGAAAAGTACAGCAGCCAAAAACACTTTGTCAGAAGCAAAATGTATGAAATGTGTCACTTCTGCGGTGCCAATAAATTCAGTAGAGACACACCAGGAATGTGCTGCAAGCGTGGAAAAATGCAATTTGCACCATTGTCTCCATCAGAATTATTTCATTACATGACTGGAGAAACTCTGGAATCAAAACATTTCTACAAAATATGAGAGTGTGCTTTAACATTTTAGAACGTTCATGACCGTTTCAGATTTTCTATGAAATTCTAGAAAGTTCCAGGGCTTCCTTTAATGTTCTTGCTAATTTATGAATATTTTGGAATATCATCGGACGTTTTGGAACGTTCTCTATGTTCTTTAATGCAATTAACAAGTCAGTAACAGTATACTTCATTTAATGTATAACACTTAAGTGGATTTAAGAGTACTTCAGAGAATTTTTGAATATTTGATAGTATTTTTGAGCGTAAAATATTAACAACTGGAAGACATTTTTGAACGTTCATTTTTACGACGGTATCAAGTGATCCGTGAAGACAGGTGTCGCTGCGCCACAGGGTCTTAGTTTACGGAGAGAAGAGTTCTTAATTTTGTCTTTCTTCAATGAAACGTAGTAGATTTTTCAAAGGAGAGTTCCAAGGAAGCACGTTTTAGATATTTGGGATGCAAAATTTAATGTCCTTAAAAAAGGATTGTAATTCAATTGCAGAAGAGTTTTAATTTTTTCTAGGGAGAGTTGTAGTATTTCAAAGGGTAGTTTCGATGCTCCCATTAGGGTTGAATTTTTTTTCGCAGATTAGTAATTAGTTTGTGTTTCTAAGGTCGCTTTTCGCTATTTGGTTTTGTTTGTCTCAAGAAGAGGCTGTAAAATAAAGCCTAGTGGTGCGTCACACCGCGTTAATACTATTTCGATATACTGAAAATAACTGTGGCAAAGAAGGACACCAAAGGTGGGACAATAAAAGGAGGATTGAGATTTATTTGTATTGTCTTTCAACACCAGTCAAAAGGCTCATGGTAGTGGATTCAATATCATGCACTGTTCCCATTTTGAATACGAATCATCAGTTAAGACAGTCATAACCTTCCTGCATAAAGGCTTAACTCTCATTCTGTCGATTTTGAATAAATACAATCAGCCATAGTAGTTAGTGTCTTCCGACAGAAGGACTTACTCAAGCTGCTGCCAGTGGCACTGTCAGAGAGGGCAGTGGAGTGAATAGTTTCGGTGAATCCTGATGCCCACGATGTGGGATGAATCATTAGTGACTGCGGACAGAAAACATTGGAGGCCACCGTGTTACAAACATATACACGTTGTCAGCAGGAATAGAATCTTCCAATGAGCAGGTTTAGGGTACCCTAGGTTAGAATTAGTGAAGTGAAAAGGAAAGAAAACAGAAATTCTGATCAGATCATTATAGGGTATAACGACAGTATCAATCAATATTGCAACTGACGTCGGGATCGTTGTGAAAGGTAAGGTAAGTATGAGTGTGAATTACTATGAGCATGGAAGATAATTATTCTCATGACGACTGAATGCGTGAAAACCAACAATAATAGAAATGTTTTCATGCCCACAATACAAGCTTGTAATGTGGCATATTGGGATGACACAAATAAAATCATGCAATACCCTATTAACTATAGACATCGATACATATGACATGTCCAGTACCAACTGTAGGTTACGATACCAATATCGTGTATTGTATTTACTTATTATGAGCACTGTTTAACTTTATGCATGTATTTATTGTTATTTCAAATTAAATTTGTTTCGTACCTCACATTTAAATAGTTTCAGATATCACTATCAGCAATTATGTCACTATCTTATCATAAAAATATTCGCGGTACGTCAGTATACAAACATCTACATCTACATCTACATGGATAATCTGCAAATCACATTTTAGTGCCTGGTAGAGCGTTCATCGAACCACCTTCTCAATTCTCTATTATTCCAATCACGTGAAGCGCGTGGACAGAACAAACACCTATATCTTACCGTACGAGCTCTTATTTCCCTTATTTTATCGTGGTAATCGTTTCTCCCTATGTAGGTCGGTGTCAACAAAATATTTTTGCACGCGGAGGAGAAAGTTGGTGAACGGAATTACGTGAGAAGATTCCGTAACAAACGAAAAACGCCTTTCTTTTAATGATGTGCAGCCCAAATCCTGTATAATTTCTGTGACACTCTCTCCCATATTTAGCGATAATATAAAACGTGCTGACCTTCTTTGAACTTTTTCAATGTACTCCGTCAGTCATAACTGGTAAGGATCCCACACCGCGCAGCAGTATTCTAAAAGAGGACGGGCAAGCATAGTGTAGGCAGTCTCCTTAGTAGGTCTGTTACATTTTTTAAGTGTCCTGCCAATAAAACGCAGTCTTTGGTTAGCCTTCCCCACAACATTATCTATGTGTTCCTTCCAATTTAAGTTGTTCGTAATTGTAATACCTAGGTACTTAGTTGAATTTATGGCTTTTACATGAGACTGATTTATCGTGTAACCGAAGTTTAACGAATTCCTTTTAGCACTCATCTGAATGACCTCACAATTTTCTTATTTAGGGTCAACTACTAATTTTAGCACCATTCAGATATCTTTTCTAAATCATTTTGTAATTTGTTTTGACCTGATGATGACTTTATCATTCGATAAACGACAGCGTCATCTGCAAACAACCTTAGACGGCTGCTCAGATTGTCTCCAAAATCGTTTATACAGATAAGGAACAGCACAGAGAATGTAACACTACCTTGGGGAACGCCAGAAATCACTTCTGTTTTACTCGATGGCTTCCGTCAGTTACTACGAACTGTGACCTCTCTGACAGGAAATCACACATTCAGTCACATAACTGATACAATATTCCATAAGCACACAATTCCACTACAAGCCGCTTGTGTGGTACAGTATTAGAAGCCTTCCGAAAATCCAGAAATACGAAAAAAATGGTTAAAATGGCTCTAAGCACTATGGGACTTAACATCTGAGGTCATCAGTCCCCTAGAACTTCGAACTAC
This sequence comes from Schistocerca cancellata, assembly GCF_023864275.1. Lineage (NCBI taxonomy): Eukaryota > Metazoa > Arthropoda > Insecta > Orthoptera > Acrididae > Schistocerca > Schistocerca cancellata. The sequence goes on along the minus strand of NC_064626.1, from coordinate 1,030,697,109 downwards.
TTAAACCTAACTAACCTAAGTACATCACACACGTTCATGCTCTAGGCAGGATTCGAACCTGCGACCGTAGCAGCAGCGCCGTTCCTGACTGAAAGGCCTAGAACCGCTCGGTCGCAGCGGACGGCTCCAGAAATACGGAATCGACCGGAAATCTCTAGTCAGTAGCACTCAACACTTCATGTGAAAAAAGGGCTAGTTGTGTTTCATAAAAACGATGTTTTCTAAACCCATGTCGAATGTGTGTCAATAGACAGTTTTCTTCGATATAATACACAATGTTTGAACACAATATATGTTCCAAAACCCTGCTGCATATCGACGTTAACGATATGGGCCTGTAATTTAGTGGATTACTCCTACTGCCTTTCGTGAATATTGGTGTGACCTGTGCAACTTTCCAGTCTTTGGGTACGGATCTTTCGTCGAGCGAACGGTTGTGTATGACTGTTAAGTATGGAGCGAATTCATCAACATATTCCAAAAGGAACCTAATTGGTATACAGTCTGGACCAGAAGACTTGCTTTTATTGATTTAAGTTGGTTCACTACTCCAAGGATATTTACTTCAACGTTATTCAAGTTGGCAGGTGTTCTCGATTCGAATTCTGGAATATTTACTTCGTCTACTTTTGTTGAAGGCATTTTGGGAGGCTGTGTTTAGTAACTCTGCTTTGGCAGCACTGTCTTCGATAGTATCTCCATTGCTATCGCGGAGGGAAGGCATTGATAGTTTCTTGCCGCTAACATACTTGACATACGATCAGAACATTCTTTGTATCAGACCCCAAGACTTTTCTGTGAGTAAATTCACTAATCCTGTAAAATATATCTTGAGTGAATTTTCTTAATTAATGTTAGCGTTTCGTTCTATGGTGTAATTTCACAGCCATTAGAAAATGAGTTACAAGTAATATTTTCTCGAACAGGTTCACGTAATTTCACGTGATTAATTTATACAGTTTATAATATATCTAGCTGGAAATATTGTTTGAGTAATCCTGTAATTGATGACGCTAATAATTTCAACAAATGTACAGCATTTCAATTAGATCAGTAAAACATTGTTCTAATAATATGACTTAATGTAAGACATTATTGTGATATTATAAACGTCAGGTGTCAGTTATCACAGTAAGTCAACACTTTGGCAGGTTTTATGCTGTGACACTGTACCAGTTAAATGTAGAATATTATTTCCGATACACTGGGAATTTTCACTAAAAGTAATGTGTCAACAAAGTTGTTTGTATGACAGAAACGCCCGAAGTGCTAGTCAGTTAATCCAAGGCAAAGGAAGCAACAATATTGGTTTTCATGGAATCAGATATACACTCGCCATCGAAACACCAGCCCAACGTACAAATTAAGTAATGTACAGAAGGCAGATTACACGATGATACACACCGCCCGCCAGGAAAATTACAATAACATGAAGACGGCATGCAAAAGGGCACTTTGGCACGAAATGTACCATGTGTCAGAAAATTCAAATAATTCGCGTTTCGGCACAACTGCAGCAAAATGGAAGTAACGCCACTACATTCTGTACTTGAGGAAAGATTATGCTGTAGGTTCCCAATTCCTCAGTATGAAATTAAATGTTGGTTATTTGTTGAGAATATCATGTCGTGCCTCGTATGAGAAGAAGAAACTTCTACCAGCAAAATGGTGCAATTCAACAGTGGGAGAATCATGCCCTATCGAGATTATGGCTTATCGCCCTACGATATTGTTGCTCTAGCTGTTTGGGATCTTATCACTATCATGAGTACTTTCAATTCATTGCTTTAGGAGGGCGATACTCCTTAAGTCCAGGGTCCTGCCCCATCTTTTAACAAGACAATTGAGGACCGCATTATGCCTACGTTCTCCTGAGCTCCCGTGATTCTGGCGGTGTTCAGTTGTTGATCCTGCCAGCACGTTTTCCAGATATCTCACCCAACGAAAATCTCTAACACGTTTCAGAGAGATTAATTCTGGACCGAGTGAGGTGTCGCAGTGGTTAGCATACTGTGAGGACGACGGTTCAATCCCGCATCCGGGCATCCTGATTTAGGTTTTCCATGATTTCCCTAAATCGCTTCAGGCAACTGCCGCGATGGTTCCTTAGAAAGGGCATGGCCGACTTCCTTCCCCATACTCCCCTAATCCAATGAGACGGATGACCTCGCTGTTTGGTCTCTTCCACCAAATCAACCAACCAACTAATTCTGGATTTTCTGTTTTTCTACTGTGCTTCTCTCAGGACACTGGCAACAGAACGCTTTAGAAAGTGGTGCAACACATTATCAATCACGCAACTGATATTATATGGCAATGATACAAATTATATGAATGAGGGTTGTCTGTTCTTTCGGACATGTTCGAAAGGACAGATACCATGCGGAATCCGCAGCTGTGATGCATAACATATAAACTGAAGATAGAGGGCGGGGAGAAAGAAATGGAAAGGGAAGGAGTTCATGATGTCAGCTGCAGCGGGACTTTATGTGGAGTCAGCGGCGACGAGTGAAGATTTGTGCCGGACCAGGACTCGAACCCACGATCCGGATCTCCTGCTTAATGCGCAGTTACGGTAACTACTGCGGCACGCAAACACAGTGTATGGCACAACTGCGTGGACTATGTCGGCACGCCCTCTGGCTAATCCATATTCCCACCCAGCAACAACTATGCACAGTCCCCGTCCATACCCGCTATTTTGTGATTCCCACAAGAGGTCGAACGTGATTGTGCATTCGCGGCAAAGGTGGGCTCATTGAGGACATGTTTACAAAAGATGTATCACACCTGTGAATTCCACGCGGTGCCTGTTCTTTTGGTCATGTTCGAAACACCATACTTTCATGTAACTGATTCACTTCGACGGGCTGCGAATGAACCACCGTCAGTACGAATGGAGGAAATGTTTGAATAGCTGTGGGAGTCTCAAAGTAGCAAGCAAGGAGACGTGGAGGGGACTGTGGATCGGTGGCGGTAGATGGGAATGTGGATCAGCCGAAGGGCATATCGAGGTAGTTGTGATAGACACTGTGGCTGCGTGGCGCATTGGTTAACGCACTGCGTAGTAGGTAGGAGATCGCGGGATTGCATCACGGTCCAGCACACATGCTTACTCGTCGCTGCTGACTACACATAAAGTCCCAATGCAGCTGACATCTTCAATTCATTCCCTTCCTTCTCCTTTCTCCCATGCCCCTCAACCTTACATAAATTGGTACAAACAGTCCAAGAACTAGTACATAAATACAAATTCACCTGGCTGTGTTGCCATACTAGATGTTTTAGCCACTTTCAATTTTGACTTAACCACTTACAACACCAGTCACTATAATAATTGACGAGAGTCAAAAGGTTCTTATTTCAGTTTCATGTAGTTAACCTCCCCTGTCTTCGGCTACAGATTAACGATCCTGCGACCTTGTCTGGCTTGGTGTCACTTCCATCTTGTGAGATCCTCTACACTCAAAAAATAAAATGATGGGAGTGAATTCTATCGGGTACCTCGACTTGTGGGTACTGTGGCCAATGGACTGCGGGGAGCAGCAGTCGAGTACGTACCAACTCCAGTTTAAAAAGTGGCTGCGTAAGCTCTTCTGGAGAAATAATTGATGTTATTAATACCCGGTTCCAGCCGGAATATATCGTCATCTGGACACAATATTTCAGCGATTCATCTGGCCGTCATTTTCAAGTGAGTAGGCCGTTGCACTATCTCGCCGGAACTGAAAGCAGACATACCGCTGCGGCTCCTTTATACTCTAACCGTGGGTCCACCGCGCGTGCGCGAACATAACTGCCATCTATCGACAGGCATAGCCCTGCACCGGTGATGAAAGCTTTCAGAAACGAAGAAACGATATCAAACACTACTGACAGTGTTTGAAGACCGAATGAAGGACCTTTGTTGCTTAAAGTTAAACAGAACAGGGTTCCAACGATAGGATACCCCCTATCTCCGTTCATAATATTGTCAGATAGCCGGATTTCAATGGCTTCTTTCACTACACAGTCCCAATACAGCGACTCAGGGGCATCCACTTGTGTCTCATCGAAGAACATTTTATGTCCTTTAGTAAGACAATGTTGTGCCACTGCAGATTTTTCTGGCTGAAATAAACGCCCGTGGAGATGCTGCTCCACGTAACGATCCTGAACCGTACGAATTGTTTGTCCAATATAGACTTCCCCGCAATGGCAGGGGATGTTGTAGACCCCGGGCTTTCTCGAACCCATATCATCCATTACTGAATCCAGCAGAGCTCTGGTCTTAGCTGATGAATGGAAGACAATTTTAATATCAAATTTCTTAAAATTCTTCCTATTTTTGAAGATATGCTCCCCGCAAAAGGCAGGAATGCCACCGATTTGCTTCTGTCTTCCGTTGGTTCCCGCGCAAGTCCAATCTGTCGAGCAAGACGGATCTGATTGTCAGTGTAACCATCCTGCTTCAACACAGCTTTTAGATGATACAGTTCTTGTGTCAAACTACCTGCATGTGAGATGGCGTAAGCTCTTCTTACCACTGTGCATTGGACCCCATTGCGTTGGTATGGTGGATGGCAACTTGACGCTTAAAGATGTCGGTCCGCATGCATGGGCGTACGGTAAACACTATGTCCTTAACGACCCATCATCCCTCCTGTAGACCAAGACCTCGGAAGACGGAAGTTTTCACCCTTTTAAACTTCAATCGTGTACTTAATATTGAGATGCAGACAGTTAAAATTTTCTAGGAAACGATTCAGAGCATCCCTCTCAAGTGGCCATACTATAAACGTATCATCGACGTATCTCCTGAAAAAGTTGGTTTTAAGAACGCCGTCTTCAGTGTCATGTGTATTTATTTATTATATATTATTAGCATACTTTCCTCATCATCACTTACATATAAATGGATACCCATATGAGTAGAACAATTTGTCTGAAAATAAATGGCATGACTCCGATATTAGCTCTTAATGAGTTTCATATTTCATATTCCGTTCAGTTCATGTGAACCTTCATTACAAAACTCTCTCTTGAGTCTATACCATCCCCCCTTCAGATATATGCTCCTTCAGTATCTATTAATCCTCCTTATTCACCTCAATAAATACCTAAAAACACCTCCTTACTCCTTAACGTCCCCATACTTCAACGACCTCATTTCATTAATCATCCTTATGCTTCATGTCATTCATCTAAACAAGTAATTCCACATGTATATGTCATTTTACCTGTTGTCCTATTTATCACAACTGTCAGCTATAATGACTCGTGTAGCAGATCTACAAGACTATATACAACTCCTTACTAATACTAATTACCTTCACCCAAAATTTAGATAGCTGTTCCCTTCAGATCCGGCACTAATCTATATTGATTGGTGTTACTATTTTTATAGTTCTCACTTTCATAATTACAAAAATGATAGATTCTTTGATATCTCAATTACTACGTCAACAGTGACTCCACAATAGTATGATGAATGTACCATAGATTTTACTAAAATGTTCTTAATTGAAATAATCGGACAATCACTGCTTTATTTCCTTAATAATTTCCACAATTTTCTTGAACTATCTATAGGAAAGAGGGAAAGGAGTGAGACTTGAATCAAGAAGAAAAGTCTCACAGAGCTAAACAGCTCGAAAGATCCGCACCTAACTACTGGAATGTCGCACAGGTCTCACCAATACACAAAAAGGAAATACAGTCCTGGAAATGGAAAAAAGGACACATTGACACCGGTGTGTCAGACCCACCATACTTGCTCCGGACACTGCGAGAGGGCTGTACAAGCAATGATCACACGCACGGCACAGCGGACACACCAGGAACCGCGGTGTTGGCCGTCGAATGGCGCTAGCTGCGCAGCATTTGTGCACCGCCGCCGTCAGTGTCAGCCAGTTTGCCGTGGCATACGGAGCTCCATCGCAGTCTTTTACACTGGTAGCATGCCGCGACAGCGTGGACGTGAACCGTATGTGCAGTTGACGGACTTTGAGCGAGGGCGTATAGTGGGCATGCGGGAGGCCGGGTGGACGTACCGCCGAATTGCTCAACACGTGGGGCGTGAGGTCTCCACAGTACATCGATGTTGTCGCCAGTGGTCGGCGGAAGGTGCACGTGCCCGTCGACCTGGGACCGGACCGCAGCGACGCACGGATGCACGCCAAGACCGTAGGATCCTACGCAGTGCCGTAGGGGACCGCACCGCCACTTCCCAGCAAATTAGGGACACTGTTGCTCCTGGGGTATCGGCGAGGACCATTCGCAACCGTCTCCATGAAGCTGGGCTACGGTCCCGCACACCGTTAGGCCGTCTTCCGCTCACGCCCCAACATCGTGCAGCCCGCCTCCAGTGGTGTCGCGACAGGCGTGAATGGAGGGACGAATGGAGACGTGTCGTCTTCAGCGATGAGAGTCGCTTCTGCCTTGGTGCCAATGATGGTCGTATGCGTGTTTGGCGCCGTGCAGGTGAGCGCCACAATCAGGACTGCATACGACCGAGGCACACAGGGCCAACACCCGGCATCATGGTGTGGGGAGCGATCTCCTACACTGGCCGTACACCACTGGTGATCGTCGAGGGGACACTGAATAGTGCACGGTGCATCCAAACCGTCATCGAACCCATCGTTCTACCATTCCTAGACCGGCAAGGGAACTTGCTGTTCCAACAGGACAATGTACGTCCGCATGTATCCCGTGCCACCCAACGTGCTCTAGAAGGTGTAAGTCAACTACCCTGGCCAGCAAGATCTCCGGATCTGTCCCCCATTGAGCATGTTTGGGACTGGATGAAGCGTCGTCTCACGCGGTCTGCACGTCCAGCACGAACGCTGGTCCAACTGAGGCGCCAGGTGGAAATGGCATGGCAAGCCGTTCCACAGGACTACATCCAGCATCTCTACGATCGTCTCCATGGGAGAATAGCAGCCTGCATTGCTGCGAAAGGTGGATATACACTGTACTAGTGCCGACATTGTGCATGCTCTGTTGCCTGTGTCTATGTGCCTGTGGTTCTGTCAGTGTGATCATGTGATGTATCTGACCCCAGGAATGTGTCAATAAAGTTTCCCCTTCCTGGGACAATGAATTCACGGTGTTCTTATTTCAATTTCCAGGAGTGTAGGTGAAATCCGCGGAACTACAGGCCAATACCATTGGCGTCGATTTGCTACAGAATTTTGGAACATCTATTGTGTTCGAACATTAGGAGTTACCTCGAAGAAAACGATCTATTGACGCATAGCCAGCACAAATTCAGAACATATAGTTGTTTGAAACAAAAAAATTCTTTTTCCACATAACGTAATGCATGTTATCGACCGGCGATCTCAAACTGATTCCATATTTCTAGATTTACAGAAGGCTTTTGACACCGGTCCTCACAAGCGCATTCTACAACTTAAATTTTAACAGTGACATAGAAAAAACTGTGCGGAAAATGAACAATTACAATATGCTACAGATCTATTAGAGAGACTGCCTACGCTACACCTGTTCTTCCTCTTCTAAAGTATTGCACCGTAGTATGGGATCCTTTCCAGATAGGATTGACAGAGGAAATCGAAAGAGTTCAAAGGAGAGCATCTTGTTTTGTATTATCGTGAAATAGGGTGGCTATCACTCAAATAAATAGTTTTTCAGCGTGGTAAGATATTTTTACAGGAAATATCAATATGCATATGTCTCCGAATGTTTTATTGATGTTAACCTACATAGGGAGAAATTATCATCGTAATGAAATAAAAGACTTACGTGTTCGTTTTCCCGAAAGTTGTTTGAGAGAGGAACGGAAGAGAAATAGTTGAATGTATTAGAAGAACTTTTCGCCAAGCACTTAACTTTCAAGTTCACTGTAGTGACATAGACGTAGTGGCACAGCTAATGCTTCCAATTTATTCTCTTTCAGTTTCCACAGTGTCCGTATTTCTCTACATTGCCAAACTCTGCAAATATTTCCTCAAAAAATTCCTGCTTTATCTTTATTTCAAACTTTTGTTCTGCGTCGTTACTTATTAAGAAAGTTCACCTCTCTGAGCTTAACTTTATCAATTGCGTCTGTCGTACTTTGAGCTCTATGCCGAAGTAAAAAGCACAAATTGACTTAGAACTCTGCATTAAGCAATTGCATTTTTCCGCTTTGAAAGTTTAATAACAGAAGTACCGAAGAGAATGTTCTGAACTCGAAATATTGTTAACGGCGTCGCTGAATAATCGCAGATATGTCTGATGTGCTCGGTATTCTGTCTAACAGCGACAAGAAAATTCTATTAGAGACCTTCAGAAGAGAAATTGTGGATTAGAATGCTTTCTGTTCACGGTGACCATTGACAAATTAAGCATTAGTTATAGCTCAAAGGGAAAAGCGGGCATGGTTTGAGGTGTCATGCCATGGGTAGCGCCACTCCTCCGCCCGAGTTTCAAGTTCTCCCTCGGGCATGGGTGTGTGTGTTGGTTCAAAAATGGTTCAAATGGCTCTGAGCACTATGGGACTCAACTGCTGTGGTCATAAGTCCCCTAGAACTTAGAACTACTTAAACCTAACTAACCTAAGGACAGCACACAACACCCAGCCATCACGAGGCAGAGAAAATCCCTGACCCCGCCGGGAATCGAACCCGGGCACCCGGGCGTGGGAAGCGAGAACGCTACCGCACGACCACGAGATGCGGGCTGGTGTGTGTGTTGTTCTTAGCTTAGTTTAAGTAAGTAGTGTGTATGTCTATGGACCGATGACCTCCGCACTTTGGTCCCTTAGGAATTCAGAGACTTTTTTTTTTTTTTTTTTTTTGAGTAGCCATGGTGTACTGATGTTTGAAAAAATACTAAGCTGGGCTTGACTGGAGATTCTACTACACTCCTGGAAATTGAAATAAGAACACCGTGAATTCATTGTCCCAGGAAGGGGAAACTTTATTGACACATTCCTGGGGTCAGATACATCACATGATCACACTGACAGAACCACAGGCACATAGACACAGGCAACAGAGCATGCACAATGTCGGCACTAGTACAGTGTATATCCACCTTTCGCAGCAATGCAGGCTACTATTCTCCCATGGAGACGATCGTAGAGATGCTGGATGTAGTCCTGTGGAACGGCTTGCCATGCCATTTCCACCTGGCGCCTCAGTTGGACCAGCGTTCGTGCTGGACATGCAGACCGCGTGAGACGACGCTTCAACCAGTCCCAAACATGCTCAATGGGGGACAGATCCGGAGATCTTGCTGGCCAGGGTAGTTGACTTACACCTTCTAGAGCACGTTGGGTGGCACGGGATACATGCGGACGTGCATTGTCCTGTTGGAACAGCATGTTCCCTTGCCGGTCTAGAATGGTAGAACGATGGGATCGATGACGGTTTGGATGTACCGTGCACTATTCAGTGTCCCCTCGACGATCACCAGTGGTGTACGGCCAGTGTAGGAGATCGCTCCCCACAGCATGATGCCGGGTGTTGGCCCTGTGTGCCTCGGTCGTATGCAGTCCTGATTGTGGCGCTCACCTGCACGGCGCCAAACACGCATACGACCATCATTGGCACCAAGGCAGAAGCGACTCTCGTCGCTGAAGACGACACGTCTCCATTCGTCCCTCCATTCACCACTGGAGGCGGGCTGCACGATGTTGGGGCGTGAGCGGAAGACGGCCTAACGGTGTGCGGGACCGTAGCCCAGCTTCATGGAGACGGTTGCGAATGGTCCTCGCCGATACCCCAGGAGCAACAGTATCCCTAATTTGCTGGGAAGTGGCGGTGCGGTCCCCTACGGCACTGCGTAGGATCCTACGGTCTTGGCGTGCATCCGTGCGTCGCTGCGGTCCGGTCCCAGGTCGACGGGCAGGTGCACCTTCCGCCGACCACTGGCGACAACATCGATGTACTGTGGAGACCTCACGCCCCACGTGTTGAGCAATTCGGCGGTACGTCCACCCGGCCTCCCGCATTCCCACTATACGCCCTCGCTCAAAGTCCGTCAACTGCACATACGGTTCACGTCCACGCTGTCGCGGCATGCTACCAATGTTAAAGACTGCGATGGAGCTCCGTATGCCACGGCAAACTGGCTGACACTGACGGCGGCGGTGCACAAATGCTGCGCAGCTAGCGCCATTCGACGGCCAACACCGCGGTTCCTGGTGTGTCCGCTGTGCCGTGCGTGTGATCATTGCTTGTACAGCCCTCTCGCAGTGTCCGGAGCAAGTATGGTGGGTCTGACACACCGGTGTCAATGTGTTCTTTTTTCCATTTCCAGGAGTGTATTTGCACGGCACAATGCAGCGCCATTTCACTGTGCAGCTGGCAAGGATAGTAAGTAAACACGGGACAAAAAAAAAAAAAAAATGGTTCAAATGGGGTCTAAGCACAATGGGACTTCACATCTGAGGCCATCAGTCCCCTAGACTTAGAATTACTTAAACCTAAGGACCGTAGCAGCAGCGCGGTACCAGACTGAAGTGCCTAGAACCGCTCGGCCACAACGGCCTGCAAACACGGGACACATCAGTATCATGATGTAAATTTCAAATGGTTCAAGTGGTTCGGGACTTAACTTCTAAGGTCATCAGTCCCATAGAACTTAGAACTACTTAAACCTAACTAACCGAAGGACATCACACACATCCATGCCCGAGGCAGGATTCGAACCTGCGACCGTGGCAGTCACGCGGTTTCAGACTGCAGCGCCTAGAACCGCTCGGTCACCCCGTCCGGCATGACGTAAACTCTTCGCGAATGTCATTCCGTGTACTCAGCTGCACAGTAAGTATGCATCGCAGCTAGGCTCGTGAGAGGCGTTTAGTTTGGTTCAAAGCAGCCCATTGGAGTAATAGACGAATCGCTCTACATTTGAACAGGAGCGATGACACTATCCTACGCTGTTAGCAATAACGGGTAAATCCCGTCCGAACACAGTGTTAAGAAGGAAGCAGTCTAACAAAAGAGGCGACATATCGTGAGGACCGAGAAATCATCCGAAAGACATTCAGATCCTCGAATTCATCATCGAGATCGATCCGACGTGTCATTAGTCCTTTTGTAATCACGAACACGTTTGATAAGCGGCTTACAGAAAGGGGGCCGTGCTCACCACGGCCTCTGCGCACAACCAAGTCCGTCTGCGATGAGTCCCGTTTCAAATTAAGCTCCGATTACCAGCGAAGACTGTCCTGCCTCATTTCTTTCTATTGCGCTCCACTGAAGAGAGTCTGGTAGGGGCCTACCTGGCAAATACTACCTCGTTTCATAGGTGTCCTAATGTCATCGTTGGCATAGTTGTCCGTTGACCATAATGCCATCTTCCGTGCAGAACACGATCTTCCGGACGTCTGATCGACAGTTTGATTATATCATGAATTAGACACAGGACGGGAAAATAACGGTTTGTTGCTTTAATTTTGGATATCAGTGTATATAATATCCAACAGTCATCTCTCCATTTCCCATTAGTTCATCATTCTGTTTTTCAGAAAGTCACAAAGGTCACAATGATTATTATGAAGTAGTCTGTAACGGTATGTTATACTCGCACCTGTGTATATTTTATAAATGTTCAGAACTGAAAGTAAAATGCTTGTGAAATAAGGCCACATCTCATTGACCATAGCAAGAGAACAATATAATTCGAAAAAAATTTCACAAACTTCGAAATTAATTGATAGAATTATACCTGTTCTGCTTCGTCGAATATTTCAAACGTTAATTGCTATCTGTATCATTATAATTATGTGATTTTTACCAGGAAAAATAGAAGCAATATCAGGAAGCATTTTAAGGAAGTGTTATGGGCCCTCTATTGCTCTTGATCTTTATTAACGACATAGGAGATAATCTGAGCAGCCGTCTTGGATTGTTTGCAGATTATGCTGTCATTTACCGTCTTATACAATCATCAGATGATCAAAACAACTTGCAAAATGATTTAGATAAGATATCTGTATGTTCCGAAAAGTGCCAATTGACCCTGAATAAGGAAATGTGTGTAGTTATTCACATGAGTCCTAAAAGAAATCAGTTAAATTTCGATTACGCAATAGGTCACACAAATCTAAAGGCTGTAAATTCAACTAAATACTTAGGGATTACAATTACAAATAACCTAAATTGGAATGATCACATAGATAATGTTGTGGGCAGAGCAAACCAAAGACTGCGACTCATTGGCAGAACATTTAGAAGGTGCAACAGGTCTACTAAAGAGACTGCTTACAATAGGCTTGTCCGCCCTATTCTGGAGTATTGCTGTGCGGCGTGGGATGCGCATCAGGTGGGACTGACGGATGACAACGAAAAAGAACAAAGAAGGGCAGCTCGTTTTGTATTATCGCGAATTAGGTTATATAGTGTCACAGACATGATACCTGAATTTAAACAAAGGCGTTTTTCGTTGCGACGTGATCTTCTCATGAAATTTCAATCACCAGTTTTCTCCTCCGATTGCGAAAACATGGTGTTGGCACCCACCTACATAGTGAGAAATGATCATCACGATAAAATAAGAGAAATCAGGGCTCGCACAGAAAAATTTAAGTGCTCATTTTTCCCGCGTGCCGTTCGAGAGTGGAACGGTAGAGAGACAGCTTGAAGGTGGTTCATTGAACCCTCTGCCAGGCACTTTATTGTGAATAGCAGAGCAATTACGTAGATGTAGACGTAGAAGACGAGTCTGGAGACAACCAGCACAGCGGTGTGATACCATCTTGACTGTAGCCAGCCGTACGGCCTTACAACCAGGAATGTTGGTGTAGGGTGCCATTTCATAACCGGGCCGCTTTGATAACGATGTCTTTCGTTACGACACTGTTGTCTAAAGCATTTTCGGACTTGTGCCATGTCAATTCAGGGTAAAACCTCGAACGTTTGACGATTACCTCCATCGTCTTGTCAGGGGCAACTGACGAAGACGATTGAGGTTATCGTCGAAAGCTCGGGCTTTTACCCTGAACTGACGCGGCAGGATGTCCAAGAATGTTTTATATACGCACCCCTTTGGTTGTCATGGGCGCCACACTTACAAACCAGCGGCACGTCGACGATATTCTACGTCCAGTTTTGTAGCCCTCCACGGCAAGCGAACTTGAACTTACATTTCGCCAAGGTAATTTCCGACCGCACACGGTGAGAATTTATACTGCTTGTCTTCGTGGCTTTCAAACACTATTTTGGGCAGCAAGGCCGCCAATTGGGAATGATTGGAGCAGTATGAGCAGGAGCCTCCAACCAGCTCGGGATTTTGAAGTTCTAATGCGCCAATCGGACAGAATTTGGCATCCAATAACTCTTTCAATCAGTGCCAAGCGGAATAACTGCTTGCGAAAGGGCCAGAGATGGACAAACGCGTTACTTACTTGCTCTATTTATGAAGTACATTTTTCTGAAACTGTAATAATTTGCCTACATGCAAATCACATCTACCGATTTCCGTCCCATTCGGATAACTCTTTTATGCTACATGCTTTTCATCTTTGTTTTGTTTTAGAGTGTATTTGCTGGAACGCAAAGCGGCCTCCATCACCCAGTAAATTTATTTGGCAAGTGTCTACGGTGAGACATATTGAAAAATGAGTAAATTTGTTGATTATGAGGGTAGTACAAATATAAAAAGATGCAACATACTACAACAAAATCAAATAGGGGTATTGCATGAGTAGGTTCAATGATGAATAAGAAAATAGAAATGCGGCTAAGCTACTACGAACGGCATAGTGAACGCTTTATCGAAGCCGTGATAGACACGAAGCCCACACTCACAACAATAATACACCGAAGCGCCAAAGAAAGTGGTATACGCGTACGTATTCAAATACAGAGACATGTAAACAGGCAGAATACGATGCTGCGGTCAGCAACCCCTATATAAGACAACTGGCTCTGAGCACTATGGGACTTAACATCTGAGGTCATCAGTCCTCTGTACTTAGAACTACTTAAACCTTACTAACCTAAGTACATCACACACATCCATGCCCGAGGCAGGATTCGAACCTGCGAACGTAGCAGCAGCGCGGTACCAGACTGAAGTGCCTAGAACCGCTCGGCCACAACGGCCTGCAAACACGGGACACATCAGTATCATGACGTAAATTTCAAATGGTTCAAATGGTTCGGGACTTAACTTCCAAGGTCATCAGTCCCCTAGAACTTAGAACTACTTAAACCTAACTAACCGAAAGACATCACACACATCCATGCCCGAGGCAGGATTCGAACCTACGACCGTAGCAGGAGCGCGGTTCCGGATTGAAGCGCCTGGAACCTCTCGGCCACAGCGGCTACCTTAGATAACAAATGTCTGTCGCAGTTTTTAGATCCGTTACTGATGTTACAATAGGAATTTATCAAAATTTAGCTGAGTTTGAACTTGGTGTTATAGTCGACGCACGAGCGACAAGACACAGTATCTCCGAGGTAGCGATGAGGTGGGAATTTTCCCGTGGGACCATTTCACGAGTGTACCGTGAATATCAGGAATCCTGTAAAACATGAAATCTCCGACATCGCTGCTGCCGGAAAAAGATTCAGTAAGAACGGGACCTACGTCGGCTGAAGAGAATAGTACCCCGAGACTGAAGTGCAACCTTCGTCCATATTGCTGCTGTTTTCAATGATGGGCCAGCAACAAGAGTCAGCGTTCGAACTGTGCAACGAAACAACACCGATATGGGTTTTCGGAGCCGAAGGGCCACTCGTGTTCCCTTGAGGAATGCACGACACAAAGCTTTACGCCTCACCTGGGCCCGCCAACTCCGACATTGGACTGTTGATGACTGGAAACATGTTATGTGTTCGGACGAGTATCTAGATCTACATCTACAGCTACGTGATTACTTTGCTGTTCACAATTATGTGCCTAGCAGAGGGTTCAATCAGCCACCTTCAAGCTGTCTCTCTACCGTTCCACTCTCGAATGGCGCGTTGGAAAAATGAGCACATAATTTTACTGTCCGAGCCCTGATTTCTCTTATTTTACGTGACGATCATTTCTCCCTATGTAGGTGGATGCCAACGGAATGTTTTCGTAATCGGAGGAGAAACTGGCGATAGAAATTTCATAAGAAGATGACGTCGCAACGAAAAATGCCTTAGTTTTAATGATTGCCACTCCAATTCACGTACCATGTCTGTGACACTATCTCCCCTACTTCGCGATAATACAAAACGTGCTGCTCTTCTTTGCACTTTTTCGATGTCATCCGTATGTCCCATCTGATGCGGATCCTTCACCACACAGCAGTACTCCAGAATAGGGCGGACAAGCGTGGTGTAAGCAGTCTCTTTAGTAGACCTGTTGCACCTTCCAAATGTTCTGCCAATGAATCGCAATCTTTGGTTTGCTCTACCCGCAACATTATCTATGTGATCGTACCAGTTTAGGTTATTTGTAATTGTAATCCCTAAGTATTTAGTTGAATTTACAGCCTTAAGATTTGCGTGACTTATCGCTTAATTGAAATGTAAGTGATTTCCTTTAGTACTCATGTGAATAACTTCACACTTTTCTTTATTCACGGTCATTTGCCACTTTTCGCACCTTGCAGATACCTTATCGAAATCACTTTGCAATTCGTTTTGATCATCTGATGACTTTACAAGACAGTAAATGACTGCGTCATCCGCAAATAATCTAAGAGGGGTACTCAGATTGTCTCCTATATCATTAATATAGCTCAGGAACAATAGAGGGCCTATTACACTTCCTTGGGGAACGCCGGATATTACTTCTGTTTACTGGATGACTTCTCGTCTATTACAACGAACTGTGACCTTTCTGAAGGGAAATCACGAAACCAGTCGCACAACTAAGGTGATATTCCATAGCCACGCAGTTTGGTTAGAAGGCGGTTGTGAGAAACAGTGTCGATAGGCCTTCTGGAAATATAAAAATATATAAATTACAGAACGCAGCAATATTTTTTGATAATGGCTAGGAACTAGCCGACATCTGGAGTTCCGTGATAAAACCTGCAAAAAAAAATGGCGACTGATTCCTGTGCTCTATAATTTATAAATCACGTATCAGTCACCGAGGGCATCCACTTTCCTAGTGGAAGGTAACCTGATGAATCTATAAATATGGACTCAATTTGACACCCCCTGTCAATAGAACTCATTACTTCATGAATATAAAGAGCTAATTGTGTTTCGCAAGAACGATATTTTCTGAATCCGTGCTCTATGTGTCAATAAATGGTTTTCTTCGAGGTACTTCATAATGCACGAATACAGTATATGTTCCAAAACCCTACTGATAGTCGACGTTAATGATATGGACCTGTAATTCAGCGGATTACTCCTACCTCCCTTTTTGGGTACTGGTGTGACTTGAGCAATTTTCGAGTCTTTAGGTACGGATCTTTCTGTGAGCGAGCGGTTCTATATAATTGCTAAATATGGAGTTATTCTATCAGCATACTCTGAGAGGAACCTGACTGGTATACAATCTGGACCGGCATCCTTGCCTTTATTAAGTGATTTAAGCTGCTCTGCGACACTGAGGATATCTGTTTCTATGTTTCTCATCTTGGCAGTTGTCCTTGATTGGAATTCAGGAATATTTACTTCGTCTTCTTCCGTGAAGGAGTTTCGGAAAACCGTGTTTAATAACTGTGCTTTAGTGGCACTGTCATCAGTGACTTCCCCGTTTTTGTTACGCAGTGAAGGTACTGATTGCGTGTTGCCACTGGTGTGCAATATGTATGACCAGAATCTCTTTGGGTTTTCTGCCAGATCGCGACAGAGTTTCATTGTGGAAATTATTAAAAGAATCTCGCATTGAACCACGCGCTATGCTTCGAACTTCTGCAAAACTTTGCCAATCTTGGGGATTTTGCGGTCTTTTAAATTTGGCATTCTTTTTTCGTATCGTCAGCAACAGCGATCTCACCCGTTTTGGGTACCGTGGGGGATCAGTACCATCAATTACTAATTTATGTGGTGTATATCTCTCAATTTCCGTCGATACTATATTTTTGAAATAGTTCCACTCTTTTCTACGCTTACGGTATCAGATTGGAAGGAGTGGAGACTATCTCTTAAAAAGGCATTAAGAGCATTTTTGTCAGCTTTTATAAATAGATGTACTTTGCGTTTCTTTTTGATGGTTGCTACTGCCTTGTGGTCGCTAATCCCTGTATTCGTCACGATACTCACTATTTGTCCAGGATTATTTGTTGCTAAAAGGTCACGTACGCTTTCGCAACCATTTACGCTTCGAGTGGGCTCATGAAGTAACTGTTCAAAATAATTTTCTGAGAAAGCTCTCAGTACAATTTCGGATGACCTTTTATGCCTGCCGCCGTCTATAAACGTATAACGTTTCCAGCATATCGAGGGTAGATTGAAGTCGCCACCAACTACACTCCTGGAAATTGAAATAAGAACACCGTGAATTCATTGTCCCAGGAAGGGGAAACTTTATCGACACATTCCTGGGGTCAGATACATCACATGATCACACTGACAGAACCACAGGCACATAGACACAGGCAACAGAGCATGCACAATGTCGGCACTAGTACAGTGTATATCCACCTTTCACAGCAATGCAGGCTGCTATTCTCCCATGGAGACGATCGTAGAGATCCTGGATGTAGTCCTGTGGAACGGCTTGCCATGCCATTTCCACCTGCCGCCTCAGTTGGACCAGCGTTCGTGCTGGACGTGCAGACCGCGTGAGACGACGCTTCATCCAGTCCCAAACATGCTCAATGGGGGACAGATCCGGAGATCTTGCTGGCCAGGGTAGTTGACTTACACCTTCTAGAGCACGTTGGGTGGCACGGGATACATGCGGACGTACATTGTCCTGTTGGAACAGCAAGTTCCCTTGCCGGTCTAGGAATGGTAGAACGATGGGTTCGATGACGGTTTGGATGCACCGTGCACTATTCAGTGTCCCCTCGACGATCACCAGTGGTGTACGGCCAGTGTAGGAGATCGCTCCCCACACCATGATGCCAGGTGTTGGCCCTGTGTGCCTCGGTCGTATGCAGTCCTGATTGTGGCACTCACCTGCACGGCACCAAACACGCATACGACCATCATTGGCACCAAGGCAGAAGCGACTCTCATCGCTGAAGACGACTCGTCTCCATTCGTCCCTCCATTGACGCCTGTCGCGACACCACTGGAGGCGGGCTGCACGATGTTGGGGCGTGAGCGGAAGACGGCCTAACGGTGTGCGGGACCGTAGCCCAGCTTCATGGAGACGGTTGCGAATGGTCCTCGCCGATACCCCAGGAGCAACAGTGTCCCTAATTTGCTGGGAAGTGGCGGTGCGGTCCCCTACGGCACTGCGTAGGATCCTACGGTCTTGGCGTGCATCCGTGCGTCGCTGCGGTCCGGTCCCAGGTCGACGGGCACGTGCACCTTCCGCCGACCACTGGGGACAACATCGATGTACTGTGGAGACCTCACGCCCCACGTGTTGAGTAATTCGGCGGTACGTTCACCCGGCGTCCCGCATGCCCACTATACGCCCTCGCTCAAAGTCCGTCAACTGCACATACGGTTCACGTCCACGCTGTCGCGGCATGCTACCAGTGTTAAAGACTGCGATGGAGCTCCGTATGCCACGGCAAACTGGCTGACACTGACGGCGGCGGTGCACAAATGCTGCGCAGCTAGCGCCATTCGACGGCCAACACCGCGGTTCCTGGTGTGTCCGCTGTGCCGTGCGTGTGATCATTGCTTGTACAGCCCTCTCGCAGTGTCCGGAGCAAGTATGGTGGGTCTGACACACCGGTGTCAATGTGTTCTTTTTTCAGTTTCCAGGAGTGTATAATAGTATGAGTGGGGTACCTATTTCAAATGAAACTCAAGTTTCCTTTGAACTGTTCAGCCACTACATCTTCTGAGTTGGGGGGGGGGGGGGGGGGTCGGTAAACGATCCAATTATAGTTTAGTCCGATTGTCAACTATAATCTCTACCCATACTATTTCGGAGGACCTATCTAATTCAATTTCAGTACAAGGTAAACTACTTCTGACAGCAAGAAATACTGCACCAATAACTGTATTTAATCTTTCCTCTCTGAACACTGTTAGGTCGTTTGAAAAAAATTCGGCGGAACTTATTTCCGGCATTAGCCACCTTTCCGTACATACAACTACTTGAGCTTCTGTGCTTTCTATTAGGGATTGGAGTTCTGCTTCATTCCCAACACAGCTAAGACAATTTACAACTACAATACCAAATGTTTCTACAACTAACTTACTGTGTTTTACCTGCCCGCTTTTGGAAGGACGTCCTTTATGTGATTTCCTGAGACCCTCTATCCTTGAAAACTGCCCAGTCCCTTCCACACAGCCCCCGCTACCCGTGTAGCCGCTTCCTGTGTGTAATGGATTCCGGACTCCCTCCGCCACACACCGTCAGGTGGCTTGCGGAGTATGGCTGTAGATGTAGATGTAGATGAGCTATCAAGCGGAACCGGGAAACCCACCACCCGATAGCGCAAGTCAAGGAATCTGCAGCCTACACGGTGACAGAACCGTCTGAGCCTCTGATTCAGACCCTCCACTCGGCTCTGCATCAGAGGACCACAGTCGGTTCTGTCGACGATGCTGCAGATGGCGAGCTCCACCTTAATACCGTAAGAAAGACTGACAGTCTTTACTATTTCCGCTAGTCACCCGAAACCAGAGAGAATCTCCTCCGATCCAAATAGACACACATCAGTGGTACTGACATGGACCACCACCTGCAGTTGGCGACACCCTATACTCTTTACAGCATCAGAATGCACCCTTTCCACATCCGGAATGACTCCCCCCGGTAAACACAGAGAGTGCACACTGGATTCTTTCCCCTCCTTGGCAGACATGTTCCTAAAGGGCCCCATTACGCGCCTATCTTTGGACCTCCCAACTACCAGCAAACCCACCCTCTGTGAATGCCCAGACCTTGCGGGCAGGGTGGATGACTGCATCCGTCTCAGACTTCATCAGCCCCAGATAACGCCTGAAACCTGTTGGTCAAACGAGCAGAGGAGGCCCTACGATTTTTCAAATTGTATCGAGCGGATGGACGTGTAGAGGTATGGAGACAACCTTACGAATCCATGCATGTCAGCAGGGGACTGTTCAAGCCTTGTGGAGGCTCTGTAATGGTGTGGGGCGTGTGCAGTTGGAGTGATATGGGACCCCCTGATACGTCTAGATAGGACTCTGATAGATGACATGTACGTAAGCATTCTGCTGATCACCTGCATCCATTCATGTCCATAGTGCATTTCGACGGACATGGGCAATTCCAGCAGGACAAAGCGGCACCACACGCGTCCAGGACTACTATAGAGTGGCTCCAGGATCACTCTTCTGACTTTAAACCCTTCCACTGGCCACCAAACTGCCCAGACATGAACATATCTGGGATGTCTTGGCACGTGCTATTCAGAAGAGATCTCCACCCACTCGTACTCTTACTGATTTATGGACAGCTCTGCAGGATTCATGGTGTCAGCTCCTTCCAGCACTACTTCAGACATTATTCGAGTCCATACCACGTCGTGTTGTGGGACTTCAGCGTGCTCGCGGGGGGCCCTAGAGGATATTAAGCAAATGTACCAGTTTCTTTGACGTTTCAGAGTACAAGTTTACATGCTAACTAGCTCTGTAGATGATGTAGAGGTTGATGAAATGTATTATGAGATAAAAGAAATTTTGATAGTTAAGGGAGACAAAACTTTAGTTCTGATGGGAGACAGATATTCGATAACAGGAAAAGGGATCGAATGAAAAACAGTAGTTGAATATGGAACGGGCGAAAGGCATGAAAGGAACCACCTGGTACAATTTTCCACAGAGCATAATTTAACCATATTAGTTTAAGAATGAAAAGTTTCCAGGTTGATTATATAACGCTAAGACAGAGATTTCGGAACCTGATTTTAAATTGTAAGACATTTCCAGAATAGATGTGGACTGTGACGACAGTTTATTGGTTATAAACCGTACATTAAAAGTAAAGAAATTGCAAAAAGATAGAAAAGTAATGGGCTGGAACCTGTATAAGATAAAAGAACCAAAGGTCGTTGGGAGTTTCATTGGGAAATTTGGAAACGATTAACTAGAACAGGGGAATAGAAACAAATAAAAATGCAGCAAATGTAGCAGGCGAAAGGAAACATTTAAAACTGAAATTGATATGAAGTAAAAGATGGTCAAGCAGGCCTGGTTAGAGGACAAATGCACGGACTTAGAAGCATAAATCACTAGGCCTAATGTAGATACAAGCTACAGGAAATCTAAATAGACCTGTGGAGAAAAGAGAAATAGCTGTAAGCACGTCAAAAGCTAAGATGAAAACTAATCATGTGTAAAGAATGGAAAGCTGAAAGGTGGAAGAGTTAAAGAGGATCTACACAAGGGAGATGAACTTGTAAGCAGTATAACAGAACTTGAAGAGAACGTAGCTGAAGATGAAAGAGGAAATATGATACTGCGAGAAGAATTTGACAGAGCAGTGAAAAACGTAAGTCGAAACAAGGCAGCTGGAGTAGACAACTTGCCGTCAGAACTACTGATAGCCTTGTTAGAACCAGCCATGACAGAACCTCTCCACACAATAAAGGGAGCGAAATGCTACTTACAACTTATAGAGAAATCAGACAGCTCTTACAAGAGTTGAGGGAGAGGGGCGAGATATGAAAGGGCAGCAGTGGTTGCGAACGCTGAGAGAATGGGTTGCAGCTTATCACAGAAGTTATTGAATTTGAACACTGAGCCAGCAGTAAATCAAACAAAAGAAAAATTTGCAGTAGGAGTTGAAGTTCAGGGAGAAGAAATAAAAACTTTGATGTTTTCCTAAGCATTGTAATTCTGCCAGAGACAGCAAAGTACTTGGAAAGCACTTGAACAGAATGGACAGTGTCTAGAAAGGAAGATTTAAGATGAATATCAACAAAAGCATAGCAAGATTACAGGACTGTAATGGAATTAAATTAAGTGATGCTGCGGTAATTACAAAACGATACACTTCAAGTAGTAGATAAGATTTATTATTTGGACAACAAAATAACTAATGATGGCCGAAGAGGGGAGGATATAAAATATAGACCGGTAAGAGAAAGAACAGAGCTTCTGAAAAAGAGAAATTCGTTAACATAGGATATCGATTTAAATTTTAGGAAGTAGCCATGCATGGAAATGAAACATCGACGATAAACGGTTTTGATAAGGAGAGAATAGAAACTTTTGAACATGGTGCAACAGCAGAACGCTCAAGATTAGTTAGGCAGGTTACGTAACTAATTATGTGGTACTGAACATACATCGGGAGAATAGAAATTTGTGACATAACCAGATTAGAAGAATGTATCGGATGATAGGACACATTCTGAGACATCAGGGATCACCAATTTAGCGTTGTAGTGAAGTGTGACAGACAAAAATCGTAGAGGGAGACCAAGATGAACACACTAAGCACATTCAGAAGAATGTAGATTGCAGTAGTTATTCGGAGACGAAGATGTTCGCACAGGACAGAGTAGCATGCACAGCTACATCAAACCAGGCTTCGAGCTCAAGACCACAACAAGAACAACAACAACGAGAGTAGTAAACCTCGTATAATTACCTCAAATTTAGCTAAACACCCGCACCATGCATAATTATGCCAGGTACCACAAGTGGTTTGTGTTATGAATTTATAGTTGCGCCTACGTCTGTGAAAGCTTTCTGTACATGTAACCCTAATATTACTTGAAAAGGTGTTACCTAATAGCCGGCCGCTGGTGGCCGGTTCTAGGCGCTTCAGTCTGGAACCGCGCGACCGCTACGGTCGCAGGTTCGAATCCTGCTTCGGGCATGGATGTGTGTGATGTCCTTAGGTTAGTTAGGTTTAAGTAGTTCTAAGCTCTAGGGTACTGATGAACTGAGATATTAAGTCCCATAGTGCTCAGAGCCATTTGAACCATTTTTGTTACCTAATATATACGAAAATACGAGTGAAAATCACCGACACTGCCGTTGTCTGTTGTTGACTGTGGGTGTAATTTGCTGTCGTAGCAGTGCTCTAAATCGACGGAAAAGAAATGGAGATAACATTTTCTGGGGAACTACTGAGGAATACCAGATGTCTGTGCTATGAAAGGGATGAAGAATGTAGCTTGGCGATTCTTGCTGACTTAACACTACGTTATCTTCGAGAGTCCAGTATACACTAACTTCTACCTGCCGGTAGACAATTACGTCACTGTTGGTATCAGGTTTCTAATCTGTCCGTCAGTTTGTGTCAAACTGCTTACTACTTCAAGCAGTGGTCAGACTGGATCTTGTTATTATTGTAGTAAGAAAGAGGAGTAAATCAGTTTGCGTTTGGACACTTAATCCATAGAGCTATGAAAAATGCGCCAAGAAATAACTTGGGATAAGTGGAAGACGGAGAGGATGTAATGTTCCTGACGTACTGATTGATTCAAATGATTAGATTAGATAAGATTAGATTTACTTTCATTCCAATTGATCTGTAGTGAGGAGGTCCTCCAGGATGTGGAACATGTCAGAAAAACAACAATACATGGCAAATATCTACAACTAAAACAAATAAGCTAATGTACCATTCCACTGGTCCCAAGTGGAATGATCATCCTTTTTTAATGAACACTATATGAAAGAGTTTCCTCAGGGAGTCACACCTAGTGATACGTGGCTGGCGACCACGGGGCCCCGAGCTGAGTCCTGGCATTGCTTCCACTTACTTATGCCAGGCTCCTCAAGTTTTATCTTTCCTATCTGGCCACCCTCCGCCAGCTCTTGTTCTTTTCCGACCCTGACGCTATTAGGTTTCGAGGGCTAGGGGGTCTTTCATTTTCCAACCTATACTTCTCATGCAGCGTCTGACCCGGAGCGGGCGGCTGCAAAAAGCGTCTGTATCCCATGTTAGGGGCGGCCTCCAGAACTGCGGAAGGCAACGGAATACCACCGCAGATTATCTTCCCTGAATAATGCAGTCTCCATTTTATGCACAAAAAATGGCTTCCTCTTATGTGAAATCAGTGTCCGGAGGTAAAATGGTCCCCCATTCGGATCTCCGGGGGGGACAACTTGAAAGGAGGCAAAAAATCAAAACGAGAATTGGTACCTGGAATGTCAGAACTCTGCTACAAGCAGGAAAACTAGAAAACCTTAAAACAGAGATGGAAAAGAATCATATGGACCTCGTAGGAGTTGCTGAGGTAAGATGGAATGGACATGGAGAGTTGCAGTCAGATGAATATGTATTCTACTACTCAGGAGGAGAAGTAAAAGGAATTAATGGAGTAGGAATGATTATGACAAAAGAATTGGCTAAATGTGTGGAATATGTAGACTATGCAAATGACCAGGTTATTGGTGTAAGGCTGAAAGGAGCACAAAAAGATTTACTGATTGTCCAGGTGTATATGCCAACTTCAGATCATGATGACCAAATTGTAGAGGAAACGTACAATGTAATAGAGAGAATAATGGACGAAAATAAAAAATGCTGCAAAATAGTAATGGGAGACCGGAACGCCATTGTGGGAGAAGGGAAAGAGGGAAACATAGTAGGCAGTCATGGTCTTGGAAAGAGAAATGACAGAGGTGAATGGTTAATTGACTTCTGCAGGGAAAGGCAGCTGATAGCGGCAAACACGTGGTTCAAGAACCATAAGAGGAGGCTCTACACTTGGAAATCACCAGGGGATAAATACAGAAACCAAATCGATTTTATACTGGTAGAAGAAAGATACAGGAATGGAATCAAGATGGTGCACACATTACCAGGTGCAGATATTAATAGTGACCACAACTTACTTATGGCAGAAATAGAAATAAGAATGAAAAAACTGAAAAAGGCGACAATGGTGAAGAAGTGGGATCTAGAGAAGATAAGGTCCAACAAAGAACAAATTACAGAAATGCTGTCTCGGGACTTTCTAAACACATTACGAGACAAAGAAGCACCTGATAATGCCAACGAGTACTGGAATATGCTGAAAGAAGGAATCATTAAAGCAGGACAGCAAAATATAGGATATGTAAAAGGGAAAAGGTCAAAAAAACCATGGGTCACACAAGAAATGATTTCCAAGATGGAGGAGAGAAGAAAATTGAAAAACAAGAACACTGAAGATGCAAGAAAGATATACCGAAGTTAAAATAACGAACTGCGAAGAGAAACAGAGCAGGCTAGGAAAAAATGGCTAAAAGAGGAATGTGATGAAATTGAAGAACTGGACAGGAAGGGAAGATACGACTTACTATACAACAGAGTAAAGACTATGACATGGGAACAAAACAGAGCAGGAAGTGCTACTATGTAAATTTTGAGTAAAGACGAAGAGGTAGTGTACAAAGATCGTGACGATGTCCTCCAGAGATGGGAAGAATATATAAAAGAGCTATATGACACAAATAGCAAACCAGAAACTCTGGAACTTGAATCACACAACAGTGTAAGTGATGAAGAGAAGTAAAGTCTGCCATTGCTCCAATGAAAAATGGCAAAGCAGTAGGTACAGATAAAATACCGGGAGAAATACTAAAATGCTTGAACCACAATGGAATAAGAGAAATATTGAGGTTATGTAATAAAATATATGACAGTGTTGAATGGCCTGAGGACATTTTGACAACAGTGATGATTCCATTACCGAAATACAAGGAACCAAGAAATGCAGCGAGCACAGGACAATCAGCCTCATTTCACATGCAGTCAAAGTGATGTTAAGAATAATTAATGAAAGACTTGAAAAAGTAATAGAGGAGAATCTCGGCGAGGAGCAGTTTGGCTTTAGACGGAATACGGGCACCAGAGATGCAATAGGGCTCCAACGAATCTTGGGAGAAAGGTTTATTGAAAAAGGAAGAGACCTATATATGTGCTTCATCGATTTAGAAAAGGCATTTGACAAGGTGGCTTGGGACAAGCTGGCAACTATTATGAGGGAAAAGAGAGTGGACTGGAAAACCAGAAGACTTATAAACTCATTATACCTTAATCAAAAAGTTTCAGTTAAAGTGAGAGGAGAAAGTACAAACTGGATCAGACTAGGGAAAGTAGTAAGACAAGGATGCTGTTTATCACCTACTCTTTTCAACCTGTACTTGGAAAATATGATTGACCAATGCTCATTAGATGACAAAGGAGTAGAAATTGGAGGAAGAAGAGTAGGATGTTTGAAATTTGCTGATGACATGGTCCTTCTAGCCACAGGGGAAAAAGAATTACAGGATTTGGTGTACACCATTGCAAGTAACGGAAAAAAATATGGAATGAAAATTAACACAAATAAAACAAAAGTATTGGCAATATGAGGAAATAAGGAAATAAAAATTGTGCTGAATGGAGAAACACTCGAACAGGTGCAAAATTTTAAGTGTCTTGGAAGCAGGATAGACACCGACTGGAAGTGCACCACAGAAATTAAAACAAGGATAGCAATGGCAAAAGAGGTGTTTTATAAGAAAAGGAGAATCTTCTGCAGCGGTCTGGACAGAGAACTCAGAAAGAGACTCATAAAATGTATGGAGTGTTCTTCTATATGGCGCTGAAACATGGACTATGAGGAAAATAGACAGAGAAAGGCTGGAGGCTTTTGAGATCTGGACATGGCGGAAGATGGAAAGAATAAATTGGATGGACAGAGTAAAAAATAAAGAGGTACTGAGAAGGGTGGGAGAGAAAAGACAGTTACTAGATGTAATAAAGAGAAGAAAAAGAAATTGGATTGGGCATATATTAAGAAAGAATGATGGACTGATAAAAACAGTTTTAGAAGGTTATGTAGAAGGGAAAAGGAAGCGAGGAAGGAAGAGATTCCAGATACTGGATGACATGATGGACGGTACAACATACAGCAGCCTTAAGAAGGAAGCAATGGATCGCAGAAAATGGAGAGGCAAAGGACCTGCTAATATAGCAGACAACTGATGATGATGATATGAAATAGTCATTTTACAAATACTAATGCACTGAATTTAAAATTAAAAAGTTTTTTATTTATTCATGAGGTAATAAACATGTAATACAACTACTATAATACTTATTTACAATGAACATATTACTGCACTGAAATGGTGCAGAAGTTAGATTGTACTTACACACACACACATATATTTATATTTACAAAGAACACATTACTGAACTGAAATTGTGCAGAAGTTATATATATATATATATATATATATATATATATATATATATATATATATATATATATATATATATATATATATATATATATATATATATATAAATCAGTTGGTTTTACTGAAAGCGTCATCAATGGAGTAGAAGGAGTTGGCCACCAATAAATCCTTTAGGCTTCTCTTAAATTGTTAAGCATTTTATGGCTGCTGGCAAGTTATTGAAAATGTGTGTTCCTGAATAATGCACACCTTTTTGTACAAGACTAAGTGACTTTAAATCCTTGTGAAGATTATTGTCATTTCTGGTATTGATTCCATGAATTGAGCTGTTGGTCTGATAAAGTGATATATTTTTAATGACAAATTTCATTAAGGAATAAATATATTGGGAAGCAGTAGTTAGTATCTCTAGTT
Organism: Schistocerca cancellata; assembly: GCF_023864275.1. Lineage (NCBI taxonomy): Eukaryota > Metazoa > Arthropoda > Insecta > Orthoptera > Acrididae > Schistocerca > Schistocerca cancellata. Next base: position 1,030,669,585 of record NC_064626.1, on the reverse strand, counting down.
CCCTAAACAGGCTTCTGCAGGATGTTCTTGAGTTCACACCACATATAACTCTCACTGCACGTTTTTGTGCCCGGAAAACTTTAGCTTCGCTTGGTGAATTACCCCAAGAAATAATCCCATATGACATTATGGAATGAAAGTAAGCATAGCATGCCAGCTTTTTCATTTTTATATCCCCTATGTCTGACAAAATTCGCATTGTGAACAGAGATTTGTTAAGACGCTTCAGCAGTTCTGTGGTGTGCTCCTCCCAGTTGAATTTATTATCTAGATAAAATCCCAAGAATTTAACACTGTCCACTTCTTCTATCTTCTTGTCATTGTATGTTAGACATATACTCGTGGGACACCCCTTACAAATTCTGAACTTCATGTAGTGTGTTTTTTCAAAGTTTAGTGACAAGGAATTGGCTAGGAACCAGTGGTTAACGTCCACAAATATTTTACTAGCTGATCTTTCTAAGACTACACTTGATTTGCTATTTATTGCAATGTTTATATCATTGGGAAACAAAACGAACTTGGCATCTGGTAAAGTTACTGAGGAAAGATCATTGATATACACAAGAAAAAGTAAGGGCCGCAAAATGGAACCTTGTGGGACCCCACATGTAATTAGTTCCCAGTTCGATGATGACTGATAGCTTGATTCATATCTCGTACCCAATAACACCCTTTGTTTCCTGCCAGAGATATAAGATTTGAACCATTTTGCAGCATTTCCTGTTACACTATAATATTTTAATTTACTTAAAAGGATATTGTGATTTACACAGTCAAATGCCTTTGACAGATCACAAAATATACCAGTTGCTTGAAATTTTTTGTCTAATGAATTAAGCACATTTTCACTGTAGGTGTAGATAGCCTTCTCAATATCAGAACCGTTTAGAAATCCGAACTGAGACTTTGACAGTATGTTATTTGAGATAAGATGGTTATAAAGCCGACTGTACATTACTTTTTCTAAAATTTTTGAGAATGCTGGCAACAGTGAAATTGGACGGAAATTTGATGCTATTTCTTTATCTCCCTTCTTAGACAGTGGCTTAACTTCAGCATATTTCAACCATTCAGGAAATATTCCACTGATAAACGACTTGTTACACAGATAGCTTAATATGTTACTTAACTCAGAATCACATTCTTTAATTAACTTTGTTGACATTTCATCATACCCACTAGATGTTTTTGATTTTCAAGATTTTATGATGGACATTATTTCTGTTGGGGTAGTGAGGATCAGATTCATATTATGGAAGTTACTTGAAATGTCTGGTTTGAGGTATTCCATAGCAGCATCTACCGAACCTGACAACCCTATCTTTTCAGTAACAGTTATAAAATGATTCTTAAAAAGTTCCGCAACACTATACACAGCTGTCACCAATGTATCATTTACTCTTAATGCTATTTGTTCCTATTCATGTCTGGTTCTACTGGTCTCCTCCTTCACTATATCTCATATTGTCTTCATTTTGTTATCTGATATGACTATCTTTTCCTTGTAATATATTTCCTTTGACGTCTGTATGTCTTTAATGTTTTGTAGTATTTCTTGCAATGTGCTATAGCATCAACATCGGAACTGTTTTGGATTGACAGATACAGTTTTCTTTTTGTTTTACGAGATACCCCTATTCCTTGAGTAATCCATGGCTTCTTTGTAGACTTTACTCTAATCTTGGTAAGTTTTGGGGGAAAACAGTGTTAGAATAAGGTAAGCACTTTATTGGCAAAAGTGTTATATTTTTCATTCATGCCATGAGCACTGTAAACATCAGTCCAGTGAATGTCTTTGAGGAGTGTCCTAAAATAATCAATTTTGGCTTATTGATTGCCCTCTTGAGCTCAGATTTAACAGATTTTATATCCTGTTCAGCATTAACATTTAACAGAAGGAAATGCATTTCATGGTCTGAGAGGCCATTGACTATGGGTTTTGTAATATAATTTTGTTCATTGGACTTCTCTATAAAGATATTATCAATGGCTGTTTGTGAGCAATTGGCTACCCTAGTGGGGAACTTTACAGTGGGAATTAAGTTGAATGGTAGTGTTACTAACTCAAATAAGTTATTATTGGGAGAGTCTTTAAGGAAATCTACATTGAAATCACCAGCAACCACTGTTTCTTTGTTTTTGGTTGTTAAATGGGCAAGTACAGTTTCAAGGTGGTTTACAAACAGATTAAAGTTACCTGCAGGTGCTCGATATATACTTAATATTATGAAGGATTTTTTTTTTTTTTGTGAACTACTTCTGTTGCACATGCTTCCATATGCTGTTCTAGGCAAAATTTATGAATGTCTATGTTCTTAAATTTATGAAAGTTCCTGATGAATGTGGCAACTCCTCCTTTTCCATTTCTGATCTAGAAAAGTGAGATGCTAACCTAAACCCTGTAACACTTAAAAGTTCTATACCAGTGGTCACATGATGTTCAGAGAGGCAGATTATGTCAGCTGGGTTTGAAGACTCTAATTCATCTATGCAGATAGTTAATTCATTAATTTTATTTCTCTGTCCTCGAATATTTTGTTGCAATAAAGATAGCTGACATTTCATATTAACTGAGTTAAAATTGGGTGGAGTTAAAATATCTGCTGAATGTTGAAAATTCTTAAACAATAGCTGTTTATGCTGATGTAACAAGCTGGAATTATGTTTTTTGATTTCTTTCTCAAACTGAAGGTTTGTCTCAGTTTTAACCTCTCTTAAAATTTGCTTTCTTTCTGTCCTCCCTACCCTAAAAAAGGGTCTCTTCTGAACCCTATAACCACTGGTATTTTACCGCTCATGACAGTGCCTCACCCCTTGAACTTCCCTGCTATTTCCCCAGCCAATTTACCCTTCCCCTTCCTGTTGAGGTGAAGGCCATGCCTAGTATAATCCCACCTACTGAGAGAATCAACAGGAACCACACCAATGTGTGACCCTGCACCCGACATAAGCAGCTGTTCCAGCTCTAAAGATTCTCTTGACAGAAGAGTTCAAATGGTGACTGATAATCACAGTATATGTGGGGAAGGCTGCAAATATAATGGTTCTCTCGAGAATTCGTTACCTTATCTATCGTTTTAAGATAAGAAAACAGTGACGAATCGGAAATACACCAGTTGCACCAAGAATCTAGACAGAGGTACGCTTTACATTTAATGAACAGTGCTAACTAGGAGATATAGCATGCTCATTCGACGACCAAGAAAATAGTTCCGCGCCAAGCAGAATATCTCGTTTCTACTCCTACACTGACGCCTGTGATCAGTGTGGTGCAAAGAACTGATTTACGTTCACAACTGGCAGGAACAAAATCGTTTCTGTGTGCTATCATCCACATCTAAGAGCATGTTGATCTCAGGGTTATCATTTTAGTGCAAATTTCCAAGGGAGCCTACACTGTAGTAAAAATTCTTGACAGATTAAGCTGTGTACTGGAAAGCAGAACTAACCTTATTTGTACTTGTTTTGATGAACTTGTGACACTTTACCAGTATCGACTGTCACGAGATATCATCAGAAGCAATGTCTCGTTACGAAAAATCGACTTGATTCCTAGAGACCCATATTAGTGCTGGGTAAACTTGACATCTTTCTTTCGTAGCATAATCAGATTCTGCCGAGGACTCAGAAGAATGATAACCGATAAAGTCTCATATGCCTACCAATCCGATCAGGAAAGTTGTGAATAAAACATTCCGTTTCACAACAGATCATTTGCTTCAGTTCGACATTATCAAATTTCGTCGAACCAGGAAAATTGTTTTGCGCACAATCATTTCTACAAGTCTAGACATAAAAGCCACATCCTGATTCGACTCAAAGCAGACATGCCTGAAAGAACAGACACCACATATATGTAACTACGGCGGACCCACCTATTATTCTCTCAGTGCAGATGCACACCAAGCTTGGACCCTTACAGCAATCGGGGAGATGCCGTCAGTAACGAGACTAATAAGCAGGGCCAATACATCGGTAGTCTGTGGTATAAGTTGATACTTTGCAGTTGTCTGGATGACGTAGCGGTCAGCACATCTGCCTAATAAGCAGGAGATCCGGGTTCAAATCCCGGACTAGCACAAATTTTTCAACTTACCTCATTGATATAAATCAATTCTCACTCTCAGCAAATGTTTTTAATTTTTTTGTGTCTTGAGTTGGAAAGTGGGTTCCAAGCAAAAATGGGTCAGCGAAAGGAGTGCGGAGTAGGCTATAGAAAATGGCTATACAATGCTGTGCCGTTAGTTGTAGAAGCTGTGAGCCTGTTGCGGCATGACAAGCAGAGGAGTTTTATGCAAGGAATGCGACGATGGCTGTCCCGTGTCCATTGTTGGTAACTGGGGGCATTTTAATACTATTATGCTTTGTGGTCTCTTGGTGCCTTGTTGTGGAGGTGCTGTCTGAACCTTCTCTCGATGAGTTAAAACTTCGACCTTTTATATAAATCCTGTGTACAGTAAGAGTGCATTGGGCTGCAAGTCGATCTACCAGAATAGGTCAAAGGCTGCGCCTACTCTGTACTATTCTTGAGTGAACGCAACGGCCACAACAGTCATATTATTATGGGTTATTTTTAAGAATCTTGACATTCAGAAATATCCTTGTTAATTGTATAAGTAGCTTTCATTAAGCATATTGATTAACCATTCAGGATGCCTCTTAAATCGTGGGTTCATAGTTCTCAGCACACTACGGTCAGAGTATGAGCGTGGTGTTATGTTGAACTTACAGGACTCGACTGTTTACCATTACCTAACGCCCATTAGTCGCCAGCCGAATTATTATAATTGCTTATTGGTAGTAACTGTTGCGGGAAGAACCCACGTTTTGGCCACGGTTTCAGAGGCCCTCTTCTGGGTCTACTGCTAACCTTAACTTATAAGAGATGACCCAGACTGAGGCCACTACAACAGTGGCCGAAACGTTGGTTTCTCCAGCATAGTTGTTATTCCATTGCGACGCGGTACGGTACTCAGAAACTTTTTTGTCAACTGATTCTGGCAGCGGAAGTTTACGCAATTATATGTTCCCTGAAAATTCGACCAAGCTGTAATTATAATTTTTAAGCCAGCTGGTGAAATATTTAGAAATTTTATGTAGACCCATCATTACGAAATGATCTTTTGAATTTTTTTAATACTTAAATCAATTTTATTGTGGCTACTGAAAAATTTTAAAAGGCTTTCTGTAGGATTAGTCCTTGTCAGTTGAGCCTGGCTTTCTTACTATCAAGTCCCAGTCTGTGCCCCCCTTGTACTGCTTTGTGTCTTAAATGACCTGTAATCGTGTAAACTAACTTTCGTTTTAGGTTCTTTTTGTAGTTTCCGATAGGGCGCTGTGTGCTGTGCCTGGTTCTTAATTTGTCTTGCCAAGCTGACTACGCCGTTGTCTCCTGGGCAGTGCCATCGGCGCTCTACCAGCCTGCAACGTCCGTGTGGGTTCATACGAAGTCTCGAGCAACTACGTGATTTGCTTTAACATTCTACTATTGTTGTACCTTATTTACTGTTGGTAAATATATTGTGGTGTCACCGCCAGACACCACACTTGCTAGGTGGTAGCCTTTAAATCGGCCGCGGTCCGTTACTATACGTCGGACCCTCGTGTCGCCACTATCAGTGATTGCAGACCGAGCGCCGCCACACGGCAGGTCTAGAGAGACTCCCTAGCACTCGCCCCAGTTGTACAACCGACTTTGCTAGCGATGGTTCACTGACTACATACGCTCTCATTTGCAGAGACGACAGTTTAACATAGCCTTCAGCTACGTCACTTGCTACAACCTAGCAAGGCGCCATATTCAGTTACTAAGTCTTCTGATCAGATAATATTGTGACTTATGTACCGTCAAGAGCGACGTTCATCATTAATGGATTAAAGTTAAGTATCAAACTAGCTACGTCCGCTTTCTGAATTCCAATTCCTTGTCATATTCCTGACCTCACGTCAGTATAGTTCTTCCCTCCTCACGCCAGCCTGCGTAAGCTAAAACGCGTGCATTTGGGCCTCCTCTAGTAACATGGTGTTGGCTCTTCTGCCAACCCAACAGATATGTTTACTAAACAACTTCATTCGTTCTTTTGAGAGGTAAACTTTACGCTTATTATGTAGCTTCTAAATAATTCGCACCAAAGTTTTTAAGATTTGGAGGATTATTTGTTGGATTCAGTAACTTAAGAGCTTTAAATGATTTTGAATTTCAAGTAGAAGGTTCACCCATTTATGAGAAATAATCCAAACAACTGTAGCAAGATTTTCTTGCAATAATTCGTCACTGTCATCTCACTGGCTCACTAGGTTACTGTGGTTTAATGTCTATTCACATTTTGGCGCACGTTCTATTAAATGAAGCCTTGTATTTCTTTTAAATGTGACTGATGCTGTTATTTTTACCACCTCACAGATGAGTGTGCTGAATACTAATGCGGGGTTCCGGGGGAGGTTCGAGTCCTCCCTCGGGCATGGGTGTGTGTGTTTGTCCTTAGGATAATTTAGGTTAAGTAATGTGTAAGCTTAGGGACTGATAACCTTAGCATTTAAGTCCCATAAGATTTCACACACATTTGAACATACTAATGCGGTTTGTTAAAGGAATGCAATGCGTTCTCAGAAAGCAGGCATGCATGATACACAGCACTCTCCCGGTATATCCTTCCACACTTTGTGAACACTTTACATATAAGACTCACCATTTGATGGGGCAAACATTTCCACAGTTCAATCACAACCCCCGTGCCCCCCCCCCCCCCCCGCCCCCCGCCTTATGGTCCCTTTTCATTTCTTTCCTATTTCACCATATTATTTTCTTTCTCTTCTAGTATGCGTCGTGTATTATCTGATGTACTGTTTTTTTGGGTGTGGGATTGCTAGATGTTTTCATCCTTCTTATCATCTGTAGCGCCGCCACTATTTTTCGGCAGTACTAAGTGAAATAGCAGAGCTCTCGCAAACGGACTGCGAACGTCAGTGGTCACGGAGCAGACCAAAGCACAAAGCACTCTTGCATCCTATTCAGGAGTAATGCCAGCCAGTTACCACATTGCGTGCGACGGGCCAACCGTCGCAGTACTGACAATGCAGTGGAAAGGCATGCCCAGCGCAGTAGTGGTAGGTCAATTGCCACACCTGTCTGCCACATTGTTTTGACGTACGTGGTTAGAAGCAGTGCCTCACCGCAACAAGTGGGCACCGAATCTGAAGAAATACGGTCATTTTCAGTGGAGGTGTCAGCAGGGTGACAGCACCTACTTCCATGGGAGGTCAATGCAGGTGACGTGGTGTCATGATGTTGCAAGCTGCCATCACGTAACTTCGGCTCCACCACCAACCCCTTCGATGACAGCAGCGGGCCCGAGGGTTGCTCGTGCAATGGATGGCCATCGGCCGGCCTCACGTCAGCAGCGGAGACTGACTGCTGACGCGGGACGGCTGCGGCGGCCCGTCCATTGAATTGGTGCGACTCAGCAATTCAGGCCAGTCTACTCTTGTAGATGCAAAAGCCAACCTTATTTCTTGTGGACGTGACACCTCTCCACTGTGGGTGACCTCGGGCTCACTTCAGCCACAGCAATTTGTGACCGACATAGCTCAGCATCTCATCCATCAGTACCTATACAGACAAAGTGGTGCTGTACACTTCCGCTCGCAAGGGTAGACGCCACTGCTGGAAGTCGTCTTCCGCTACAGAAGCCGAGGCGGGCTTTCGCGTCCGCAAGCGTACCTTTGCAGAGCGCACGAACTGCCGCAGGCGTCCGTTGTAAGCACACCTGGTCCGCTGGTGACGTGAGGCAAGCCGCTGGCCGTCCGTTGCGTCAGCAACCGCAGGCCCAGCTACTGTCAGTGCACGCCGAAGGGGTGTAACTATTATTAAATGAAGAATGCTATAAGTGCTGTAGGGTCAGCATCTTTACATCAACGCACCGCCTCAACTCATTTCTGCCATCGTAGAGGCCATCCTCCCTACGACTATACTGGGTGGTCCATTGGTCGTGACCGGGCCAAATATCTCACGAAATAAGCATCAAGCGAAAAAACTGGAAACAACGAAACTTGACTAGCTTGAAGGGGGAAAACCGATGCCGGTTGGCCCGCTAGATGGCGCTGCCATAGGTCAAATGTATATCAACTGCGTTTTTTAAAATAGAAACACCATTTTTTATTACATATTAGTGTAGTACGTAAAGAAATATGAGTTTTTTAGTTGGACCACTTTTTTCGCTTTGTGTTAGATGGTGCTGTGATAGTCACAAACATATGGCTCACAATTTTAGAAGAACAGTTGGTAACAGGAAGGTTTTTTAAATTAAAATACAGAATGTAAGTACGTTTTATAACGTTCCCTGGCAAACTCACACATTAACAAACTGAAATTTATTTGTACCATATACGCCACTCTGAGCAATTTGTATATAATATAATTATTTAACAAAAAATATTATTGAATTTTGCGTAAAAGACATTTGTTATTATTGTAATATTTTTTGTAGTGAAATTCTCTCTGTATTTAGGATGGTAATATTTCTATATTAAATATGTAATTGCGAAATGTGTCAATATCTGAGATAACAGACATGTGAAATTCAGCCAGAGGGAAATAATGTCGGGAAATTACAAAGAAATGTTAATAGTCAGCAATACTATAAAAGCACAATGCACTATGTATTCCTTGGTCTTCCTCGTTTAGAGCAGAAAGCGGTAGGAAGCTGTATCGATGTATTTGGTGATTGGGTAGACGTCATTTGTCTGTATCTAGATTTTGCCGCCATTGAAGGAGAAATTACGAACTAATGTGAGTTGAATTATTGCTTGATCTAAATATATCAGAATTTATAAAAAGTGTGTATTATTAATGTAAATTAGCTTGCCCATGTCATCTATAATATTTCTTTAAAGAGTTTTCAGCATTTTTAGCGGTGTTGCTGGGCTGTGCCGCGACCGATCGATTTGCAGCGGCGGCACATTTAAAAAATTGTTCCGCTAAAGGAAAAATCAACCAAACCCGTAAATCGGGAACAGATAGATAAACATTAACAGTGAACTAAGAGAATCTTCTTCTTTTACAGCGATCCAGAGACTGACTGAGATTTAAAAAAAAATAGTTACACATTTGTGCATTCTTAGACGGATAGTTAACATTGAAATTTAACAATTTTGGTTCTTTCAAATAACTTTAATGTATAGCGAAGTAGGTTTGATCAGTGATAATTAAATGTTGGCTTGGTAATAATTAACCATTTTCTGCTAATAGTGATAATCTTGTGTTCAAAAGCTAACGCCGGGAAAGAATTCAGTAAAAATATTTAACAAAAAAAATCCACTGCATTTAGAAAATGTGTGCCAAGGCCGAATGATGTAAAGAATTTAATTTTCAACCAAATATTCTTAATCAGTTAATATGAGTTCACGTAATTTGTAAATGTACGTAATTCGTTTAAAAGTGAAAATTTTTATTACCACACGTAAATAAGAGAGAGGTTCTACAACAAAGTTCGCACGCAAAGAAAGTAAGGTAAAGAAATAAAATTCTTTAACGAAATTTATACACAGAGCAATTTCGTTAAATTGGCGCCCAACGTGGGGCTCGAATATGCAGTGGCCACTAAATACCCATGAGATAACTAGGGAATTATTATAGTCGAACTTTGTTGGAGAACATTTAATAATTTTTCCATGTATTGTATGTATTGCATAACCAATATTGTGTGGTAATACCTGTATATGATTTTTTTGCATGAGAACACTATATACCCAGAGGCAAGCTGAAGAAGAGAACTCATTATTTCGAAAAATTAATTACCTACCACAATACGAGGGGCCAGCTGCACCCAAGATAGATCACCAAAAGGTAAAGCTACAGTGTAGTTGTCCTGTGGGTAGTAAAGTAGCCTCAGTGCAGTGTTCTCGGATCATTAGTGGTGTGCTTGTTGTTAGTACTTTGTTTTAAAATAACAGGACATTTGAGTAGTTAGTCATTGTAGTATATAATAAGTGTGTTTTAACAAATGACCATTTCTTGTGTGATTATGTCAGTGAAACCTGAGTGTTAGGATATTTAGTTCAGATTTTATTTCTCTTGTTTACTATGGTTAGATTGCGTAGTCAGAAGGATATCAACATGGATAATGAACAACAGTTAGTAAGTAGTGATACCGAGTTAGAAAGTGGGACACAAAGTAATGTTAGTGACGTAGTTCAGGAAGTACAATGTGAGAATCTGGGGGCAGAAGGGCAAGAAATGTTGCCACTGCCACCCAGTGATTCAGTTGATAGCGGAAATACTGTGCCACCCGCAAGCACTGGACACGGACCAGAGAATGGTGAGATGTCAGAAGTGCAATCATTAAGAGTTATGTTCGAGCGCATGCTCAATTTCCAAAGTCAATTTGTACGTATGCAAGCAGAGCGTGACCAGAGATTGGTAGCTGAATTTGCATGTATGCAAGCAGAACGCGATAGTGAACGTGATGCTAAACAAGCAGAGCGTGATCGACGCCTGCATGAGAGAGACTTGCAGTTAATGCAATCTTTAGAAGCTATGCAAAGTGAGATTGTTAGTATGAAGCAAAACTATGAAACCTTACCCAAAGCGGTGAAAGAACTAAGCGAAAGAGTAGATAGTATCCAAGTGGCTAACGCCAGTATCGTAGAGGAAATCAGTGTACTGACAAACAGGGTGGAACAATTAGAGATTGACACAAATCAAGTAATTCAGCACAAAGTGTCCGAACAAGTGCACGCCGCGATTGAAGCCAAAGACGCGGGCTCCAATGCGGAAATAAAGGACCTTAATAAGGCGGTGCACACTGACATCGTCTTGCGGAGCTGGAGATCAGCTTGCTGCACGGCGACGCGCAGGAGTGTGTCACGCCAGCCAGGTCCAACAATGATAGGCATATAAATACAGCAGTAACAAATTGCGACTGCGAGACAGAACATGCAACCAATGTAAGCGAAACAAATAAATGTCATTCCAAAGAAGTGATTGAAGAAAGTCTGATTAGAAACCGACAGTTTCAGATCTTTACAACGGAGAAGAAATCTGTTCACCCTGTAGTGTTTATCAAGGGATTTAGAAACATTTTGCCTAGCGTTTGGAGTCATACACAGAAAATACAGTTCGTTATGTCTTACATACAAGGAGATGCTGCATTATGGGCAACCGAAGCAGCTGACAGTTGCGATACATATGAGCAATTTGAAAAGGCATTCTTGGCCAAATATTGGTCAACATGTATTCAGGAGAGATTACGGAAGGAGGTATATAATCCAGAGCCGTATTCTCCACGATTAGGCAATTTGCGAAAATATTTTGAGAAGTACATTAATAAGACCCGTTATTGGGACGAGCAGATTTCATCCCGGGATTTGATCAGACTTTTGAAAACACGCTTGCCGATACACGTAAAGGAAAAACTTATACACGTGCCCGAAAACGATATGGAACATTTCTTGTCTGTTCTGGACTCAATTGACCTGATTCAGGAGGATGTTAAGGCAGCCTCTGAACAGGCTAGAAGTAACGGAAACGGTTACAGAAATGGTCGAAATAACACGCCTCCACCAAGTAATGGAAACGGCGGAGGTAACAATAGGAGACAAGATTATGTACAAAACGGGAATAGAGGTAGAGACCGGAACGGCAATAGTCCGCCGGTGAATAATGACCGGAAAAGGAAGTCAGATGACCGATTTGAAACAGGCCCACCAAGCAATAGTAGATGGAAAAATGCCAGGGGGCCGTGGAACACTAATACTTATAATGATGCAAACCGAACTTGGCCACAGAACCAGAGGCCCAGTCCGGACCGGCAAAACAGTGAAAGATATGACAATAAACGACCGCCACCACAAAATGCGCCAATTGCGCAACCGTGGCGGCCGACGCAACACAACTTACACATAGTAGAGGTCAGTGACACAGAGCAGCCACACCCATCCACCAGCAATAATCCAACAAACTAGATTCAGCCGAGATACGCTCTCCATCGTCGGCTGAGGTTTGGAGTGAGAGCAGCCCGACACAGAACAAAACATCGGGAATCTGTATCCTTAGGTATAATGACGGGGTACAGATGGGACATGAATTGATAACTGAACCATCCACGTGCATAAAGGAGCACAAAGGCAAAGTACAAGCGATAATAGAGATCAAAATTAACAATATTGATGTGCAAGCAATCGTAGATACAGGTGCTACTGTCAGTGTCATGAGTATGGACTTATTCAGAGTACTGGGGAAAGAAAAGCGTATGCTGACTTTTCCCGTGAATAATTGTAAAGTCACTGGAGCCATAAGTGCACAGCGACAAATGATTAAATTCCAAGTGCGGGTAGAGATGTATTTATGGGAAGAAGCCATAGCGTGCTCATTCCTGGTAGTAAAGGGTTTAAAGGTAGCCTGCATTTTGGGGGTAGATTTTTTGAGAGAAAGGGATGCAGTAATCGACCTTTCTCGGGGAAAATTAAGTTTGATGAACGCTGGTAGGAGGATAGAATTGTCCATGATCAGATCTGAAGAGGTACCTGTGCCTAATTATAATACTATTAACATAAAATGTAGGAATCAGTGGATACTACATTTACACAATCATTCTATAGGACAAAATCTCTATTATCCAGACGTACAAAGTGATCAATTAAAAGCAAATGTGGACGCACTTGTGAACAAAGTATCACAGTCCGAAAATTTGAATTCAATGCAACAGCAGGATTTGGTACAGTTATTATCTAATTATGCAGATGTATTTTCAGAACGACCAGGAATTGTTAAGGGATATCAGTACAATATCGAGGTGAAACCTTACAAAACCTACTGTCGAGCCTCCTACTCCATTCCTTAGTCCAAGAAGGAAATAGTAGCTATCTCCTAGCAGACCCCCACTCAGGGAGAGTACGGGGACTGTATCCGCATAAGGATGTAAAAATATTCATACAGTAAAAGACTAATAGTCCTATGAGGACACCATTCTTTTGTAAATAATGAACATTAATGATGTGTGATCTGTAGACATAATGTACTAGTGTAGAAGTATTTAGTTATAAGAATATGATTGACTTTCTCATGTGTGTATGAATATTTGTGTTATGTCTTCTTTTAATTTGTGTTATCTAAAACATGCTCTAAATGTCTGCACAGATAATCTGATTAGTGCAATTATTTGTAGTGTTAAGCTGTGACAGAGTTCAGTCAAGAGGAACACTTTAGTAATGATTAGTTAGTGTACTGCATAATTTTCTATATGTGTGTCAAAATTGAATTATTTCTTGGCACAATCTTTTCTATTATATATGTATGTATGTATATATGTGTAGCTGTCAGATTGACAGATTCGAACCCAGAATAATATCAATAACATGAGGCCCTGAGAACCTTAATATCTAACCAATGTTATCAGAGAGAATAATGCACCCAGTAGTGACCCGAGGGCACCATGGGAGGCACTTATTGCAAATTTAAGTAACGCAAAGTTACGCACAGAGAAGCTTCAATTGAAGCATGTGCAGATTCAATCAGTAAAAAAAAAGAAAAAAAAAAAAAAAGGGAACTAGCCAGATACAGTCCAAGTCAATTTTAACCTACAGAGACTACACTGTAGTTACGTAGGACCTTGATAGTAAAGTGTGACATGATTTCGAAGGAGTTATTGAACAATATGCCTGAATCCGGCTGGAATGCACAAATAAAATCTACTCGAACACGAATATAGATGATTTTTCGGCAAACTAATACGAAATTTTAATATTTGTTACCATGTACGCAAATATCACACACCTTGGTAAAGTGTTACGAATGTGCTGTTACAAAAATTGCACAGCGGACATTGTAAATAAAAATAAAGGAACTTAAACAAAAGTGCAGTATTGTGTGGCAGAGACAGACAGTGACTGTTAAACCTGCAGCAATACGTCACGAAGTTGTTGTGTATAAGTAATAAAAAACTGTATTATCGCCGTGTGTGCAAGTGGACAAGGAACTAGCACGACACGAACAGTGAGCCGATAACGGACGGTGGACCAAGTTAGTGTCAAACTTTAATTCTTTGTGTGTCAAGGGACGCCAGAAAAGCGCATTGACTACAGAGATACATTTTGTCCTAAGGTGAAACTTGCGTGTGACTAATGACAAGTCATGACATGGTGAAAAATATTGTGTGCCCATAAAACGTGTTACTGTGACAACGAAACATTGTGCAAACCAGACTAGTGAAGGCCTACTGAATAATAACTGCCAGTAACTGTGTGCGTTCTTTCCCACAGCAGGAAAAATGCCCATAAGGATAGTACACTGTTTGTGATCTTGTTGTATGTTTGATGGAGCACTGCAAGAAGACGTCCCAGGGGGGGAGCTGATATCCAACGCGCATCCGGCTACATCAGCCATGCAGCGGCCGCAGCAGCCCGTAGCAGACCAGACAGCCACGCCCCTCCGCGCCGTAGCTGTCAACACCGGGGGCGGTGACCTACACGGAGCCGACGCGCCGCGCCGAGCTCCGCTCAACAATCATTCCGCACCGCTCACCGACTACAGCATTGTTATCATTTTCCAAAATATTTACACAAACTGCATAACATATCAATGACTCCATTTTTGATAAACATTGAACATTTATTATGTATACCTGTGAACTGATAAGAGAAAATGAACACTGACAAGTGTAGGAGATGGATTTGTGACACGTAGGTAGTGGGAACATTATAAAAAGTGATGCTGTGCTAAATGATTTCAAAAAACTAAGTGATATATCCTAGGACAAGTGACCTTGCGGTATATCGTTGAACTGTATGTGACAGTGATATTATGTAACCGTTGATGACAAACTGTTAAATCAGTTCAAAAGAATGACTGCTTAAGAGACAAGATTAATCATGAACCAACTGGGATGGCTGGGCTCCGGCACAGTTTTGCCCAGGTTTTCTGTCTGCCTTCGCCCAAATGGGGGAGCCATGAACATATATAACCCTGGGACTAATTAAAAGAGCCATTCCATAAAAATACATAATTGTTAAGAACGTTACTGGCACCATTGTGTCAAAGTATAGAAACTCTTTGCCAAATGCTGCCAGGGGGCAATGTAACGTTCCCTGGCAAACTCACACATTAACAAACTGAAATTTATTTGTACCATATACGCCACTCTGAGCAATTTGTATATAATGTAATTATTTAACAAAAAATATTATTGAATTTTGCGTAAAAGACATTTGTTATTATTGTAATATTTTTTGTAGTGATATTCTCTCTGTATTTAGGATGGTAATATTTCTATATTAAATATGTAATTGCGAAATGTGTCAATATCTGAGATAACAGAGATGTGAAATTCAGCCAGAGGGAAATAATGTCGGGAAATTACAAAGAAATGTTAATAGTCAGCAATACTATAAAAGCACAATGCACTATGTATTCTTTGGTCTTCCTTGTTTAGAGCTGAAAGCGGTAGGAAGCTGTATCGATGTATTTGGTGATTGGGTAGACGTCATTTGTCTGTATCTAGATTTTGCCGCCACTGAAGGAGAAATTACGAACTAATGTGAGTTGAATTATTGCTTGATCTAAATATATCAGAATTTATAAAAAGTGTGTATTATTAATGTAAATTAGCTTGTCCATGTCATCTATAATATTTCTTTAAAGAGTTTTCAGCATTTTTTAGCGGTGTTGCTGGGCTGTGCCGCGACCGATCGATTTGCAGCGGCGGCACATTTAAAAAATTGTTCCGCTAAAGGAAAAATCAACCAAACCCGTAAATCAGGAACAGATAGATAAACATTAACAGTGAACTAAGAGAATCTTCTTCTTTTACAGCGATCCAGAGACTGACTGAGATTTAAAAAAAAATAGTTACACATTTGTGCATTCTTAGACGGATAGTTAACATTGAAATTTAACAATTTTGGTTCTTTCAAATAACTTTAATGTATAGCGAAGTAGGTTTGATCAGTGATAATTAAATGTTGGCTTGGTAATAATTAACCATTTTCTGCTAATAGTGATAATCTTGTGTTCAAAAGCTAACGCCGGGAAAGAATTCAGTAAAAATATTTAACAAAAAAAATCCACTGCATTTAGAAAATGTGTGCCAAGGCCGAATGATGTAAAGAATTTAATTTTCAACCAAATATTCTTAATCAGTTAATATGAGTTCACGTAATTTGTAAATGTACGTAATTCTTTTGAAAGTGAAAATTTTTATTACCACACGTAAATAAGAGAGAGGTTCTACAACAAAGTTCGCACGCAAAGAAAGTAAGGCAAAGAAAATTAACTTAAAAGCAAATAAAATTCTTTAACGAAATTTATACACAGAACAATTTCGTTAAAGTTTGAACATTTGATTTCGGTCGCTCCAATATGATACATGTACTTTTGTGAACTCATCATTTTTAAGAACGCGTGCTGTTACAGCGTGATTACCTGTAAATACCACATTAATGCAATAAATGCTCAAAATGATGTCCGTCAACCTCAATGCATTTGCCAATACGTGTAACGATATTCCTCTCAACAGCGAGTAGTTCGCCTTCCGTAATGTTCGCACATGCATTGACAATGCGCTGACGCATGTTGTCAGGCGTTGTCGGTGGATCACGGTAGCAAATATCCTCCAACTTTCCACACAGAAATAAAACCTGGGACGTGAGATCCGGTGAACGTGCGGGCCATTGTATGGTGCTTCGACGACCAATCCATCTGTCATGAAATGTGCTATTCAATACCGCTTCTTCCGCACGTGAGCTTTGTGCCGCACATCCATCATGTCGGAAGTAAATAGCCATTCTGTCAGACACTGAAACATCTTGTAGTAACATCGGTAGAACATTACGAAAGAAATCAGCATTCATTGCACCATTTAAATTGCCATCGATAAAATGGGGGCCAATTATCCTTCCTCCCATAATGCCACACCATACATTAACCCGCCAAGGTCGCTGATGTTTCACTTGTCGCAGCCATCGTGAATTTTCCGTTGCCCAATAGTGCATATTATGTCGGTTTACGTTACAGCTGCTGGTGAATGACGCTTCGTCGCTAAATAGAACTCGTGCAAAAAATCTGTCATCGTCTCGTAATTTCTCTTGTGCCCAGTGGCAGAACTGTACAAGACGTTCAAAGTCGTCGCCATGCAATTCCTGGTTCTTAGAAATATGGTACGCGTGCAATCGATGTTGATGTAGAATTCTCAACACCGACGTTTTGAGATTCCCGATTCTCGTCAATTTGTTGCAGGTCGTGGTTGACGTTTCACATGTGGCTGAACTCTTCCTGTTTCCCTAAATACGTAACTATCCGGCGAACGGTCCAGACACTTGGATGATGTCGTTCAGAATACCAAGTAGCATTCTTTTTTTTTTTTTTTTTTTTTTTGTCATCAGTCTACGGACTGGTTTGATGCGGCCCGCTACGAATTCCTTTCCTGTGCTAACCTCTTCATCTCAGAGTAGTACGTGCTACCTACGTCCTCAATTATTTGCTTGACATATTCCAATCTCTGTCTTCCTCTACAGTTTTTGCCCTCTACAGCTCCCTCTAGTACCATGGAAGTCATTCCCTCATGTCTTAGCAGATGTCCTGTCATCCTGTCCCTTCTCCTTATCAGTGTTTTCCACATATTCCTTCCCTCTCCGATTCTGCATAGAACCTCCTCATTCCTTACCTTATCAGTCCACCTAATTTTCAACATTCGTCTATAGCACCACATCTCAAATGCTTCGATTCTCTTCTGTTCCGGTTTTCCCACAGTCCATGTTTCACTACCATACAATGCTGTACTCCAGAAGTACATCCTCAGAAATTTCTTCCTCAAATTAAGGCCGGTATTTGATATTAGTAGACTTCTCTTTGCCAGAAATGCCTTTTTTGCCATAGCGAGTCTGCTTTTGATGTCCTCCTTGCTCCGTCCGTCATTGGTTATTTTACTGCCTTAACTTCATTGACTTCGTGACCATCAATCCTGATATTAAGTTTCTCGCTGTTCTCATTTCTACTACTTCTCATTACCTTCGTCTTTCTCCGATTTACTCTCAAACCATACTGTATACTCATTAGACTGTTCATTCCATTCAGCAGATCATTTAATTCTTCTTCACTTTCACTCAGGATAGCAATGTCATCAGCGAATCGTATCACTAATATCCTTTCACCTTGTATTTTAATTCCACTCCTGAACCTTTCTTTTATTTCCATCATTGCTTCCTCGATGTACAGATTGAAGTGTAGGGGCGAAAGGCTACAGCCTTGTCTTAAACCCTTCTTAATACGAGCACTTCGTTCTTGATCGTCCACTCTTGTTATTCCCTCTTGGTTGTTGTACATATTGTATATGACCCGTCTCTCCCTATAGCTTACCCCTACTTTTTTCAGAATCTCGAACAGCTTGCACCATTCCATATTGTCGAACGCTTTTTCCAGGTCGACAAATCCTATGAAAGTGTCTTGATTTTTCTTTAGCCTTGCTTCCATTATTAGCCGTAACGTCAGAATTGCCTCTCTCGTCCCTTTACTTTTCCTAAAGCCAAACTGATCGTCACCTAGCGCATTCTTAATTTTTTTTTCCATCCTTCTGTGTATTATTCTTGTAATCAGCTTCGATGCATGAGCTGTTAAGCTGATTGTGCGATAATTCTCGCACTTGTCAGCTCTTGCCGTCTTCGGAATTGTGTGGACGATGCTTTTCCGAAAGTCAGATGGTATATCGCCAGACTCATATATTCTACACACCAACGTGAATAGTCGCTTTGTTGCCACCTCCCCCAATGATTTTAGAAATTCTGATGGAATGTTATCTATCCCTTCTGCCTTATTTGACAGTAAGTCCTCCAAAGCTCTTTTAAATTCCGATTCTAATACTGGATCCCCTATCTCTTCTAAATCGACTCCTGTTTCTTCTTCTATCACATTAGACAAATCTTCACCCTCATAGAGGCTTTCTATATATTCTTTCCATCTATCTGCTCTCTCCTCTGCATTTAATAGTGGAATTCCCGTTGCACTCTTAATGTTACCACCGTTGCTTTTAATGTCACCAAAGGTTGTTTTGACTTTCCTGTATGCTGAGTCTGTCCTTCCGACAATCATATCTTTTTCGATGTCTTCACATTTTTCCTGCAGCCATTTCGTCTTAGCTTCCCTGCACTTCCTATTTATTTCATTCCTCAGCGACTTGTATTTCTGTATTCCTGATTTTCCCGGAACATGTTTGTACTTCCTCCTTTCACCAATCAACTGAAGTATTTCTCCTGTTACCCATAGTTTCTTCGCAGCTACCTTCTTTGTACCTATGTTTTCCTTCCAAGTAGCATACATAGCACAATTGCCATACATCAACACGATATCGACCTTTTCCGCAATTGGTAAACGGTCCATTTTAACACGGGTAATGTATCACGAAGCAAATACCGTCCGCACTGGCGGAATGTTGCGTGATACCACGTACTTATACGTTTGTGACTATTACAGCGCTATCTATCACAAAGCGAAAAAAGTGGTACAACTGAAACATTCATATTTCTTTACGTACTACAGTATTATGTAATAAAAAATGGGGGTTTCTATTTTTAAAAAACGCAGTTGATATCCGTTTGACCTATGGCAGCGCCATCTAGCGGGCCAACCATAGCGCCAGCTGGTTTCCCCCTTCGAGCTAGACGAGCATCGTTCTTTGTAGTTTTTTCGTTTGATGCTTATTTCGTGTGATATTTGGCCCGGTCACTAACCATGGACCACCCTGCACACATCATTCACGTCGCAGCTGATGTACTATATCCAAGTGAATGCACTACTTCCCCACATTCTCTTCTTCATGTCTATTCCTTACAGTTTCTTGTTAATTTATTAGCCGTCCTTTTACGTAACTTGTATTTTCCAAATCCTCTGCGCTCACAGAGGTTAACCATACGCGATATAGCTTTTTCTTTACCTCAACCAGCTCCATTATTTCCATTTAGTTTTTAATCTATGCTTCCCTTCCTAAAGCCTTCTAGGCTGCTTCATTAATCGACTATTTAAGGCAGCCAAATAGTTCGTTCCCACTTTAGTATCCCTCCACCGCATACATTACATCCCATGTTGGATTTCATGTTTGCTAATGCAAACTTTTCCCACATCCTTCTTATAGCAGAGGTCTCCTATATTTTGGATCATCGTTGCTGTCGTTGCAACATCCTGTTCCTTCTCCTCCTACTTTATTTTGGTCTTATTCGGAAAACCAAGTTTTTAAGAAACTGTATAACAATCGAAACCGCACTCTCTGCCTCTTTTTACTCTTACAACTTGTGATTTAATCTCCCGCTCTCTTTGCTTTATTACATTGTCTATAATTGATTTTAGATTCCCTGACGGATTAGCCCCGGTGTATTCATGAATTTCTTTGTCCTGGAATTGGCCATTCATAACAATACACTTCTCAACCAGACAGAAGCAAAGTAACCTCCTACTGTTATCATTCCCTTAATCCTCTTCCCATGTAGCTACAAAATCATCATTTAAATTTTTTTCCAGTTCGTCCATTTCAGTTCCCAATTATTACCAATCCACGTCCATCTGGAACATTGATCAATCATTTCTTCCCAGGGGCATCGACATTAGGGCCAAGCGCCCCAATTATATCCCGTACTTTTTATTGAGACACTGATTATCCTCTCATTCTCTTTCCACGAATTAATTATTTCTTGTTTCAATTTTTTTGTTATAAGAAATGCTACCTCTGGGTTTGCTCTTTCTTTTTTCTTCACCCCACTCCAAAGCAGAATATAAGCGCCAATCACTTCTAGTTAACATCCTTTCTTTTTGGTTTCTGTCATTAGCAGGATATTCATTTTCAGTAGTCTAATTTCCTTAATTATATTCTCAGTTTCTCCTCCGACATTCCACGTTCGACAAATCAAAGCCCTTGTTCTTAACCAGAATAGATGCCTTTTGATCTATCTCCCTGTTTTATTTGATTTAGAAAATATAATAAGGTCTGTTTTTATCGGGGAGGGACGTTAACCCAGCGCCGGACTCCAACCTGGAGGACCGGCATTTTCCTTCAGGATTTACTCCGCAAGAATGGTTGCCTTCTTTTTGGTTATGAGTTGCCCCTATCATATGTTGCCATATCAAGAGAGGAAACTCAGGATCGATAAAGGAAAAGTGTCAGTCTCAGTATTCTGCAAGAAGTCTGCCCGGAATGGGAGGCCCTGTCAGTGGCTAAGCTACCGCCAATATTGCCCTCTGCTGCGTTGAAACACACAAAGCCCCTCGCCTGCACTAAAAGTGGGTGCTACGTAGAGGTGGTGTCTCCTCGAAACCCGACGTTCTAAATAACCCTCACAGCAAGAGCGCTGACACACTGGGACCCGATTTCTGCTTTCAAGACGAGTTTCGATGCAGTCAGACTCCAAACCACATGGACTTACTGTTTAGATGCAACGTTGAGAAAGTTTAACTTGGTGCTCCTGGTACCAGAAGATTGATAAAAGATTGCCCGTTAGTCTGAGGAACACTTGATGATCTCTTAACGCGACAGTCGTATCATCTGGATGTATTGGTTAAATAGTGTATTCACCCTGAGGACAAAATAAATAACTAAAAATAACAAAAGAAATCTAGAATTACGTTTGCATTAGGACCGTTGACGCCTCCTTGGCACCGTTAAGGTAATACGTCACTTTTTACTCACATGTGAGGCCATTTATCTTAATTTACTGAGCGTTTTTTCTTAGTACAGTAATAACTATATAGTATCCAGGCATTTTTGCCATCTATTTCAGCGCCTTTCCAATAGTGTGAGCTTTACTATTAATATATTTGAGGATGTTTCATCAATATACCTATATTTAACTGAGTCTGTCATAGATTCTCATTAAAAAGGAGTTGTGCTATCCCATTTTACCCTTAATGTATCATCACGCCTGATCTAGTCGACTGCAGTTGTAAACACATGTTCGAAACCCGTCTGTAATAGGTGAATAATTATACGATTTAGGCTCAGCTAGGGCAGTAAGTTGCTCAGTAGGTGCTCGTTTACTAGCAACATACTTGGGGATGCGGTTTCATTTTTTCCCAGGACCAGGTCTATGAAAATTTTTGATGATATTTTGTACCTCAACTTAGGCGTGTTTCACACATATGGTTTACAGTTTTAACAGCCCAGTTAGAAATGCCATTCCTCTTGTCGGCGCACGCATCTCGTCATTGGGTGCTCTGTATAGGAGCCTGATATGATCTGGTGGATAGGATAACCGACTCCCATTGCTAGTTCAAAGACCAGTCCGTTTTTATTTCGATTTTTGCGTCGCCTCAAACACTCCACATTTATTTCACATGATAAGCAAGTCATCTACTCATTCCCACGCACATAAACGGGTACTCAAGTATACGCTACCAACTCAGAAGTTTAGCTGTCAGATACTCTACGTGTCCCAACTAAGGATTTCGCTACATTTACGTTGGTTTTATGGTTGATTCGCAAGACAGCGAGGGCAAATTAGTGCTACAACTACGGCAGAGGCAACTTAATGGCTCATGCATTAAGAATGCTGACAAGAATAAGGTACAGTGGAATGGAAAAGAAAATTGACGATCATTTATATGACGAAAAGTTTGGTTTAAGAAAGGTAAAGGCACACGAGAGGCAGTTCTCACGTTGCGCTTGATAATGGAAGCAAGACTTAAAAAAAAAAAAAGAAAATCAGGACATACTCACAGGATTTTTCGACCTGAAAAAAATGTCTGACAATATGAAATGGTACGAGATGTTCGAAATTCTGAGAAAGGAAAGAAGCAAGCTATAGGGAAAGATGGGTACTATACAATATGTAGAAGGACCAAGATGAAACAGTACATCTGGAAGACTAATAACAGAATGCTCAGATTGAAAAGTGTGTACGACAGGGATGTACGTGTGTATTAAAATGGGGACCTAGAAACGATGGAGGGGCTTCGTCCCGCTAGCCCCTCAAAAGGCCACAGCAGTCCACCCACCCCGCCGCCGCTCCACACCGAACCCAGGGTTATTGTGCGGTTTGGCCCCCCGTGGATTCCCCCCCCCCCACCCCCCAGGAACGTCTCATACCAGACGTGTGTAACCCCAAATGTTTGCGTGGTAGAATACTTATGGTGTACGCGTACATGGAAACGGTGTTTGCGCAGCAATCGCCGACACAGTGTAACTGAGGTGGAATAAGAGGAACCAGCCCACATTCGCCGAGGTACAGGGAAAACCGCCTTATAAACCATCCACTGGCTGGTCAGCACAGTGGACCTCGACACTAATCCGCCAGGTGGATTCGTGCGGGGGACCGGCATGCCTTCCTGCTCAGGAAGTAACTCTTCAGATCGCGCGGCTAGCATGGGAAGGCTTAAGACAGGAATGCTATTTTGCTCCCCACTGTTCAGTATATACCTCGAAAGAGCAATAATTAAAAGGAAAAAAATTCAAGAATGGGATTAAAATTCAGGGTGAATGGGTATAATTGATAGGATTCGCTGATGGCCATTACTGCCCTCTGTGAAAGTGAAGAAGAACAGAGAATCTTTTAGTTGGAAAGAATGGTTTGCAGAAATTAGATCAGCTGTAAACTTAATTTCAAAATTAGTAATCATAATGTAGTTGAAATTAAGGAATTCGTGTACCTCGTAAGTAAGATAACCTATGACAGACGAAGTAAGCACGTAAAAAGCTGATTAGCTTAGGCAAAGAGGGCATTCCTGGCCAAGAGAAGTCAACTAAAATCAAACGTTGGCGTTAATTTGAGGAAGAAATACCTCAAAATGTTCGTTTGGAGCACAGATTTGCATGGTAATGATTCTTGGACGGTGGGAGAACCGGAACAGAAGAGAATTGAAATGTTGCGATGTGGTGCTGCAACAGAATATTGAGATTTATGTGGGCTGATAAGATAAGAATAGGAGATTCTCAGCAAAATCTGGGAACAGACGAAACATATGGAAAACTGACAAGAAGAAGAGACAGCACTATGGGACGTGTCTTGAAGCATCAGGGAATAACTTTCATTCTACTAGAGGGAGTTGTAGATGGTAAAAACTATACGGGAAGACAGACATCGGTATACACACAAGAAATAATTGAGGATACATGGTGCAGGTGCTACTCTGAGATGAAGAGGTTAGCGCAGGAGAGCAGTTCATGGCGGGCTGCGTTACGCCAGTTAGAAGACAGATTCCTTATTGGAACTCCAGCTCCCCCTCCACTAACTAAGTTGGCATGTGAATGAAGAGACCTGGATTCTTGAAATGGTCGGAACAACATGCTCTACCTTTCGGGATGTAGAGTGAACCATGTTTGAAAAGTGTGTCTCATCTCTCTTTTCGAAGGCAGCACCACCTTCCAATAACTACTTTTTGTTTCGTAGTTGATTCCTTAACTTGGTAGCGTACAATAGACTTTTTTTGCTAGCATTCAGGTACATTTGTCCTGTCTCATTCATGCATGAAAAGCCGCCGGTAGCGTTAAAAGGGCACAAGAAGAAAGCCACAGCTGTCTCTTGCATGCAGAGAGGAACGTCAGCTCGATGCGCGGCGGCCTCTCCACGGTTGTCAGGATGGCAACCCTGGCGGTGAGTCCCCCCCCCCCCCCCCCAAACGCCAGCGACGCGACGTCCCGGCGCGCCCATTTCGCAGCACTCCCCGAGGGGGTACCCCGCCCGCTCATCCCCACGGCTCATCCGGCGCGCCGCGTGCGGCGGCCACATGTTTTACTGTCGGCGCATTTTTATGACAGCTGACGTTGGCGCTGCCGCCGCCGCTGCAGACGCGATGTTTTGATACGGCTGTACGGTTTCCTTCGAAAGAAATGGCATTTCTTAAGAGCTCGCTGCCGAGACGGGCACGGAAAACACATCGCGAAGCGCGGACGACTCGTAACATTCCATCATTTCTACTTCTCCTTCAGATTCCATCTCGAAATGACGAAGGAAGTGGATATAAAAATTCCGTAGAGGACGCAATAAATTGCTACAGAAAGCTATCGTATTAATTACTGTAGGGCGATACACGCTTTACTGAAACATTTGCTTGTGCTCTTGGCTTCGGTGTCGCGGTGTAGGAAACACTCTTTTATGAGTATTTGTTCTTTCCTGTTATATTAAAAAATATTTTTGCCCAAACGCTACCCTGATATGGGAACATCTGCAGCTTCTTATAACCCAGCTGTATTTCCTTGTCTGCTTCTAGGAAGTAAGATGTTGAGGATGTGAAAATCAATCCTCTTGACAGACGACTGAGTCAATAAATTTTCTTTGTCATAGCGACTGATTAACATCCCTTATAAATTTGTAAAAAGAGATCCCGATTAACGCCGACCACGTCTCGATAAAGAACGAACAAGAAAACGTATTTAGCTGTAAAAACACCTGCAGCATGTGAGCCACCAAGGACGCATTATTTTTAAAACGACTAACGTTTGCTTATCATTCTTTCTTAGCGTTACAGGCAGCTATGTATGTAAGCGAATTTCAGCGACTTTGTGTTTAGTTTAAGTTCAGTGGTAGTCTCAGTAGCAATAAAAGTAATATATCATTGATACGTGACAAAAAAAGAAAAATAAATTAATTGGTATTTCTTTTCTTATGTCCCAGTATATTCATTTTGTAAAACCGCAAACACTGTACAATTATATCAATACATCCTGCACTGTAAGGAGTGTCTACATTACGCAACCTATGGAAGAGTTAAATATAGAAAAGTGTGTGGGATTGAGGATATGCATGTCTGTAGACACACATAAAGAATGAAAATGAATATGTCACTGTTGTGTTTTATTTTCAAGCAAAAACAAAAAAAAGTGAAAGCAACGATGTAGTAGTCCTGCATGGTATAAGGATTACAAAGGCGTGGTCCGTTCAAGAGTTTTTTTTTTTTTACCAGTTCTTCTTAACTGACTTTCTCCTGGTAATATACGCCATTGATCCTCACTTTGAAGTAGTTTATAGTTTATGCCTATGCATTATGCCTGAACATTTACTGCGCTCCTAGGTCATTCTCCAAATATGTCAATGATCTCCAGTCGGACCCTTAATGCTGTTGTCTACTGTGAAATATTGCAGAGGTCCTGGTGATAGATAAATTGTTCTGAACCAACATTTTCAGTCATTGCAGGTAATGGTAAGCTCTCTTACTTCTTCAGCACGTGCAACATTTCGACTCTTCCACTCGTTCGCATTTCTAGAGTATTCTGATGCCAACGGGTGGCAGAAAATTGTATGCAGCCACGTCGAATTTGTAGGAAAAGTAAGAGAGCATCAAGACCTTGAGTAACTTTCCAGACGTTCTTGATTTTATTTTAGTGATGATGCATGCGTGCAGCTCTTATAAATGTCTTTTCTTTTTTTCCTTCTCGATTTCTGTTTTCGGCTGTTTCGATGGTGCCCGCGAAGTACTCTGTTACATCTTGTCCTTTTTTTTCAGAGTGTGGCAGTAATGTATTTTCTTCTGCGTTTTACTGGAATACAATTAGTTGGCTTATGACTGACAACATTTATTTAATAAATCCACTGCATCGTTTTCAAAAGCTAGGCCGTTAACCACCGGATAGTATTTGATATTGAAATAATGTTCATCACTTCAACTTATGTGAAGAAAATGCAAGAGAGACTCTACGTAATAATATTAAACAACATTTCGTTCAGGTCTAAGCCTTATCGAAAGTTCACAGTCTGTTTTCCCCTATGAAAGCGGTTTTTATTAGTGGGAAATCACAGACTTACAGATCAGTTTTCAGGATAGGTGCTAGCTCACACTCCAACGTAAACTGACTATTTTTTCATCTGAATATTAGAATTTATATACTGTACACCGTTCACATGCTACATCTGACACCACCACATGTACTACATCTAATATCAACTGGAAACGTTTCTGTAATGCTTCATTACCATTAATGTAGAGTTAAAATATAACGTTAGCCTTCAGATCCGCCTTGAAATATTCATCGTGAAATCACATAGCGGGGGACATGTAAGCGACATCTGTTTGTGAACACATGCATATCATATTAAGACGATGAAGTTCAATATCTAAAATAATATCACAAGTGGATGTTACACGAAGATGATGTTTCCAATGGGACATTCAGGTGTACAGAATCTTGTAAGGATCAAAAGAACTTAGTACTCCGTTTCCCTTACAATCCACAACGCAAGACTTTTTACCAGCAGAAACACCAAGGTCTGTTTAGCATATTCTCTTGTCAGATTATTTTTCTGCCCCTAGTTAAAAATTTCCGTAAACGAATGTAATATTTAAAGTTTGGAGACGTCTGTTCGACGGACAACATTACACTTATTGATCTTTTTTACCAGTTACCGTTATCACAGTAAAGATGTGAAGGTAATAAATCATAAATCTGCGAATTTAGACAGAATCTTACGGGAACAGCAATCCGCTTTAAGAAAATGTTCAAATGTGTGTGAAATCTTATGGGACTTAACTGCTAAGGTCATCAGTCAGTAGTTAACCTAAATTATCCTAAGGACAAACACACACACCCATGCTCGAGGGAGGACTCGAACCTCCGCTGGGACCAGCCGCGCAATACGCTTTAAGAGTTAAGTATTACGCAAATGAGCCTATTGTATAATAATACTGCAATGTTAGAGAACATATTGTATGTTCATTACCAACGTAGTAGAAATTAAAATGAATGACCTAGTATCTTTTGTGGCCGAAAGAGTAATAACATCTGCTAATTGATGAACAAAGGAAAATGAGTTGCTACTCCGTGCTGCAACTAAAAATGCACTAGACACTTTGTTCCTGAGTAGCGTGTCTATCACTAAAATTGTGATAGAGTTTTAGATGAAATAAACTTACTCCGTTTCGAAAAAGAAGTAAGAATACCACACCGAGTTTCTCTCGGTTATTGTCGCATGCCGAAATTTCTGCTATAATCACGTAACTTTTCTCCCTACATATTCCATGCATACGGGAGTTCAGGGAACTGAGGAACGTGGCACGTTATGTCTCAGGTGAAGGACGACAGCACCTTTCTCGCCTGACGGCAGGCTGAGCTTGCAAGCTCTTGGTAACCGAGTGAGGGGGAAACGCCCCAAGTTTCCTGCCATGTTAGACCAACAAGCAACAGCGGGGCTGCTAAACAGTGAGCCGCACTTGCAGCAACAACAGAGAAGGAGGGGAAGGGAAGGAAGGGGAAGGGGCAGAGGAGGGGAAGTGCTCAGGGGAGCAAACGGCAAAACTTGGCTTATTACGCGGCGCCGCGGCCGGGTCAACGCCAGCACCGTGCCACGGGCGACAGCGCCGGCTTCTGTGTGGCGCGGGACAGCCTAGGCGGCAGGCGCTTCCTGCAACCAGGTGCCCGATACTGCGACCAATGTCGTAGCTGCGCTACGCAGTGGAAGCAGTTCAAGTGGACTGCTACAGTCAGAATCGTATTGTTAAATATTAATAATGATAGTTTTTTAAAACATCTCCGTTAATGATTTAAATAATAAAACAAGTTGTGTTTCTACGTGCATTGAAAGATGTTTCAGAAATTTGTTTCACTTAACTCCCCTAAGAGCTGACATTTGTACTGTATGTGCTATCGGCGTGTGTGGTGGTGTGTTATTCTTGCCTGAATTTTAATGGCCGTCCTGCAATCGGAAAATCTTTAAATAAGAAATACTGTAATTAATAGCTGCTAATGTTAGTAAATAGGTCTGTCTGTGATCTACTTATAGGTATTGTGGGTAGGACGTCAAACGGACCGACATGGAGCAGGAGAGGCACCACAGGACATTTTAATTTCCACTGTCTATACTTTTACAAATAAATTCATAAAACTTTGTCAGCATGACCAGGAAGGATTCAGAATTCACACTCATAGCAGTGGAAGTTCCAAAACATAACGAAATGATTTTTGTTACATGTGAAATTTCATCACTTTTTCACTTACAAATGTCAGTATTTGTTGCTATAGGTACACTTTTCTTCATAAGTAAGAGACATTCTTCGATGAATTTTGCACAGAATTCAAACCATACTTAAAGGTGTATGAAACACTAGAATTCTCCAAATCTATTAAAACTGTGGTAAAAATTGAGGTAATTAACTACGAAATTTGTGTTTTTTCTAAAAATGAAGTTTAAAATACAACAGCTCATTCGTTTTTTTTTTCATAAATTAAATAAATTCTAGAGTTTCATACACCTGTAAGTACGGTATATATGCTGTGCAAAATTCATCGAAGAATCTCTCTAACTTATGAAGAAAAGTGTACCTATACCAACAAATGCAGCCATTAGTAAGTGAAAAAAATGATGAAATTTCGCACGTAAAAAAATTTATTTTGTAATGTTTCGAACTTCCACTGCAATGAGTATGAATTCTGAATCCTTCCTGGTGATGCTGACAAAGTTTTATGAACTTATTTGTAAAAGTATAGACACTGGAAATTAAAATGTCTTGTGATGCCTATCCTGGTCCAAGTCGACCCGTTTGACGTCCTACCCCCTTAAGCGAAAATTCACACATTCGCAGATCATCAGAGTGAGTATTATTTAAAATCATAATACGAGTCAAGGATATTGCTGCAGTATTGCTTCCGAATGATTTAAGATAAATGCAAAAGTGTTGTATTTTAGAGGACTACTTTCAGATCCGTCACATCGATGACATATGTTTATATTAGTTTGTTGTAAATATTGAGAGAAACGCATGAAATTTTGAACAAAATTATATATTTACAAAGGGTATCATATTCAAGAGAAACGTGTCGTATGGATTTGAAATTGAACGAATACGTAAGGACGGTAGTAGGAAGGCTAATTGTCGACTTCGATCTATTGGCAGAACTTTAGGAAAATGTGGCTCATCTATAAAGGACTCCACATATAACACTAGTGCCACCCACTCTTGAGTACTGTTCCAGTATTTGGGATCCCCACAATGTCGGGTTGAAGGAACAAAATGGAGTAGTTCAAAGGTTGACTACTAAATTCGGTACCGGCAGGTTCGATCAGTATGCATGTATTACGGAGATGCTTCATGAACTTAAATGGGAATTCCTGGACGGAAGACGAAGTTCTTTTGGCAAAACTCTGCTGAGAAAATTTAGGGAATCGGCATTTGAAGCTGACTCCAGAACAACGCTACTGCCACAGACGTACATTACGCCTAAGGGCCGCAAGAAAAGATAAGAGAAATTAGGGCACATACAGAGGAATATAGGCAGTCTATTAGTGAGCGGATCAGGAAAGAAAATAATAGTAGTGGTACGAGGTACACTCCCCCATGGAACTATTAGGTGGCTTGCGAAGTATCTGTGTAGAAGTAGATGTACGTACAGGAGGTATGGTGAATCACTGTGCGTTGTAGTCTTCTTTCTGTGTTTTAATGGACGAGGATTTGAATTACAGATCGGGAGAAAAATGGCTGTTACCTTGCCTTAGTCCAGCGTGATGTAGATTTTCTGCATTATAATGATATTCTAGCATAAGAAGGTTCATTGGCAGTCTGTGACATTCCTGACAAAGAGAGCTACATATCTGGATCTCTGATCGCTAACTCTATTCCACCTGGAGCTCCGGATGCTGATCGAACATGATCCTTTCCTACACCACTAAACCACCATCATCAAATTTGTCGTTTTGTACAACGTTCTTGTAACGCTACCGGTTACTACTTTTTCTCCACACGGATATGTGACACGGAAGCAACATTCAATTTGAAGCAGCACGTTGTTAAGACAAAGTTCAGTGTCGATGGCGCTGACTTAGCAATACACGGACTGTCCGCTCAGTGCCCGGATCGGGATACACAGAACAATGTTTGGCACACAAACCACATTTTCCGAATCCGAAACGTTAATAAGAGGTACGGGCAGTCAAAGGAAGAAGTATTTGAAATTAAACATTTGCTGTTTTCAGAAAGTCTCTTGTCTTAGACACTTCAAACTATGTAATCTTAAGGAAGCAATCTTCTGCGTCATTACGTTTCGAAGTCATCTATTCTCTGCTTATCTCTTCTGTAACCGATCTACGTTTTACTTTATATAAATCCACGCTCTAGATAGACAGCGTAAGAAAAGATTTTATAAAAAATATTTTTAATTTCTACATTAATATTTTCTGATCAGGAAAGTGTTTTGGTTATTGTCAGCTTGCACATTTTATCCTCTTTACATTTGCCAACGTCAGTTATATTACTGCCCAAATATCAAACATTAACTTTAACGTTTCTCTTACTAATGTATTACACTTAGCGTCGTAATTCTACTGTATTCCCTTATTCTTGTTTCATTTTTATTAATACTGAACTTAAAATTTCTTTTCATGATAGTGTTCATTCCAGTTAATACTCTTCGAATGATGTATGGAAGGCAAAAACCCTGGATCCTGTCACAATTAATGTCTCTCTTTTATGTCCTTCAGCTCTGGCGTCTGTAGTAGTTTTAGGTAAATTTACGCTCCCAGTAATTTATCCTTGATAACTTAAGGATTTGAAACAGCTTAGTCCAATGTACAATTTCGAAAGCTATTTCTAAATCTATATGCTTTAATATGTGCCTGTCTTTGTTCTACGCATCTTAGGAAACTTGTACCTACAGCACGCAGTATTGCCTCACATTTTAAACACTATAGCACAATTTGTCATTCATCAACATAGTATTTCTTTTATATTTTTAATGCTGTTCATTTACATAGAGTGTCTATATTTTCTTTAGTTCTTTGTATCTGACCAATTTTAATATCATGATATTTTTTCGAACAAATAATCAAAACGATTTAATACATTTTGCAAAGTAGGCAAATTGGTATCATGAGGGATATCGCTTTATATAAAAAGATTTATTCTGAATGATGACGGAATTTGTAGCTTAAAAAAGAGGGAAGTCAAAAGCAGAATGCAATGCAGCTGCTAGAAGAAGCCCGTGAATGACTGTGTGTGTGTGTGTGTGTGTGTGTGTATGTGTGTATGTGTGTGTGTGTGTCGTCAGCACGGTGATAGTATATGTAGCAAGCCTTTCTGGATGTGGTGAGCATTTAATTCTGTGGGTCACTCAAAAAATAATATTAATGGGAGAGAATTGTGTGCCTAAAGCTTGCTTGAAGTTATTCACAACAGGACAAGGAGTCGTAGCCAAAATAATTATTGTCGCCAAACTACTACGTCGCACCAATATCCTTACCTCAGTAAGACTGTACCATTTCAGAGAACTGTAAAAGACTAGGTCGTGTCGCAGAATTATTCACTGGAAAATATATCGCGTGTGTCAAAAGTTATCCTAATCCCCTGGTAAATATTTACTCAAGTCGTTACTACCATTCGCATGCTCCACATCCTCTCATCCCAAAAACCGAGTAACGCATCATGCAAAAGAGAAATTCTTAAAATTAAAATTGATAAATTTTCCAGAAGGTAAAGCAAAATTTGTCTCTTACACTGAAAATCACATGCTTGCTAGGCAAATTATTGCCCATGTATTTTACTGGTTAGAAAGCGTGGTTAGTTAAACTCAATGACGTGAATATTATTGTGAAGTCACTCTATTTGATCATTACCACGACCTGTAAAGCAATAAATCAATCGGCATTTGATTTTAAATAATGTTTAAGTTTATAGTATAATAGTAATTGCCCAACTATGTTCTATTATAGCTTACATATTCAACTGAGATCCGTTGTGCATAATGACCGTTGTCGCTCATGTAGGTAATAATATTTGATAGAGAAGTTAAAATCCAATATAACCCAGTCAATATCAAAACTGTCGTCCACTTAAGGACTGGCGAACTTATTATATCTCTCAGAAATTAAATTGTTACTAAGGTCCAGTTTCTTAATTAACAACATTGGCCTTATTGATGAAAATTAATCTTCATAGTTACACTTATTTGTGTCTGATCATTCTTAGACAACATATTTACGTGTCATAGTAATGAACAGTTGTAAAATTTCTCGCATCCCTTCCGTTTATCTGCTTTGTAATTGATGCCTTTCCCAGTCATCAGGTACACAGCCGACTGCACAAACACCCAGAGGTGTAGGAGGTTGAAAGAGCCTTATGTAACGCAGACAGTCTTCATTCTAGTAAGCTTCTCCTAGTTCCGTTCCTCACTACCAAATGTAATTATTTTACAGACATGATTTACTGAGTGATGGCTCATTACACTGTCGGAATCTACCTTGCTTGGTGGGTGTTGAGACTCTTGCATTTTTCTTGAAGCCTGAGAGAATTCCACTTGCCTCATACATCATACAAACCACGTGGAACAGTTTTGCCATGGTTGAATCTCCCACGGATCTCAATAAACGACGAATATCGTCTCCTCCAGGAACGCTATACTGAATGAGGACTTTCACTGCTCTGTTAAATTCTTATCGCCATGTCTTATCATCCATTTCATTCTTATTCATATTTATGCTCTTTCTGTGAATGGTTTCCACGTTTACTTCCTTTGTTTAGCCCTTCAGCGTATTTATTCCATGTCTTAACGTTTTCTTCATAGTTTAGTAGCGTCTCGCTATCAGAGTTCTTCACGTTCACTCAACCCCTTCCGTCTCCTCCGAAGCTTTCTTTTAATTTTACTATGAAATATATCTATCTTGTAGTCATGCACGCTTCTACAAATGTATAATTTCGCATTTCTTTAAGATCCTCAAACAATACTTTACTGGACGATTCTGTTGCAATTTCATGAAATTATTCAGCATATCACAACTGATAAATTAGGGTTTGAATACATATCTGCACCTGGAAATAGTTTGCAATATAAAATCTGGTTCTTACCATTATATAATCTATGTAAAATCTCGGTTCATTTTTGTAACTAACCAACTCCATTTCCTGACTATTAAAGCAAGTGCTTTTACTTACAAAATTCTACAACGTGATTTCATATTGCCTTCTTTTCTGCCAGTCAGTAATCTCTTACTGTTTTCCCTCTGTGGAATTCCAGTCTCCCATCATGTAGCATTTTCACCTCCTGAGCGTGCCGAGAAAATTCTTGGTATTATGAATGATGTTCCAGTCTCATCGTATTTGAAGCTGCTAGGCATGTAAAATTCTGGTTCTGAGGTCAGTCGTCGGCTTGTGTCTGTTTTGCCTGTAATAAAATGTCCAATTTAATGTTAATAAGCGTTCACCGGCGATTCCTGCGCTACTCATGTCTGATTATTGTTCGGTCCCTACATTGAACGAGCAATGAAAGAAACAGAGAACTTTGGAAAAGGAATAAAACTTCAACGAGGAGACATATAAACTTTGAGGTTTGCTGATGACATCGTCATTCTTTTAGAGGCAGCAAGGGATTTCGAACAGCAGCTCAATGGATTGGATAATATCTTGAAAAGAATTTGTATGACTAATATCAACAAAAGTAAAACAAAGGTAACGAAGTGTAGTCAAATTAAATCAGGCGATGCTGTGGGAATTAGATTAGGAAATGAGGCACTAAGTGTTGTATATGCCTTTTTCTTTTTGGGTTGTAAAATAACTGTTGGGTGAAGTAGAGAGAATACAAACTGTAGACTGCCAATTGTGAGGAAACAGTTTCTAAAAAAAAGAAACGTATTAACATCGTACACAAGTTTAGAAGTTGGAAAGTCTTTTTTAAAGTGTTTGTCTGGAGTGTGGTGTTATACATAATTGAAACCTACACAATTTTTAAACGGTTCCGACAAGAAGAAAATGTAGTCTTCAGGATTGTATTGCTGCAGAAGGATGCTGAAGATTAGATGGTAGATGAATAACTCATGAAGAGCTACTGACCGAACTGGGGAAAAAGTGTAGCAATACCTGACTAAAAGGAGCGATCGTGAGCCATCAAAGAATCGTCAGTCTTATAATGGGTAGTGGAGTGAAATGTCGGACGGGACAGGACGGGGGGGGGGGGGGGTTGTGGGATTGTAGAGGGAGCTCTAGCCATGAATGCAGTAAGTATATTCAATTGAATGTAGGCTGCAGTAGTTATTCAGAGAAAAAGAGGATCTCGCAGAGATTACACTAACGTGGAGAGCTGCTCAAAACCAGACATCGGACTGAAGACAATAGCTACAGCAACTGCAACATGTGGATAACATTGAGGAGAAGAAGATACAGTATTAAAAGACATATATTACGACGTAAATGAATACCTTCCTTGGTATTTAAGACATTCTACAGCGTGAAAACTACTGGGAAGACAGAAACTGGACTTTTGGTGCAAGTGCTATTCTGATGTAAAGAAGTGAGCACAAGAGAAGAAACTGGTCAGAAGACTCATGGTCCCAAAAAAAAAAAAAAAAAAAAAAAAACGAAAAAATGAAAACCCTCTACTGGCCCGACAAAAAATGGCTTTTTCCCACCAGTACACTTTACTATCTCCCAATATGTCTCTTTTCAAGTTCTCTAAACTGCTTATGCGTCAAAGGGCTACAATATTCCACGCTCCGACCTGTAGAACACGAGATTTGTTTTTCCTTTTGAAAATCCCCCCCCCCCATTTTTCCTCACACAAAAACCAAAATGGACTATTGTACCCAAGAGGACGGCATCTTATGATTGAACAACACAGTATAACAGCTGCAGATTCACAGCGCTTTCAGCTGTTCGTAGTATCTGCATAACAATGCCATGCTCGCTAATGGGATTCCAGATCAGATCATCTGAATATTGTGCTTGGAGCTACTGAAAAGACTGCTGGTCCTTTTTAGGACCCACATGCTAGGCTGATTACTCCTAATTTATGGATATGTTTCGGATTCATCCAGTGATTTTGTCTGCAAACAGATACTTTCTTCTCTGACCAGAGTATAAATGGCGAGTTGTAACGAATAGCTGGAAAAGAAGATGATTTACCTGTAACCCACTTTGAAGTTGACGTGAGGATCACAATATAAGTCACTCATCAAAATATGTGTCTGACGTGATCCATTCTATATAAAGATAATTACATCTTATAGAATGAGGTGTAATAGGGTTGTTACGTTGAGATGTAACGTTTATCCGTTGTTTCATAACTTCTTGGTAAAACAATTTCATATTTTAAGTTGAAAAAGAAACAAAGAGTGAGTGTTTTGACTAATTTTGTTTGTTCTGAGCCAGGTTTTCGGCTCCTTGGATCACTGTCAGAAAACAGACTTGTATCGTCATAAGACGTTAGTGTGTAGGGAACATATCAAAGGTAAAAAAAGCAGAAGCCCATTGGAAACACCTGAGGTAAATAAACGTTGACCACACAACTCCCATGTGGTTTTAAATTATCAACGCTTTCCCACTCCTATGCTTCACGTATGGCTTGCCATGAAAGGCAACAAAACAGGGTGTAAAATATCGATGGCGTTCCGCTGTGCTGAAAGGTGCCGCGATGGACAACTAAAGGGACAAAGTACGCATTAAATTCTTACTGTGTTATTAGATTTGCAAACAATTGGCATATTAGGTCTGTCATAGCGTTGCATTTTTAATCTGTATTTGTTTCACATGAAATCTTTTTAATTTATTTCTTTTCGGCATTAGTGTCACCTCTTTGTTTTAGAAATACAGGCACATATTATCCTTTAATATTTTATTACTATTTTCTAGAATTTTACGATCAACAGCTGTTGCTATAGATCGATATGTACATTAACGGATACTGCTTATTTATATCCTGGGACTGCATCTATGGAGTGTTATATACTTCATTTACCGATGTTTGTAGCTGCTTCAATGGAAACAGCCCAGCATCAGCGTCATCCATCTCCATAATAACCAACTGTTTCGAACATCTACGAAAGGCCGTCCGCTGGACATCACCTATCGATGTTCACAGCCACCACTTTGGTAATCGCTCTGATGCTACATCTTCGGTACAGCGTCCATCACCTCCGTAGAACCCAACAAAAATTGGTTCAAATGGCTCTGAGCACTATGGGACTTAACATCTTAGGTCATCAGTCCCCTAGAACTTAGAACTAATTAAACCTAACTAATCTAAGGACATCACACACATCCATGCCCGAGGCAGGATTCGAACCTGCGACCGTAGCAGTCGCGCGGTTCCGGACTGCAGCGCCTAGAACCGCAAGACCACCGCCGCCGGCTAGAACCCAACAGTATCATAAATATTTTCCAACATTCCCCTAGAGGGCAACCTATTGGCAGCGAATTTGATGTTTAATTGTTTCTTTTTAAAGCCTTTAGTACATTTATTTCACAATCGCTGTGTTAGCAAACTCTTTCTTCTTTATTTGAGAATTATTCTACGTCATTTTGTCGTTTTATTTAACAATAAGTACATCCTTTTGTACATATTTAGTATTTAAGAAATAGCTTCACTGCTCGGTCCAACAGTTGACTACCGTCATGCAGCTATTCCTGCTCTTTACTCAGCCAGTGTCCATCACAATGGGTATGTCTACATTTTGCAGTTTTATGGGTACTTTAGAGTTCTTTTAATGTAGCCCTCTAATTTATTACGGCTGTGTCTGAAGATTATCTTGTAACGACTGAAAGTGGTCACCTTTGAGTAAATGTCCATTGTGATAGAGACTGTTATAATTATTTTCAAAGTTTCTACTGCTTGTCTTCGCGCTTGCGAAATCCTGTCATGGCCAGCAAGGCCGCCGGATCTCTCCAATTGAGAATGCATGGAACATTATGGTCAGATCCTCCGACCTGCTCGGGATTTTAATGGTCTAATGAGTCTACTGAACCGAATATGGGACGATATACCCCGTATCCAACAACTCGGGTCTAGTGAAGCAAGGGATACAAGCCGTCGGCTTTGACCGATGACGTCAGAATTGGCCAGAGAGCATTTATTACACAGATGAAAGAGCTGACAAGAATGTTCAGAAACAAAGGAATACGAGAGACGAAAAATATAGTTGACATATATAAAGGCCACTAGTATTTTCACGTTAAGGATATCGAGTGTTTATATAGTAATATTTTTCAGGTAAATGAAAGGGAAAAAATGGATGGAAAATATTGGTAGCATAGAATACATCACGACACATATATATGAGTTGTATCTTGAACCTCATTCGAACTGTATTGCTTAAGTGCAGTATGTGATACAAGTTTGGCGTACGTCGATTTCTTCGTTTACCTAGCATTAGTGTCCTGTTATTCAGTTGAACTATGTGTCCCCTGCTTCACTACACCCTAAATGAAGCACGAGATACATGTTTTTCATGTGTTGTTTATTTCCCCTCCGCTATCACTAACAGTCTGTTCTTACGTAGATATCAGTACTACCGATGGCAGAACGAGCTACGTACATAATATTTGAATCCCATACTCCCGTTGACCTCTATATATGTACACTGATAACGAAAACGTGGCAATGGACGTACGTTACATTTGCAACCTGTACCACAGTTGAACTACGCGAAGAGGCAATAAGACGTCTCATATACAATTCGTATTCCGTTCTTGACTATGGGTTACAGTTTTTTTTTCGCCTTCGATACTAATAGTATCCCATTCTTTACTTGAGCTATATAGCTATCCACGACATTTGTATCCTGCTCTGCAGTTGACATATATTGGTAAATCTGATCAATGTTACATACGTCGTTGTTTTCGAATACACAGTGTCAGTGTAAAGGTCAACTGAAGGACGGGATAAAAATTTCTGTGGTGTCTGCCGTTTCGATTTCAATATTGCTAGTGCAGATTACAAAAAATCGTACTGATACTAGTGCCGGGAAACGGAAGGAGAAAGACAGCTGAGAAATTTCTATTACGTACTGGACTACACGAAAACATACGTATTGGTGCAATACAACAATGAAATACATCAAAATAGTCAAATGCAGTAAAAGGAGAAAATGGAAAATGGAACTCACCAGACGAGAACTTCCTAAGAGAACCGAGGCTCGCCTAGAAAGACATCAACAAAAATCGTATACCCACATACACAACAAACAAAACATTACGAAAACACACACACACACACACACACACACACACACACACACGCACAGACACACACATTCACCCCCCCCCCCCCCAAATCCTAATGTGAAATTAGCTTACATATTTCGGGCGGTACATTTGCCCATTAGCCCAACACGTTTAACAAAACATTTAAACGGGTAATACGTCTGGGGAATACTACGCCTCCGGCGTTTCCCCTTCCCTACAAGAGATTTCAAAGCTGACCAGTAACCCTCTATGCTATTTGTGCAAGCCCCTGCGGATAATGATCTGAACTTAATATTATGATTAACTACGAGATGCTGATAACCCATTTCCTCTAAATCCCTACATGAAGAAAAACCATCAAAAATTACAATGGAACCATCAGCAACGTGATCTTCAATTAAGCTGACGAAAACTTTTCTTCCTTCGATTGGGTACTACTTCAAACAGTACATCGTCACGCTCTTCACCTGAAACTACAGACCCCCAAACCCATAATACCACTGAAGCTTCCCCCCTGTTGCACTTCCTTTTGCCAAAATGTGACTCATCAGTTTTGACCATAGCCCCCTGCTCCCTCAACAGTCTCCCATATTTCATGTATTCCCCACAAACTTCCCTACAAAACGAGTACCAATCCACAACTATACGCTTACTCACACGACATTCATGCACACACAGCCACACAGGATATCTCAAACACCAACAGTACGTGATTTTCATAATGTCGCTCAAGGCGAGCTAAGATTTTTCGAACCACGTCCTTCGTCTAATGGACCGCCACAGCCGATCTTTGCTGCAGCGTCACACGAATAAGTCGTGAATACGGTGGCGAGATACGCTTGTGAGGCGCAGATGTTCGCCGTACTCACGACATCGAACATACTGGGCAACGATACCACATATTTGTAAAAAAGAAATAGTGGCCAACACGTCTACGACCATATCCTCTCTCAAATCATCCAGGTTCATCGGAACAGATAAATCCATACCTACAAACAATACTGAGATACTAAAAATTGTCATAAAAGAAGAAACTAATAGTTCAAATTACCTCAATATCATTAAGAATAAAATTAAATACCAAATGAATTGCAAACAACCAATTACTTAAATAAATGCACACGAAGAATATTTTGAGCTATATGTAGCGATCTCTTTTAAAATCATATTCAATTATTTTAATGGTCAATGATGGCGCTTATCCGGAACACAGAACTGTTCTATTATCTATGGCTGAAAGTGAAGACATTATTAACTATGAGTAATGTATGACGTCATTGGTCCAAGCCGACGGGTTGTATCCCCTGCTCCACTGGACCCAACAACTCTATCAGCCAATGCCAAGACGAATAGCTGCTTGCATAACGGCATATGTGGATAACCGCATTGTTGACTTACTCAATTTGTGAAGCTTTTCCCTTGAATAAATCATCCAACTTTTCTGAAATTATAACTATTTGTTTGTCTGTACATGTACATCACATCTACCGATTTCCGTCCCATCCGGATTTTTTTAAAACTTAGAGTGTGTTCATACTGTGTGTTTTAGTTATGTACTGCGTTTGGTACAATCCATCTTTTATATTGTAAGTTTCCACTCTATTACAGCATTTTCAAGGCACGCAGAGATTGATGATAGTTGCTCAATTTGACATTACTCTTCCAATGTCACGACCAGACATTATGTGTGTGTTGATAGTACCTACAAAGTTTGGTTTCCTACACACAAGTGTCTCTTGCTTGCAGTAGTCAGTTTTTCACTGACGATGGCCAAAGAAGCCAAACAATTTTTTCGAAATAAACAAATATTAGTAGAACAAAGATACAATTTGTTTTTCAAACCTTAAAAGTAATATGTAGCACTTTCCATTTTAGTTTTATAAGTGGGTTGTTTTCTGCAGGAGAATGGGGATGGTTCGAATTTGTAGAACTGTAATGCTTGTGTGAAATCTAATCCTTGCCTATTCAGTAGCAGAGGATCAGCCGTCTGTGGAACCACCGTCTGTATGTGTAGTTACTGCTCTTCTCTGTAACGTCATAATATTTACTTGGCGTCGGCGGCGCGAAGGACTGCACCGGTAAACAGCTCACGCAGTATACATAGGGCGAGACGACTCGTGGCATTGTTTACACACAGATCTGCCGGTTTCTCGTAATCCGCTTTGTTTTGAGTAGCCTTAACACAGCACGCTGCTGGATTAATATTTGTAGATACGTAGATGCACACTGGAATTTCCGGAAGCGATTAAATGCGCTTGGTTAGTATGATTGTTTTGGCGTTACTTCGTATTATTCAGACAAGCTCTGTTAAACAACGATGAGGAAGGAAACAGGGTGTGTTCTATGCAAAGAAACCAGAACGGCAATACCCTTTTAGTGATTTAGAAAACAATACGAAACGTCCGGATGGCAACTCCAGTAGCACTTCAGTAGACAATGAATGTTCGCTATTTGTTCTGTAGCGCACTTCTATTAAAAGCAATCTCACAGAGCGAATTTTGTACTACAGATGTTGTAGGACGACGTACTATTCCATCAAACGACGTGTCTGACAATGTCCGCGAGGGTCACTGATTTTTTCATGTGACCAACTTAACAAATAAAATATATAATCCTAAGTGAGTAGCACTGCCGTAAGCAAATTCTCACACTATGAGTTCCTTTGTGGCTTCTGATCTCACAACATATTATACACCAGCGGTGATTCTATGCGGATGTTAACTGCAGCGGTGTTCGAAACAGAAGCAGATGTTCAATACATGAATATCATGAAGAAACTGATGTTGATAAAGACAGGACTAGCGATTTTTTAACCTACAAATGAAGGATACAAAGGAAGAAGAATGTGGGAGTGTTATTTTCAAAGGAACCGTCTTTTCATTTGCCTTAGGCGATTTCTGGAAATCATGGGAACATAACCGTAAGTGGCCGATATGAGTTTGGAAACCCACATTTCTCGAATATGTATCCAGCGCCTCAAGCACTCTGAAAGTTGGACGATAAAGCGTAACCACTAGACCGGCATCAGTGATAAAAAGAAATATATAGAATGGAAAAATCATGCGGTTTAACAAAGAATTTCTTTAATACAAATTGCATGTCTAGGAATGTGAAACCTTACTACAGGTTTATACCGATAGGTACCGGTGAGGTGGCGAATTGGTAAGACGCTTGATTCTTATACGGGAGGACAGTGGTTCGTATTCCCGACCTGTTATCCACGATTAGGTTTTCCGTGATTTTCTTTAATCGCTTATGGCCAGGTTGGTTCCTATGGAAATACAGGGCTAATTTTTTTCCTTGTCCTTCCCCGAGAAGAGATTCTACTCCATCGCTAAGGCCCTCGCCGACTTTAAAACGTTATAACTTAATCCTCTTTGATTCCTTATTTTAGTTTTATACGTGTGAGACATATTAACGGTATGTTATGACGTAGATAAATCAGAAGCACTAGAAATAT
Organism: Schistocerca cancellata; assembly: GCF_023864275.1. Classification (NCBI taxonomy): domain Eukaryota; kingdom Metazoa; phylum Arthropoda; class Insecta; order Orthoptera; family Acrididae; genus Schistocerca; species Schistocerca cancellata. The sequence goes on along the minus strand of NC_064626.1, from coordinate 1,030,627,289 downwards.
GAACTGCAACAGAAATGGTGCGTGAAATGATAAAAAAATATGGATTGAAAAGTAATATTAAAATTTGGCTGATTATAATTCGCAAGCGAAGGTTAAAGTCATTTGAACGTCATTAGAAAATGAATAGAAAAAGAATAAGAAAACAATGATTTTAAACATATTTGGAAAACGAAATGAACGGTAACTTGCATCACAGACGTCAGGAAAATTCCGAAAAGGACGTACTGGAGAATCTAAAAGAAAACCGTGGAAACAGTTTATGAATAGAGTACTAAATTTAAACTGGATCGTTTGCAGAAAAAAAATTAAAAAGCATCAGGAAGAGTGTGGGCGAAAGATACTACGTATGGAAGAGTTGACTGAATTTTGGGAACAACAAAGAGCGAAGTGACATTTTTTGTTAATGTTATGAAATAAAATTCATTGGCTATATTATAGTGACGAGACATGGATTAATAGCATCATTTCCTTCAGGTGTAAATAATTATGCTGCTGAAGTCATAAGTTATGTTGCGCTGCAGTCCCCCATTGGTTTGCTTCAGACGTCCAATGGATAAGTTATTCTTTCTTCGTGCACTTTGTATAAATGTAGCTCTTTAGTATACATGACCCTAATCAATGAATGTGGAATACAATGACATGTATGTGTTATTGAAGACATTGAGAGACAGTAGGGGAATGGTCTTGGTACATACTTTCAAAACTCAACAGAGAAGTAAGGCGAATGTAGCCACATCGCCTCACTGATTAAGAAACTGGCGTGGAGATGTTTAAGTTTGAGTCCCTCACAATGGTACATGGCCTGTAGGCCAGTAACTGTATTCCGCACGATTTCGTCCTACTGATGCCAAAACTATAGTGATGATACTTCCCGTCAACGTAGTTTGCACTGTGTTTCATTGCAACAACACAACATCTTGTTATCTAAAGTGATTCATTTCTTTTCTTATGAAATTATGAATTATGCACTGACATTTATATCGCTGGCATATCGATATTTTTCTGAGCCACAAACGACAAATCTCGTTGGTCAGTTGGTCAAAGTTATCTAAAGAAACTTTCTGACTGTGATATTATGCAAAGGATTTAGTTTCTTGCCGTAAATTAATAGAGTTATGTATTGCCACTTCCTCGGACGAGAAATGAAAATAAAAAATTAGCTCCAAAATTCCCAAAGATATTCCCAAAACAAGTCTCAAATTCCACGAAAAATGAACAAGCAAACAAATTTCCAGTTAACACTATTATTTGGATATTAACCAGTAATTGAATGAGGAATCTAATACTTAGTAATTTATTAACATACGGAAGAAAGATAGGATTGCAGTAAAATCAAACTTAAAATTCAAAATCATAGTAAATCGTAAAATCATTATAATTAAAATTAGCGAAGTAGAACCAACGTTCCCAAAGAATACTCCGTGTGAGTACTCTTTGAGATACGTGAGTAATGGCTAAGGATAATTCAATCCATTGTCACTACGTTACTACAGTTAGCCGAAGCAGGTCATACTTTTGAATGCTCGTATATGTAGGCGCAATTAGATTATTTTTTCAGAATTGATTATTGCGATCTACTATGACGCAGTGTAAGGATACTTTGACTTCAAATATTACGTTATTTAGAACTCAGATAGAGGACTTGCATACATTATACAGAACTTGGCGTTAGTTACGAAGCATATAATTTATAATTCCCCCAACACCTGGGAAAGCTTCTTCCTCACGACTCTGTTAGAAAGTTACTAATATTGTGTAATAAACCAGCATACCCTGTCAATTCAGGCATTTATCATTCACGTTTTACAATATTATTTATAGAGATAACGTGCTGCGATATTATTTGACTGAAGCGCTCGGCGCTTATATAGAAACTTCTACACGTTAGGAATTAATAACACTGCTACGACTGATTATAGATTTGAGATTACAACCAGTCTATAGGGAATTTGGTGTCGCTGGATCTAATTTGAACTTATCATTAATATTTAAATAGAAACTACTAAACCATCGACTGTAAACGATTTAATTACGACATTTGGTGATGTAAATATCTCGCACAAGTCGCGAGTTCAGTTCATCAATGTTCTGTTTATAACGTCGATACCGTTACATAAGAAAGAACAATCTCATTGCTCTACCGATGAGTGTTAGCCAAGACCGAAGATCCGACGAACGTTACAGTTACTTCTCCACTTCCGAGGACTGAGGAAAGTATTAAGTGGACTAGTAAAATATTTAATAACATCAAATACATTTTGGAAACATAAAAGATACAAACGAGGCTTAGCAGTGTTTCGAGTGGAAGATTTAGCACTAATGTCCGCTAAATATGCCGAATGAGAAGCGCAAGTGTGCCAGAAAAGCTCAATTCAACCTAAGTTTACGAATTATATCGGGTGACGTGGCAGAAATTGTCATGCTGTTGCTATTTCTCTTTTCACTGAAGATGTTTAGAATTTTTTTCGAAACATTTTGCAGCAATAATATGCAAAAGTCCTACTAACAGTTCTGAGAATTTATCAAGTACGAATACATGGTATTATGTTCCATTTAAAAACGTAGCTGCCGGCCTGTGTGGCCGAGCGGTTCTAGGCGCTTCAGTCAGGAACCGCGTGACCGCCACGGTCGCCGTTTCTAATCCTGCCTCGGGAGTGGATGTGTGTGATGTCCTTAGGTTAGTTAGGTTTAATTAGTTCTAAATTCTAGGGAACTGATGACCTCAGCTGTTAAGTCCCATAGTGCTCAGAGCCATTTGAACCATTTTGAAAAACGTAGCTAGTTAACTGTCTTACTAGACTAAAGGAGCAACCATCAACCATATACGAAACTGCTGGAATCTTGAAAAATATTATTTGTAGAAGCATTTGGTTTCACATCTCCTGTCGTTTTTGAAGTATGTTGAAGTACTTATTTTAGCAAAAGCAGCGGACGAAGAACATCGCCCTGTGGAAACACCTAATTTACACTACCACTCGGTTCTTGCTTCTTAACACTGGAGGAGAGATTTCTGTTGGTTGTTGTTGTTGTGGTCTTCAGTCCTAAGACTGGTTTGATGCAGCTCTCCATGCTACTCTATCGTGTGCAAGCTTCTTCCTCTCCCAGTACCTTCTGTTTGTTATGGCTTTATATTGCTCCAGAGAAGTACATGGAACAGAGAATAGGTGGATTCCTTATTTACACTCCAATGAAAATCACTCGACTCTGTAAAGACCAGTGTTTTAGGATCGCTCCTTTACAAGCGTCTAAGGAGCAGGAGAGGGCTGGAGGATGTGTGCCGGCACAGATGTATTCCGGAGAAAATGGAGAGACACGCTTTGCATAGGGAAACCTGCAAATAGTAGAACTGGCCTCCGAATAGCGCGGTGAGCCGGTGTTACCCCGTTGTTACGTAATACTCTTTACGGCTGGGTTCGCGGTGGCTGGTCCCCGGCCCTAAACACTGGCGGTTGGTGTCCGCGCGTGGAGAGTGGTCGGTGTTTTATTCAGCAGGCGCCGCTGTCGGGCGTCCACAGGTGGCGGCGACAGGTCAAGACTTGTGTGGGGCTGACACACCTGCAGCCGGCTGTTGTCAGGTGGCGACCGCAATGCATGGCCGACGCCGCGCTGTCACCACAGTTGGCGTTCGCGACCATCCACCCAAATATACTCACATACCTGCTGTATTTAACAGTGCAGCTACACCTGTACTCCGAAAACCAAAGCATAGTGTTGATGCAGTATACTGTAATGTACCTGCACGAGCCTCGCGAGAGGACAGAGGCACACGTTTCGCCACACAATAAGGCTACAGACAGGGCCTAAGAAAATGTACACTACTGGCCATTAAATATGCTACACCACGAAGATGACGTGCTACAGACGCAAAATTTAACCGAGAGGAACAAGATGCGGTGATATGAAAATGATTAGCTTTTCAGAGCATTCATACAAGGTTGGCGCCGGTGGCGACACCTACAACGTGCTGACGTGAGGAAAGTTTCCAACCGATTTCTCATATACAAACAGCAGTTGACCGGCGTTGTCTGGTGAAACGTTGTTGTGATGCCTCGTGTAAGGAGGGGAAATGCGTACCATCACGTTTCCGACTTTGATAAACGTCGGATTGTAGCCTATCGCGATTGCCGTTTATCGTATCGCGACATTACTGCTCGCGTTGGTCGAGATCCAATTACTGTTAGCAGAATATGGAATCGGTGGGTTCAGGAGGGTAATAAGAAACGCCTTCCTGGATCCCAACGGCCACGTATCACTAGCAGTCGATATGACAGGTATCTTATCCACATGGCTGTAACAGATCGTGCTGCCACGTTTCAATCCCTGAGTCAGCAGATGGGGAAGTTTGCAAGACAACAACCATCTGCACGAACAGTTCGACGACGTTTGCAGCAGCATGGACTATCAGCTCGGAGACCAAGGCTGCTGTTACCCTTGACGCTGCATCACAGACAGAAGCACCTGCGAT